>NW_025333611.1:0-502500 GCF_019186645.2 Phyllostomus hastatus | reverse complement strand
CCCAGCCCGGCCGCCCGGCTCCGGGTGGGGCCGGCGCCGGGGCCATGCGCGCTCCTGTTAGTTAGGCCGACGTTTCTATTAGTTGAAGTTAACAGGCACGATCTTGTTTCCAGATATTTATCCTCGCACCAAGGGCTGCAGTTACATGTTTGAAGTTAGGGGGGAAAGGGAAAGATCCAAGCAGCCGTTCTAAAATACATTAACAGTTTCCAAAATCTATATCGCTGCTTAATTAAATATGTTATCCTGTTTATAGGATCTGTGGCTAATTATTTAGAGTCATTTAATCTACTCAATTTGCACGTTAATTAAACAGCCGCGGTTTGCAGAGCGCGGCCGGCGGCTCGGAGGGGCGCAGCGCCGCCTGGCGGGGATCCCTGCTCACCGGCGGCGGCGAGGCCCGTGGACTGGCCGGTCCCGGCGGCGGCGGGGCTCCCGCGGGCCGGGGGTGCGTGGCCGCCGGGGAGCGTCTTCAGGCCATCACCCTGCGGGAACCCGGGGTCGCCCGTAGGCTCGGCCATTCCCCCCCCCCCCCCGCCCCGCGCCCCCGACCCGAGCGCAGGGCCGCGCGGGGAGGTGGAGAGCCTGCCGCCGGCCCAGTTCACCGGGAAAGGAAGGCGTGCGCGCCCCGCCCCGCCCCCGCGGCCGGCCTAATTGTTTCCCCTCCCGGGTCCCCATCTGTCCCTCTCCGCCCGGGTGTTTTGGCCTTTGTCTCGCCGCCTGTACTGACACCCTCTTTCAAAGCCCACTTCTGTCGCCCTCCACGATCTCTTCTGCCCCATTACCCCATCGGCACGAGGCTCCTGCCACAAAGGCCTGCCCCTCTGCGCGGTCCACCGCTGACCCCGCGGCGTCGGGCGGAACGCAGTCCGCCTTGAACATAAACAGAGGAAGCCACCCTGTCCCGGCCGAGGGGCGCCCTCAGTGAACGCGCGGCCCTCGGCAGGGGCCGGCCTTGCCGCCGCGACCCCAGGAACCGCGCCTGCCCGCGTGAGGGGAAGCTCACCTAGCCGGAGCGGCCTTCCTTTGTCCCTCCCAGAGCGGGAAGCTGGCCCCAGGGAGCAGGCCGGGAGGACAGCGGCAGGTCTGCCTCGGGGCCTGGTAAAGGAAGGCCTGTAACCTGTCCCTAAGGCAGGGGCTGCCTCTCCTCCTGACCCCATTTTCCTCCCAGAAAAGAGAGGGAAACCCCTGTGACGCTGGCAGGACCGCGGACCCCGCTGCGAAGGCCTCCCCAGACAGCCCCGCAACTCCGTGCAGGGCCTGCCCAGGCCTGACAAGCCGGCGCTGCCCGGGGTCCCCTGCCCGCCCGCCCGCCCATGGACGTCTGGAGGCAGAGCCCTGTGCTGTGGGCACAGACGGATCTGCAGGGCCTTCACCGGGACTCCCTGCAGCTGGGGGGAGGTGCGTGCAGGCCTGCACCTGGGGGGAGGGGCACCCCGTGTCCTCACTGCTCTGGAGGGATCCCTCCCCGGCCACCTGACCAGTGCGTCAGGAGGGAGGTAGACCCTTGCCCCAGTGTGGCCCCAGCAGCTGGACCTGGGGGGGCAGGAGGATGGCGGGCAGCTGTGTGCTGAGACGCGCATGCACGACAGTAACCAAGAGAGCGCCCCTCTTCCCCCTGGGGCCTCCTTTCACTGTGTCCCCAAATGCCATCCCAGGGCTCAGCAACGGCGCTCCTCCGGATCCCATTTTCCTCCCAGAGAAGAGAGGAGACCCCCCTGGATGGAGCACAGGGAAGTCACCCTCTACCCGAGGGGAGGAGGGCTCCAGTTTCTAGTGACGCCAAACACCGTCTTACCTTCGTGAGGTGCTCCACCTGGGGCCTTCGGCTCAGTGCTGACATTATCACATTTCACAAAGCCCTGAAGTCATTAACCCCTGCAGTGTCGACTCTCATTCTCCTCAAGCCACTGGAGGACACCTCCCGGGTGCCCGGCACCCGCCTCTGCACTGGAGGGAACACCTCCCAGGTGCCCGGCACCCACCTCTCCACTGGAGGACACCTCCTGGGTGCCCGGCACCCGCCTCTGCACCAGGGAACACCTCCCAGGTGCCCGGCACCCGCCTCTGCACCAGGGAACACCTCCCAGGTGCCCGGCACCCGCCTCTGCACCGGGGAACACCTCCCAGGTGCCCGGCACCCGCCTCTCCACTGGAGGACACCTCCCGGGTGCCCGGCACCCGCCTCTGCACCTTGAACACCTCCCAGGTGCCTGGCACCCGTCTCTGCACCTTGAACACCTCCCAGGGCCTGGGGCTCACCCTGTCCACCACACAGCCCAGGCTATCACACTTGTACACGTGAATTCTTTTGGAAGCGGCCACCATTTTAAAAGACCTTGGACATATGTACATTTACTCCACATAGTATTTCAAAAAGGATGTGAAGCACCTTAAAACGTGTAAAACGAGAAGGTGGAGGCATAGATAGACACACCGCGCCTCCTCGCACGGCCAAAATAAGGACAACAACTCAGAAACAAAGAGCAACCAGAACCGACAGAAGACTGAACTGCACGGAGGTCCGACCACCAGGGCCCGAGAGCAGACACGTTCATCCAGGCCGGGAGCAGGGGCGCAGGTGAGCCACAAGGCAGCAGCTGGCGGACCCAGCGAGGCGGCCGACCGTGGAGGGGTGTGGCGCACAAGGCGGCTGGCGAACCAACCGGTGGCCCCACACTCGCGGGCAGATCAACCAGGGAAACTGGGGAGCGAGACAGACCCCGCAGCCCAGGGCCCCAGCTTCGGGAAGTAAGGCCTCAAAACATGCACTGAAAACACCTATGGGGGTTCACGTGCTGGGAGAACCTCCCAGCCTCACAGGAGAGGTCGTTGGAGAGACCCACAGGGTCCTAGAATGTACACAAGTCCACCCACCTGGGAATCAGCACCAGAAAAGCCCAGTTTGCTTGGGGGAAGCACCATTGTTCCCTCTTGGACCCCTCCCCCACATACAGCATCACAACCCAGCAAATGGGTTACTCCGCCCTGGCGAACATTTAAGGCTCTGGCCCTCATATTTAACATGCGCGTCAAAACAAACAAAAAAAAATGGCCCAAACAAAAGAACAGATCAAAGCTCCACAGCAAACACAACTAAGCGACGAAGAGACAGCCAATCTATCAGATGCACAGTTCAAAACACTGGTGATCAGGATGCTCACACAATTGGTTGAATATGGTCGCAAATTAGATGAAAAAATGTAGGCTATGCTGAGTGAAATAAAGGAAAATGTTCAGGGAACCAACAGTGAAGGGAAGGAAACTGGGACTCAAATCAACAGTTTGGACCACAAGGAAGAAAGAAACATCCAACCAGAACAAAATGAAGAAACAAGAATTCAAAAAAAAAAAAAAAAAGAGGAGAGGCTTAGGAACCTCTGGGACAACTTTAAATGTGCCAACATCCGAATCATAGGGGTACAAGAAGAAGAGGAAGAGCAAGAAATCGGAAACTTATTTGAACAAATAATAAAGAAGAACTTCCCCAATCTGGCAAAGGAAATAGACTTCCAGGAAGTCCAGGAAGCTCAGAGAGTCCCAAAGAGGCTGGGCCCAAGGAAGCACACACCAAGGCACATCACAATTACATTACCCAAGATGAAACAGAAGGAGAGAATCTTCGAGGCAACAGGAGAAAAGCAGACAGTTACCTGCAAAGGAGTTCCCATCAGACTGTCAGCCGATTTCTCAAAAGAGACCTTGCAGGCAAGAAGGGGCTGGAAAGAAGTATTCCAAGTCATGAAAGGCCAGGACCTACATCCAAGATTACTCTATCCAGCAAAACTATCCCAGATAAGTGCTTCCCAGATCAGGTCAAGTTAAAGGAGTTCATCATCACCAAGCCCTTATTCTATGAAATGTTAAAGGGACTTAACTAAGAAAAAGAAAATGATAAAAAATATGAACAGTAAAATGGTAACAAACTCAGTTATTAACCACACCTAAAATAAAAACAAAAACAAAAGCAAACAACTAGAACAGGAGCAGAACCACAGAAACGAAGATCACATGGAGGGATAGCAACAGGGGAGTGGAGGAGGAGAGGGGGAAGGTACAGAGAATAAGTAGCTTAGACGGGAGGTAGGAAATAGACACGGGGAGGGCAAGAATAGTATGGGGAAATGTAGAAGCTAAAGAACTTATAAGTATGACACATGGACATGAACTGAAGGGGGGGCATGGGTGGGAGGGGGTGTGCAGGGTGGAGGGGAATGAAGGGGGGAAATGGGACAACTGTCATAGCACAATCAATAAAATATACTTTAAAAATGTGTAAGACAAGAGATTGTAAGTAAACTTTTATATAACACAAACAAAACCAAAGGCTAAGAAGTATCAGAGAAGCACAGACAGGTTCTGTTACCTGATAGCCCCGCCTGGCGCTCTTTGTCCCAGCTACAAGCCACCGGGCCGTCCCCTCGACCCTCAACACCGCCCTACACACGGGAAAGCCGGGAGGCAGAGAGACCCGGCTTCGCAGACGGGGAAGGAAGGGCTGGAATGGCCTTCCCCAGCAAGGACAGGCTGGGACCCATCTCAGCTTCCTGCGCCCGGCCCGGCGCACAGGCTTCTGACACCCGGGGCCCGGGGTGGCAGAGACCCAGGAGAAGGGGGGACGGGACGCCCACTGATCGCTCTCGCGCCCGTCTAGGGGTTCAAGTCCCTCTCTGCCGTGGGCTCCCTCCGCCCCCGCTCCCCCTCGTCTCAGGGAGACTGCTGCTTACACAGCATCTTCAACGAAACACGCACTCATCACGAAAATCGCCCGATCCGGTTTCCAGGTCGCCCAGGGGTCATTCTTGGCCAAACGAGGCCCAGTGGAGGGAAATCACCAGCCAAAGGTCGTAACTACAGGGGTGACATCGTGGCCTCCACAAAACAGAGACCCTTCGGCTGACAAGGACGCGGGCACCTGCGTGGGCACCCGCGTGGGCACCCGCGTGGGCACCCGCTTGGGCTCCGGCCGCCCCGCAAGGACACTGCTGGGCCCTCGGCCTCTGACTCCTCCAGATTTGGGGGGCCCTTCATTCCTGGGCTTTCTTACCAACTCTGCCGCACGTAAGTATAACATAAATAAATAAATGCTGGGTGAAAGCCGATCACGGCCTTTGCACGACAGAGCACACCACTCGCTGCAAAAGCAGCAGGAAACCCCACTGCAGGCCTGCGCGGACCTGCGACGCCGGAGGACGACAGCTCGGCCCGGCCCCACGCACGCGTGCGGCCCGAACACGAAAACCAGTGAGGCTCCCCGCATTCGACCACACCGACACTCCCCCCCGCCCCGTTACTGCCGTCATTGGGACTCACCGCGGAAACGGCGCCGCAGACGCAGACGACGTCAGGGCCCTCTTGCCGCCCGGCATGACGTCAATGCCTCGGTACAGCCTCCTCTCGCGATGGCGGCTGCCTCTCGCGAGAGCGCCCCGGAGGGAGGTTGCCGTGGGCCAGAGTGACTCTCTGCCGCGGTGTGGCCAGGTGCCACCTGCCGCAGCCGTGGCTTCCGGTTGCAACGCAACCGAGCCAAGTGCCCGCCTGCTGCGATCTTGTCTGGCCTCGCAGCTGCAGGCTATGAGACGCAGGGGATTCTTTGGGAATGTGTGTTCATTTTATTCTTGTTTTTCACTTTTGTGTGGAGTGTCCTCCCTAAAACACCAGTTCGGTGCTCAGGATGGCAGCTCCCTTTGCGTTTTGGGGGGTGGGACACTTTGTAAAAAGTCACTGCACTGGTTCACCTTGTTTCTGCCAAGCCATATCCATGTGGACTTGGAGATTTTGGGGGGAGGAGGGAATCAATCCTTTTGAAATGATTTGCTCTTGTAGTGCCCAGACCAGGGCTATGTGGTTTTGGCTCTGTCTGCACCCTGAAATAGCGTAGGAGTGTAGGGTGTTCATCACTCCTGGGATGTAAGCAGTCACGTCACTGAAGGTCCGTCGTTGGAGTCCCCCACAAATGCCTCCTTTGGAGGGACCCAGGGAGAGCGTGGGCTTTGGAGTCCGGCGGGCCGGGGTCAGGTCGGGCGTCCCTGAGTAGCGGCCGGACTCTGGGCGGAGGCGTCCCGTGTCTGAGCCGCCGAGCGAGGGGAGGCACATCTCTGTGGGAGCGGGGAAGAATGACGTGCGCACTGGAGACAAACGGGACATGGTGACACAGCGGCTGTTGGTGCTCTGAGCCTCCCTGAGGCTGCGCCCGGCGGGGGATGAGGGGGGCGCTGCTGCTGCCAGAGCGGCGCCAGGTCCCCACTTCAGGCTTCAGCGGGGCTGAAGGAGAAGCGAGGCTTCGTGCTCCACAGACCTTTCCGAAACCAGGGTCCAGAACGAAGCGAGAGGAGCTTGGAAGCGATCGTTTTCCTCGGGAAGATGCTTCCTTCCGCTGTGAACTCCCCTCGTTTGCTGGGAGCAGGACTTCACTTTCCTGCCGCGTTCGGGGATGTGTTTCAGACACACAATGGGCTCTGTTCTCCGGGGCGTGGTCCCAGGCCACGGAGAGACTGACCTGTTGCAAAGCGGACTTTAGGTAGAGGCTCATGAGTGAGGACAAGAGGGGGAGATCTGGGGGGAGGGGGGAGGGGGGCGGCCCGGAAAGGCGGGGGCATTCCTCAAGGACACCCTCTGGGAAGAAGACACACAGCGGGTGGGAGGGGAGAGAGAGGCCGGCGGCCAGGTGAGAAAGGCCACACACAAGTGGCTAACTGTCGCTCACTTCCATCATACCGGAAAACACTGGCAGTGACCAGAGCTGCCTGGATTCGGAAGAAAGGGCGTAATTCCATCCTGGGGCTTCTGGTGACTCCAGCTTGTGGTTCTGTGGTTTATGATGTCACCAGAACCCCGGCTGGAGTTACAGCCCGCTAACGTACAAGTCGGTGAGTGGGGAGGTCGAGGGTCCGTGGAGGACCCCAGGGTCAAGGTGGCCTGGGAAGTCCAGCTCTGGAGGCCCCTTCTGCCGCAGAGGTCGGTGGTCTCGGTGAAGCCTCTTCTCCTGTCTGTCCTGTGTCTTCTCTGCCCGTCCCTCCCTCGTGTTTCCCGGAGTTGCACAGCCTGCTTTCCCCATGATTTATTTTATAAAAAGCGTGAGTTAACCAGATCTCCCCAGCCTTCACCCTCATGCAGCTGACGCCAGTTCCAGCCTTTCCGTCTCAGAATCACCACCTCCCCCCCGGAAAGGCTCAAGGTGATGCCCCTGACGTCAGAAGGGAGAACCTGACTGTGAACCCCTGGCTCTCGTCTGCCCTTCGTTCCCTGACCTCCCTGCTCGTGGCCCAGGCCAGGGGGAGCTCATGGCCGAGCCAGCCCAGGGTGCAGCCTCAGCAGAGGGACTGTCCGCGGCCTCCTCACGTGGCCGCAGAGTCGTGCTCCGGACCTTCGGTGACGCTGGTTCCGCGGCCTCTACTTGTTCTTCTACCGCTAACGCAGGTTTTCCGAATGTTTATTGCGCGCCAGGGGGCCCTGGGTCGGATCTGGGGAGATCACGGAAAGGACGAGAGACAGGATAAATAACGAGGCTGCAAGAAAAACAATGCGCACGGAGCACTCTGATGGCCCAAGGCTCCCCGCAGCTCCTCCCGCGCCCGTCTCCGTGTGCGCGACCCGGTCTGATTCTGGGGGCTCCGCCACTTCCTGCTGCTGACCTGACCGTCGTTCCTCCCGCGAGTCCAGAAAGAAAGGACTCCCGCGTCTCCGCCTCCCCCTTGTCTGAAGCCACCTGGCGGTTCCGCTCCCGCGGGACCTCGGAAGCCAATCTGACCGCACACCGGAAGTCCGAGTCCCAAATCTGCTCAGGTTCCACCTGTCGCGGGCCCTGGGTCGGACGCTGAGCTCTCCCGCGCTGGGCACCCGGCGCAGGTGCTCAGGATGGGCGTGGACTCCACGCGCAGGAGCGGAGCCGTCCAGGCCGCTGTCCGTGAGCCTCGACTGTGCGGAGCGCTGGGGTCTCAGGGGCTGTGGCCAGGCCCGCGCGAGAGGCGAGGATAATTTTCAAATGGCAGCTTTATTGAGGCTCACTTGCCATCAGATCCCCCCCTACAGGGCCCAGCAGTATCTTCAGGGCAGTCCCAGGGTGGCGCCGCCATCGCCACTGAGTCCAGAACAGTCTCGTCCCAGGTGAGACGCCCGCACCCAGTGATCAGAGGCTCCCCGCCCTGGACCCCTGGCGCCTGGGCCCCTGGAGACCACGCATCCCCTTTCCGTCTCTGGGGATCAGACGAGGATAACTTTGCAGAAAGGGATTCTCCCAGGGTGGAAAGGGGTGTGCAAGTGAGGAGCGTGGGGGGAAGGCCAGCCCCGCCCCCGCTGCATTGACGTCAACGCGCCTGTGAGAGTGGGTTCACCCGGGGACGAGGCCAGGGGCCGGGGTGGGGCGGGGCGGGGCCAGGACGAGGGCGGGGCCGGGCCAGGGTGGGGAGGGGCCAGGGGCCGGACCGCTGTGGCCGCCACCCTGAGCCCCAGACACACGTCTGTCTTTCTTTTCTGTCTTTCTTAAAAGAGTCTGCACATAGGCCTTGCCAAGTACGTCTGGGACTGGAACGCATTGCTCAGTTTAAGAAAATGCCATTTTGTTTTCCTGGAACAAAAAACGTTTTTGACGTCAGCCTATTTTTAACACCCAATCTTGCCCTTCTCCGCCGTGTACAAGCCGAACGCCTAGCAATCCCAGCACTGGGTATCTAATGAGTGTTTTCCTGATTTACAGCAGAAATGAGCTGCTATCTGCTAATAACCCCGGAATCTAAAATT
Source organism: Phyllostomus hastatus (assembly GCF_019186645.2). Classification (NCBI taxonomy): domain Eukaryota; kingdom Metazoa; phylum Chordata; class Mammalia; order Chiroptera; family Phyllostomidae; genus Phyllostomus; species Phyllostomus hastatus. Next base: position 493,761 of record NW_025333611.1, on the reverse strand, counting down.
AAAGGGAAGAGAGAAAGGAAACCAAATTGCCAAGATCAGCTCTTGTTAAATAAAGTCGTGGTGAAAAGACACACGACGACATCGTCACGCCTCGGATCAGCAACGGGAGGGGCTGGCCGTCTGAGGGCTGTGAGGATTCGATACCAGTCAGCCTGGAACACCCGCCCCACCAGCACTGGTGCACCGTGTTGGCTAAGTCTCAGCTGAGCCTGTCCAGCTGCTTCTACTTGGAGAAACTGAGGCAGGGCTGCGAGCAGACCCCCCGGGAAGTTTGGCTCAGGTGGCCAGCCTCTCTGCTCTTTCCTGCCCGGGAATCGGGGCCATGGGCTGGAGCAGGGCTCACGGGCTCTGAAGTTCATGGACAGAGGTCTTGCCCTGGGCCTGGACTCTCTCAGACTCAGTTCTGCTCTGAGCACAGGGAGGGAAACGAGCACATTCGAGAGCCTGGATTAACTCAGGGGAAGAGCCTGCCGGCAGTGGGCTCCGCTGTGGCCTGCCGGGAGGCAGCAGATTTGCGAGGGGAAGCGACCGCCAGTGAGAGTCACCAGCTCGAGCTGGCACTCGGCGATGTCATTGGGGCTGACAGCTAAGGTGGCAGCAGACGTACATGGTTAAACTCCAATCACCACGAGCTCCCGCGCCTGCACCCCGCCCCAGCTGTGTGCCCAGCCTCCTCTTGGTGGCTCACTGCTGCCCTCATGAGAAGGAGAGCTCCCAGCTGTCCGTCCGTCCGTCCGTCCACAGAGACACAGGCAGCAGCGGGCAAGTGGCTCAAGGCTGGGAGAGCCCTTCCCCGCCCCCTGCCGGGCTCTGCCCCCAGGGTTCAGCCAGCCCGTGCCCTCCCCCGCTCCCTTTCCGGCCTGTCAGAACCCTCCCTGGCTTTGCGAGGGCATCCTGCAGGCCAGCGCACCAGCATGAGTGACCTGCACTCAAAACAGGCTCCTCTGGGGACAGGAGGGCAGGGCGCTGTCCTCTGACTCGGCCTCTCGATTCCCGGGGCATGAGGAAGTAGGAAGAGGCACTGTGCAGGGACTGGGGGTCGCTGGCAGAGGTCCCGAGCACCCTCGGGCACCCGGCCCCGAGGGCCGTTGCTCTACTGGGGAGCAAATGTGGTCTCCGCTGGGGCGCGCTGCTGGGCTTCGGGAGGGAGTCCCGGGTGTGGAGTCTGGAACGGTGAAGAGGGGTGGGCGGGCCTTGCAGACACGGCACTGTCCACAAGAGGACACAGACTGTGTGAGCCCACCCGCGGGAGACCCGGCGCCAAGTTCACAGAGACGGGAGGCAGAGCCTGGGCGCTGGGCTGGGTGGAGGGAGGGACAGGGTCTCAGGGTGGGAAGCTGGGCCGTCCTGCGGCCGGGTGGTGGGGGTGGCTGGGCCTCGGGGTCCACACGCTCCGTGTGGTGATGCCAGACCCTCACGCAGACAGTGGAGTCTGCAAGTTTCAGGGCGCCCGTGTGTCCCTGCAATGACGAAGACACCGCAGGGGGAGGGGCGAACATGCTGGGGATATACACGCGTGGGGATATACACGCGTGGGGATTTGTGGGCTGTGTCTGCTTCTCCCACGGAGGGCGTTGTACACGGCGACGTGGGAGGGTTTCTCCGGCTCTGCCCCGGCCGTGGAGGGTCTCGTCCACCTCTGCGCGGGCGGCGGGCGGCGGGCCGGGGAGACCCCGCAGAGGTGATTTTAGGGCTCCTCTGTCCCTCTCCTCCCGGAGCCCTTGGCTGTGAGGTCCTGCGGCCAGTTCTCGCCCCTCCCCCAGGAAGGGCTCGGGCCTGGTGGCCTGGGGAGCTGGCTTTGCCCATCCTCGCCCTGCGGGGGTGGGGGGGTGGGGGGGTGAGGGGGTGAGGGGGCATCGCTGCGGCTGCTGACGCTCTGCTCTGGGTGGGGCCCCTCTGGAGGGGGCTCCTGAGTCCCCGAGTCAGCACGCCCCCCAGCCCCCAAGTGGGCCTGGCCCGTCCCGCGCCCCCCGCCCCGCGTCCCCCCACCCCCAACAGGAGAGCGCGAGGTTCCGACCGTTCAGCCCCAGCTCCGGCATTCAGCGGAGAGGGCTGCCTGCAGTAAAACTCACTGGAGTGTTTTCTCTTGTCCACTCTTGTTTCCGTTCCTCCCTCACCTTTTTTTTTAAAGATTTTATTCATTTACCTTTTAGAGAGGGAAGGGACGGAGAAAGAGAGAGAGAAACATCAATGTGCAGTTGTTGGGGGCCGTGGCCTGCAACCCAGGCATGTGCCCTGGCTGGGAATCAAACCTGCGATGCTTTGGTTCGCAGCCCGCGCTCAATCCACTGAGCCAGCCAGGGCCTCCCTCACCTTCTAAAAACCACCTGACCGAAACCACTCCCGTGGACGTCGCACTCTGCCGCCCTTCCCGCCGCGCGGTGACCGCAGGGGCCAGGTCTCCGGAGGGCTGCCTGTCGCCGCCTCGCTCGTCACTCCTCAATCTCCTTCCTTTTTTTTAAGGTTTTATTTATTTTTATCTTTAGAGAGAAGGAAAGGGAGGGAGAAAGGGAGAGAGAGAGAAACTTCGATTGCTTGCCCTCTGCACGCGCCCTGACGGGGGCTGAACCCCAGCCAGGCCTGTGCCCTCTGCCCCGGATTCGCCCGGCCACCTCTCGCTCTGCCGGCCGCCGCCCAGCCCCCCGAGCCTCGCGGGTCAGGGCTCACGTGGGGTTTCTCCACTCGTCCTGAGGAGCAGCTGACGGGAAGCACGGAAGGGCCCGGGTAGGAGACGCGGGGGAACGCCCCCCTGAGAAGGAGGCCCGTGGGCGGCTTCCTCCACGCTCGGCTTTCTGTGCGTGCGGAGAGGGGAGCCCCTCGGACCTCGGACACACGGCAGTCACCCCTGGGCCTGGGTGCCGCCCGGAGACCGCGGGTGCGGGCCGCCCCGCCCGCCTTCCGCAAACCCCGTGCCCTCCTGCCGTCGCTCTGACCGCGGCCCTGCACTTCTGACGCCGGCTTCCGTTGTCTGCAGACGTCCTTGCGCGGCATGGGAATATCGGAATAATTTAAAATAAGCCACCAAACCAAGAGTATTAATTAGGCGTTCCAGAGACTCCCGGGCACAGCACGGAGTGCGCGCCACCCTCCGCGGTCCCCTCCTCGCCGCGCCGGCCACAGAGGCTGAGAGGCCGGTTCCCGGCCTCGGCTGTCTTATTAATTTTTTTATCTACAATTCTAAACTACTATTTCATTTATTAGAACAATAGGGAAGCTTATTGAGGTTGTATTTTTATTAAAATTTCTATTAACTTTTGCTATCAGTGCAGTTGTAGATTAATTAATTTTTACTACTTTTCTAAAGCAGAAAAATATTAGAGCTGATCCCAAATTAGTTCAAACGCGAAACAGGCCGCGTCAGGGAAGGAGCAGCGCAGCGGCGGGTCTCCCGAGCGGGTCTGGACGGGAAAGTCCCGCCGCGGGGCGCGGGCGCGGAGGCCTGGGGCGTGGAGGTGGGGGGCTCCTCTCGCCTGCGGAGGGGTCCCGGGCGCATCGGCTCAGCCAGAGACGCACCGATTGGACTCTCCTAGGGTGTTTCTTGTTGTCTGTCCGTCTGTTTCTGGAGTGCGTGACGCTGTGAGGTTTTTCCTCTCCGGAGAAGTTCGCACACGATGAAAGCCACCGTCCGACCGGACGTCATCGTCACCGCCCTTTCACCGTGCTGCTGCGCAGCCACCGCCTGCCCCTGCGCCTGACGCCGCCGCCCCGCAGGGCGCGGCCCCGCCTGTCTCTGGGCACCTGGCGCTCGTGCACAGGGACGCACACGCCGCATGCCCTCTGCGTCCAGGGGCCCGGGCTGCACGGCGGCCCGGGCGCCCTCCCCCGCGGCCACGGCTCACCTCCAGACGCACGCTCCCCTCGGTCCCTCCGCGGATGGACACCCGCCTCCTCCGACCACTGTGGGCGGAGCTGCTGTGAACGCGCTCGCACCTCTTTCAGCCTTGGGGGATTCCACGTCCGACTTTCAAGTAGCCATCACACTGCTCTCCACGTTTCTCAGTGTTTAGCTTCCACGGGTCCCTTTCCTCCTGCCTGTCTCGGCGAGGGGACGGCGGTTGGGAAGGGCAGAGCGGTGGTGGTGACGGCGGCAGGGGCCCGCCCTCGCTGGGCCTGCCCTGGAGGGCCGCGGAGGAGGGACAGGCCAGCCCCCGCCCTGAAGGGCGCCAGACCAACCAGGGTGCTTCCCGCGGAGTGGGGGTGTCACCATCAGCCACCTCAGTGTTCTCTGAACGATGCAACAACTGGAGAGGAAACACCCAGCAGGCCGAAGCCAAGGGCTCGGCTCGCGGGGCGGGGGGGGGGGGCGCGGGGGGGGGCAGGGGGAGCGGCCCCAGGCTCTGGTGGGGCCTGGTCATGCCCTGGGGGCCCTGCAAAGGCGAGCTCCACAGACGGGGCACCTGGGGCCAGGCAGATCCCAGAGCGAGCCGGGAGCTGGCGGAGCAGCTGAACTGGGGCACAGCCTGCCCCCCCTGAGGGGAGGAGGGTCAAGCACAGACCCCCAGGGGCCAGAGGTGCACCTCCACGGAAGGGACACGCAGGGCGGTGGAGGGCATTCTCAGACGGCCACCTGGGTGTACCCGCCAGCTCGTCTCCCTCCAGTGAATTTTAACCAAGGCAGCCGGCACGGCTCCTCGGTCGGTGCCCAGGCCTGGTGCATCTGAGGAGCCGCCCGCAGCTGCCAGGCGGGGGCGGTGCCGCTGGTCCAGGGGGCGGGTGGGGGGTCAGAGAGCAGCAGAAAGGAAACTGGGCCTGTCGGGTCCCCGGGGCAGCCGAGCAGCCGTCCTGCGGGCCTCACGCACGCGGCACATCTGGCGCCCAGCTGTTTGGAGGGCGGCCTGGCGGCCGGCCCGCAGCCGGGGGTCCCTGCTCGCCCCTTCGTCTGACCTCCTCACCCCCAGTGCTACCCAAGGAGCGAGGCGGGGCCTGCAGCTCCGGGGTGAACGCGGAGGCTGGGTGCTCAGCCCCCCCCCGCCTCAGCCGCCTGGACCCCCACCCCGCACACGGGGGCGTGCTCGGGAGAGAGGGCTGTGAGCGGAGAAAGGGTGTCCCCAGAACTTCGGAAGCCAGGGCACCGGCTAATCGGCACGTCCGGCAATGACAGGCATCCAAGCCCAGCGGGCGGCGGTATGGGGGCTCTCTGTCGGCTCTGGGACACCCGTGGGCTCCAGGGTGGAACCCCGGGGGTCCATGGGTCAGGACACAGAAGGGGGCGCCCACTGGCCAGCCGAGTGGCTGGGAAAAAGTGCCCCTCTGGTCGCTCTGCTCCTCTCAAACTTGCCCAGGGAGCAGGCGCCTTCCCCTGCCTGGGCACTCGGACTCGCAGAGCATGGAGAGCACCCGCACACACGGCTGTGCGGTCTCTTCCGGAACACGCCGTCACCCTGAGGCCCAGCGGCAGATAGCTAAGGCAGAGAGCAGCCCCAGGCCGGGGCCTCTGGGGACGGCTCCCCTGAGGGGCGGAGGGGAGGCTGGGGCTCGGGACCGCCAGGGAGCCCAGGGCGATGATTTGTCTGTCGAAGTTGGAAGGGTAAACGCAGTTATCCAAATGAGCTCAGGCTCCTCCGCCAGCCACGGGCTACAAGTAAACGAGGCAGGTCTGCGAGGAGGCAGGCCGCGGCCGGCGGGGCCAGCAAGCGGCCCGCCGAGGCAGGTGGTGGTGTGGGGGCGGGAGGAACCCTCTGTTCCCGTGAGGGCCTCGAGGGGAACGCCGTTGGGTGGGTTTCGGGGCGTCTGTTCCTGCTGTCTCTGGAAACCGGACCGCGCCCGCCGAGGTCTGGCGCACCTCCACAACGAGGAAGGTGTTGTTTGGGTGCTGGGGCCTGGGGGCCACGGAGGAACGGAGAGAACCAGGAGGAGAAAGCAGGTCAGAGTGAGTCCCGTGTGCGGGACCGGAGTGAGACGGAGAGGGGTGTGCATGACGGGGCGATGACCCCAGGCGAGCCACGCCCCGTCAGCAGCCTCAGGCGACGCGGAGGCACAGTGGCTCCCGCAGCAGCCTCCGCCGTGGCCAGGCCTTTGCGCAGGTTCGCCGGGGAGACCGGGACGTGGAGGGGCCTGCAGTTAAAAAGAAAGAAACGAGCCCTGGCAGGTGTGGCTCAGTGGGCTGTCTCGGGTCCGATTCCCAGTCGGGGCTCTGGCCTGGGTGGCGGGCCAGGTCCCCAGCAGGGGGTGTGTGAGAAGGCAACCACTCACTGAGGTTTCCCTCCCTCTGTCTCCCTCCCGTCCCCTCTCTCCGGAAGGAAAGGAAGGCGGAAGGCGAACCGGCTCAAGCCTCAGTGAGCACCAGCCACGCCTCCTGCGACAACAGGGCTTCCCGCGGCAGGGGGCTCCAAGCTGTGAAGGAAGGGAGGTGTTCGCTGACAGCCAGGTGTCGGTGACAGTGAGGTGGCGCAGGAGGTGGCCCCTGCGGGGAGCGGCCTCGGGCCCTCTTCCCGTCCAGCCAGGGGAGGCCCGGCCCGGCCTGCTTCCAGACAGTGGCGTGGGGCCCGAGGGTTCGAAGTGAGATGCACCCCCAAGACGGCGGGATCAGAGAGCACAGTGGCGCCATGTCCGAGGAGTCGGCGGTCCCAGGGGCTCTAGGTGGCGGCCCCCAGGGGTCCGCAGAGCCCGCCCACCACACATGCAGAGGAGACACAGCTGCTCCTCCGGGCACTCGATCTGCCCCTTTCGATCAGACACACGCGCGTGGATTCGCACACCCACGTGTCAGTGCCGGGGAAGGGTGCTCTGTGAACAGAGGCTGCTCGCCTCACAGCGTGGAACCCACTGCCCTGCGGCCCCCGCCCCCCTGGAGCAGTGCTAGCCTGTCTCCCGCCCCAGCTGAGGATGAGGACGGGAGGGGCCGTCTGCTCTGACTGCAGCCCGCACGGGGCGGTGGGCACTCGGGGGAGGGGGGAGGACAGGCAGGACAGCTGACTCGTGGCGGCAGAGTGCGCTCGCACGCCGCCCCTGCACAACCACCCGGAGGTGGGAGGCCAGTGTGCCGTGGGGGGCAGTGGTGGCTGACCCCCTGGCAGACCCCCGCTGCCGAGTGCGTGGAGTCCCGGGCCGCGCGCCTGGCGACCTCCAGGCGGGTGAACTGCCAGTGACAGGCAGAAGCGGAGAGCGGCCGGTGTGCGGGACCCCCAGTCTCTCCCACGGTCGGGCGGGGCGTGGTTAGGGGGTCTCCGCGCCAGAGCGGCCCGGGCCGTCCTGGGGGGTGTGGGGGGTGTGGCTGCAGGCCTGCGCTGGCTGCTGCTGGTGGCAGCCTCGACTCTGCTGGCTCGTCTCTGCACCCAAGGGCTTCTGGGACGGCAGAGACTCTTCTCCTCCCGTGTGGGCCCCAACCGAGGAGGGGCGGCCCGGGGAGGGGAGGCTGGCAGGCGGGGCCTGGGGAACAGAATTGCTTCCACACCCCACGTGCGTGGGGAGCGCCGTACAAACAGCTGCCCCAACAACGGGAGGGAGGCTGCACCCATCACAGGAGCTCCCGCCAGCGGGAAGACGGCCAGCAAGAGGCAGCCACCTGGCGCCCAGGGCCAGGAGCGGCCGGACAGATCAGGGGGCCCCAGCTCTCCGAGCCCCTGTGTCTGCCCCCGGGGCCGGAGCCGGGTGCCCAGGACCCCTGCGCTGACCCCAGGGCGTCAGAACGCAGTGGGGCGGGGGCAACCTCCAAGATCCTCAAGGCAGACGGTTTTGGTAGGTGGGACATTTGGAAGAAAATAAGCCCTTTGGCCCAAACTTCATTTTAAAAAATGGTTTATTTTTCCTTCCTGAAGAACACGTTGCTGGTGTCTCTGGACGTCTGGACGTCGACGTCCGATCTGCCCTTCCGCCTCACAGTGGATGGCCCGGGCGTCAGGCCCAGGAAGCGGTGGCTCCCCCGTGGACACGCGTGGGCACCCTCCCCTCCCACTGACCAGGGTTTCTGTGCTCCTGTAGCTGCCCCCTCGGCGTGCGGGCGGGGCTTAGAAGTCATCACGCCCGAGTGTGTTTCTAACACGAGGAACCCGCCCTTCCTCCGACAAGGCGCAGAGCTGCGTGGGTTCCCAACAGGCGGCGGAGCCTCTGACTCTGCGAGCCGCCCCACCAGACGGCGCGGCGACGCTGCCCTGCACGGCCGTGCTGACCCGGCGCCCGGTCCAAACGTGTCCGGTAGCCCTTCCTTGGGGGTGAGGTCTTCTAGGGGCGTCGGGGGTCTCTGACCCCGTCCAAGTCGGCCGCAGGCCACAGACGGCAGAAGAAACCGAGCTGCGGGCCGCGTCCCCCCCCCACCCCCGCACCGTGGCCGGGATTCCTGCGCCGCGGAGTCCCGCCCCCTCTCTAGCTCGACCCGCGCTTGCTCGCCCCTGCAGGAAGGCCGTGCGGTCCTTCCTCGGGCTTTCGCTGGTCGACTTGGGAACAGCCCCCTGAAGTGCAAATGTAACCACTTTCTTTCCGCGAGAGGGCTAGGGCGGAGCTCCTGATCGCACAGAACTCACATTTTCGGGGGGGGGGGGCGCGGCGGGACAGGAAGTGAAAACAGTCTCATAAGTAGAAGGAAAATATCGAACAGCACGAATATGAAGAAAACCGAACTAGGGCGCTCTGACTGGGACACGAGAGGCGGCCTGGGAAGCCTCCTCCCCGGGGACCTGCGGGCAGGGGCAGGAGGAGGTGGGGTGGGCGGTGGGGGGCTCAGTTCCTCACCCGCCCCCCCGGGGGCGGGGGCGCCCAGCGGGTGCACACGGCAGCGTCCTGCAGGCTCCTGCAGCCCCACTGCCTCCCTCCCCAGCCCCAGCCCAGGAGCAGCGGCCTCGGGGACGGTGGGCCGGGAAAGGTCAGGCACAGCCCAGATCCCTCCGAGCACGTGCGGCCCAGTCACGAGCCGGGGCGCCGACCCTGCCTGCAGCCTGTGGTCGGGGAAGGTGTGCGCAAGGCAGTGGACGTGACCTTCTGCTGGTGCCGACCAGGCAGACGCTGGGGCCCACAGCCCAGGTGCCATTCCGGCTCCGCCCCTTCCTGGACTGACCCCGAGGGCAAGCCGAGGGGCTCTGTGACCGTCCAGTCGACCTGGCGTGCAGGCCTCGTGCCGCCGGGCAGTAGGGCACAGAGCCCAGGAGTCTAGGCAGTCACCGAATGTCAAATTTCTTCCCCAGAATTCATTTAAAGTGAAGCCACTGGAGTAGGCTGAGGACCCCGCTCCGTGAGCCGTGAGCTCCGAGAGGCTCCAGTGGGCAGCGGGAGGCGTGCACCCCCCTGCACCCCCCCCCCGGCCCCGCCTCCGGGCGGAGCAGCTGCGGCCGCGCTCCAGGGAGCCCAGCACCTCCGAGGACGGGCCCGGGAATCTGCGGTGCATCTCCAACGTACGGATCAGTGAAACCACCCGACGCGGTGGGACTCCCAAATGACCTCCCCACGTCCCATCCCGCCCTGGAAGGAATTTCTAAAGGATACGCTCACCCACAACGATGTGATTGTTAAATGTAAAAGTCTGTGCGGACGGGTACACGGGGAGGCGGGCGGGCGGGCTGCGGCGCGGAGGTGAGGCCAACGGCTGGCGAACAGCGCCACCCCCTGGCGCCAGCTCGGCGCGCCCACCCGCGGGCGCTGCGGGACCAGGTGCGCAGAGCGAGCGAGGGGAGGGAATTCTCCGGAGCCGAGGTTCACACTCAGCGCCGCCCAGTCCACAGCTGTGCCCGGGGCACCTCGGGGCGCCCTCGCGCCCGCCCTGTGAGGCACCCCCCAGCGAGAGGAGACAGAAGCCGACCAGGCTGGGGCAGGGGCCCGCCCCAAGCGCGTGGGACCCAGGAGGCTGTGCTCTGCCATGGAGGCCGCCCGGTGCAGCTCTCAGATGAGGGGACATTTGCCCCGCTGACATTTGTGGCACCGACACGGAAAGATGGTTTTGTACATGTCCCGAATCTTAAAAATCCTATGAAGTGAAACTTGTGTCTTTCTGTTTTGTAGCCTTTTGTTTATTTATTCTTAGAGTGATGAGAAGGGAGGGAGGGAGGGAGGGAGGGAGAGAGAAACATTGATGTGAGAGACATCAATCAGCTGCCTCTCGTATGTGTCTCGACTGGGGACTGAACCCGCAACCCAGGCGTGTGCCCTGCCCGGGAATCAAACCGGCGACCTTCCGCTTTGCAGGACGATGCCCAGCCCACCGAGCCTCACGGGTCAGGGCTGTGCACCTTTGTTAAGAAACTAACTTAGTCCCGATCATGCAAAACTTCAGCTAAACTTATCACCTCCTATTTAACTGCAATTAAATAACCTCTCCCCGAATATATTAAAAGCTATGGAAGTTATCTTTATTATTCCTCTTTAAAATTACGTGTGCCCAGAACGGACCTCACGTCTTCTTACTTTCCTTTTCTTCTGGTTAAAATGCTGTGTGTCTGTCTCTTCCGCTGGTCTCTGTTCGTTGCGTGGCCACTGTAATACACGGTCTTTAGTCTATGAGTTTGTCCTGGTGTTAAATTATATTCTTAAAAAGTCGGCAAGAAAAACAGCTTTTCAGCTTCGCAGGGCATGTGGGCACCTTACTTTCGGGAGGCTGGTTCAGGAGGAAGGAATCACACCCTGAGAGGGGAAGGGGCCGCGAGAACACCAACCCGACACCCAGGACCGCGGGGCCCAGCTCCGTCTGTGACGGCCACAGGCTCCTGAAAACATTGCTTCCATTGAGGAGTGGGGACGGGGTCCCGGAAGCCCCCGAGGAGAGCTGCTGTCTGCTGGGCCCTCCGGGGAGGAGCAGGCCTGGCCCAAGGCCCTGAGCTCTGCGCATCCACCTGAGCCACGTGCACCCATGGACACCGCTGGGTGCAGAGCCATGGCTCCTGCTGGGCTGCTGTCAACTGGACGGGGACCCGGGGGAGCCTTTGGGGGCTTCAGGTGCTTGCTGTGACGGATGCTCTGAGCTGTGTGTTTACGATCTCGCAGTTCAGCTTTCACCCCCTCGTGTTCCGGGGGCTGGCACCCACAGAGTCCTAGACGGGAGGAAACATGGGTACATACTTTCTTTATCCTGGGAAAGGGTCAGGGTCCCGAAAATGCCCCTCAGGCTCCCCGTGATGTCCCTGTAGGCGGCCGCCTGCAGGCCCCTTCCTCACAGGCCGGAGGGCGGGTGGTGAGGTCGGAGCGTCCACGGGCTCCCCCAGAAGACTCGATCCGCAGCTCAAGGCCGGGCCGGGGTGCAGAGGTCGCAGCAGCGGGAGGGGGCGTGAGTGCCCACGGGGCAAGTGGGTGCTGAGCCCTCTCAAGGGGCATCTGGGCGAGAGGGGGTCTTGGGGGCTGAAGTGGAGGCAACGGGAAAAGCCTCGAGCAGCCAGAGCTGTGTGGAAAGAGGGGCTGAGGCCTCCCCGGGGCGTGACATATTGGAGGCTAACGTCCGGATTCCCCTGCAGGTCGCAGGTGGGCGGCCGCGCTCCTCCCTGTCACAGGAGAAGCCATCTCGGGTGAAACCGGGGACCCCGGGAATGAGCAAGACTCGCCTGGTCAGATCCGTGAAAAATGAACTCCCGGCCCTGGGTGCGAATGCTGCGAGCGGACTTCACGGAGGCCCGGGCCCAGCACAGACGCAGGGATGCACTCGACCGCCCAGCAAAGGGACCGAGGCGCTGGCACGCGACTGGGTGGGTGGAGGGGCCTGGGAAGCTTGCGTCTCAGCAGGAGAAGGACACAGCCGAGTGGTTGCATCCACAGGAAACAAGTCCCAGGCAGGCAGGTCCACCCCGGGACACAGGGGGCGGGAAGTGGCCGGCGGCCGGTTGCCTGTGGCCACTTCCTGAGCGTGGGGTCTCCTCTCCGGGGGATGGATGTGCTCTGGGGCCATGCTGCCAAACTGTTCGCCTTAAAATGGCGAATTTTGTGTCGTGGGAGTTTCACCTCCATCTAGGCACCTGTTTCAGAAAGATCCTCACGGTACTCGTCCCTCCGCTCCTTGCACGGATGCGTGTGCGCTTTCTGAGCCGTGGAGCGCGAGCCGGGCCCGGGCCGCAGGGGACGACCAGGACTCGCGGCCCCACTCCCGGGGCTGGCAGCTCAGCACCGCAGCTCTCCGCCCGCGCAGGTGGTGCGAACCCGAGGCTCAGGATTCCCACTCGGCCGGCGGCGATGCGGCCCTGGCAGGGGCATTTTCAAACACCCAGGGTCACGTCCGAGTACCAGGTCCCTAGGGAGCCGGCTCTGGGCTTCGGGACACCCTCAGTGACGGCGGGTTCGCCACACGCGGCAGGAAGCAGGCGGTGGGAGCGGGTGTCGTGCCCGCCTCTCGCCACTTGGCGGCAGGAGCGAGCTGGGCCGCACGGACCTCCAGGCCTGCGGGCAGGAGGTTCGGACCTGCTCCCCTCGCGCAGGGAAGCCAGGGATGGGAGCCTCCGGGGTGAGAGTGAGGGCTTCGGCCCCTGAGGGTCGCTGAGAGAGCCCACCAGCAGGGCAAGGCGCCTCCTTCCAAGACGGCCACACGGTCCAGCGCAGGGAACCCCGGAGACCGAGGAAGCAGGTGGGTCTGCGCTGACTCCGGTTCGGGGCGCTGCGCGGACCCGAACGGGCGGGTGGGAGGAGAGTGCGGAGCAGTGGAGTGCTGGTGGACGTTCCACGGGTGACCTCTGAAGAGGCCACGCCTAGGGAAAGGGGCCGGTCGCAAAGGCGGCACCTGTGTGTGACCCCATTTACGGGGAGCCACGGGGACTGGAGGGCGGGGGGCCTGAGGACAGAGGGGCGGGGCTGCCAGTGGGCGGGGCTGCCAGTGGGCGGGGCTTTCTTCCCGGGAGGACGCGAACGTCCAGGGGTCAGACCGCAGAGGGTGGCCTTGAGAACACCCCTGACGCCGTCGGGGTTCGCACTCTAAACGGGCAGAACGCACGGCAGACCCTGACGGAGCATTTCCATGCGCCAGGGTGTCGAAGGGGCCGGGCAGGTCGCTGCGGACGGCACCGCAGTGGCTCTTGTCCCACGTCCAGGGGGCCCCACGTCCAGGGCACCAGGCAGGCAGGTGAGAGGTGGCGTGTGGCAGGGTGAGGGGCTGGAGGTGAACAGACAGGTGCGGGGGAGGGCCATGAGAGTGGCGGTTCTGCCCGCGGTGGGGGGCAAGGCAGGTGGGCCTCTGGGGAGACAGGTGTGCCACACAGGTGTGGCGAAGTGCACATAAGGTAACCCTCCCCGCCCGCTCTTCTCGGTGGACGGTTGGACGGCCGACACAGCAGTGATGTGCGGCCACGACCCACCCTTCTCCGGAGCTCCCCGTCTCGTAGGACTGAGGCTCTGTCCGGGACGCCCCCACCCCCGCACCGTCTGTCTGCTGCTCTGTGAGTGGCCACCGCTGGGCCATCAAGTCTCCGCTACCGTCGGCGGTGCGGGGGTTAACAGTCAGCCCGGTGCCCCCAGCCCCGAGTCCCTGGCGGGAAATCTGCCTTCTCTCTTCGTGGGGGCCCTCGGGTGGGGTAAGCCGCCTCCCGCGCTGCCTCTGGGGCTCTTCGCTCCAGGCCTCGGGAGAGTCGGAGGGTGAGGTGTCCGGTCTCTCCGAGCTCAACTGACCTGGAGTGCACCGAGCTCCTTGGGTGTTCGTGTGCGCCATCACACCTGAGTTTTCAGCCATTGTTTCTTTTTAAATTTTATTCATTTATTTTTACAAAGAGAGGAAGGGAGGAAGAGAGGGAGAGAAACATCAAGTGTGTGGTTGCCTCACTTGCCCCCTGCTGGGGACTTGGCCCGCAACCCAGCATGTGCCCCGACTGGGAATCGAACCCGTGACCCTTTGGTTCCCAGGCTGGCACTCAGTCCACTGAGCCACGGGAGCCAGGGCCACAAGCCACTACAATATTGACCTTGTTGCTCAAACCAGCCGCTGCCCCCCCAGCCCACGCCCCTGCCGTGACCGCTGTCCCTCGGTGTGGCCTCCTGGGTCCTCGGATGACCCCATCATTTCTTCAGCAGCTCCTTCCTTCTGACACGAGATGGTCCGCACTCCTCAGCCCCGCTGCAAGGAGCCCTGTCCAGGGCGCTGGAACCCAGGGGCTGGGCGCTGGGCCTGGCTGCTTCCAGGCCCCTCCGTGCTCAGAGCTGTAACGTCGGCACGCACAACACACAACACACATATACACATACATGCATTCACACATGCACACACACCTATTTCTGTATCTAGCAAGCCTGTGTGCCAGCAAACCAGGAGTCCGACATGCCCGGCTCTCACCCACCCACCCACCGCATTACTAGTCTTTTCACACGGGGACCACAGTTCCGGAACTCTCCACGTGAACAAACAACTGACTCCTGGGGGGTGGAACCCTGCTCTCCCGGCTGTCACTCTAGTGACAGCACTATTCCCGCCGTTTCTGCCTCCCGCCCCGCCCGGCAGTCACAGCGCCCGGGGCGGGCGCTCCCTTGGGGCCCGCCACGTCCTGGCCCGTTTCTGAGCGCGGGGACCACGAATGCGGTTCAGTCAGAACTAAACTGCAGGCTGGGGACGATTCTCATTGGTTTCCGGCCTGTCCTTCCTGAGTTTCTTTCTTGAACAAATACACAGGTACGCATGCAGTTTTTCACGTCTCTTTCTAACATACTATTGATTCTCCTGGATTCTGCCTTTTCATTTTTGTTAAAAAAAAAAAAAAAAAGGAAAGAAACCACTTTGCCAGGGACGGTTTTCTGAAATTCACCCACAGCAGCCCGGCTGCATTCTCACCGTTGGTGCCACGAGACGGAGCCCCCACACGTGGGGGGGGGCAGGGGGGCCCACACTGGTGAGACCCCTCAGCCCACACAGGCTGCCCCAGGGTCTCTCCGTCACGCAAGCCTTTAAAGACAGAGCTGGACACTCTTAGGGGAGAGGAGAGTCTAATAGGAAGAAAAGTTCCCAAGGGACCTGGGAGGCTCCGAGGACCAGCCCTCTCCCAGCTGCGGCCGAGCCCGTCACAGCGCTTCAAGGGCGCCTGGACACCCCTCAGTCATGCCACCTCGGAAGCCACGTCAGGGTGACAGGCGAGGGCCACCGCTCTGCCCCAGACGACCAGCCAGCGGTCCTCCCTCGGAAACTTAGCGCTTGTTGGCTTTTCCATCCTCCAAGTCTCCGAACCCCAGTTTTTCCAGGGGCTCCTGTGCCATCAGTTGCCTAGAAGACAGACAGACAGACAGGGAGAGGGGTCAAGGGGCTGGTGAGCAGAGTGAGGAACGCTGTCCAGGCCGCTAGCTGGCCACCTGGCTGCCCTGAGCAGTGCCACGGGACTGGGGGTCCCAGCCTGAACGATTAATAGGGGGGACCAGGGACTGCTCCCTCAAAACGCCAACGTCCCTCAAAGCCCCAGCACCCCGACGGCCCGCAGCACAAAAACATCGTGCCTTGGGGAAACGCCCTCACAGAGCCTGTCCTGGGGCAGTGGACGTGGGGCTCTGAACGGACTGCCTGGTGTCCACCCCGGGGGGGCAAGGCTGCTGGCCAGCAGGCAGGGTCCCTGGGTGGTGACAGTCCCACCCCCGCTGCTCCGTAACAACAGCCGCAGCTCCCCGGGAAAGGTCAGCACAGTCCTCACTGTGACTCCGCGCTGCCGGGCGCGCTGTCAGGAATGGGGTGCAGCGCATCGTCCGCCTTTTGCCGTTTGCAGAGGAGCCTCTCGTGCTCCCAGCACAGGCCGAGCGACAAAACGCGCAGCGCACGTCTGCGTGCACCCCGCTGCCACCCGCCCATTCGGGCTCGGTCCGCAGGTTTGGGGTTCTGAACCTTGATGACGGCGCCCCCTGCACCCGAGGCTAGAGGGCCAAGGCTGGGAAGAAGGCAGCCCCAGGGAGCGTGAGCCCGCCGGCAAAGGGTCCCGTGGCGTCGGCGGCGGTCTGGGGGCTGGGCGAAGCCCCAGGGCCTCGGGAAAGAAGCGTCCGGGCGGGGACCGGGGACCCGGGGGACCTGGGGCGGGGGGGCGTCCACGGAACTTGCCTCTCCATTCTGCATTCCAAGTATTCTTTTGACTCGTATCTGCACAAGCCGTTCTCGAAGTTATTTTCACGGAGACACTTGAGGAACTTCTCCTTGAAGCGCGTGCATTCACCTAGGACGGCAGAGAACACAGCCCTCGTCCCCACGGCCCGCGCCGGGCGCGCTCCCAGCGCCCCCCGCCCCCCGCCGTGGGCACCGCCGCCCCTCGGGACACGCGCACGGCACCGCATCGGCCGGCCCGGCGGGCCCGCTCGGAGGTCCGCCGTAAAGCGCCGCGGCCGAGGGCAGCCCAGGCCCGCCGGAGCCGTGACTTCCTCCGGCTCCAGCCGCGCAGACGGCAGATCAACCCCGCAGGAGTGATTTACGTCCTGGACGCCTGGCGAGACTCGCCGACGGGGCAGCCCCCGCGTTCCGGGGCCGCCCGCCGCTCACCGAAGTGGTCCAGCGGGAAGCTGCCCTTGTCGGGGGGCCGCGGCTGGAAGCTCTTGGTCCCGAAGTTCATGGCGGTGGACATGATGGAGACAGCGCCGGAGCCTCTGAGAGCGGTACGCGCTCTACGCAGGCCGGCCGGCCGAGCGCCGAGCAGGCCCGGAGCGAATGCCGAGCACATCGAGCGGCTCTCGCCGCGAGGCCACGCCCCCGCAGTGTGGCTCCGCTCCCCCCCGCGGCTCTAAAACACCCTAATCCCGCGTGGGATTGCGCTCGCTCTGCCCTCTCCAGTCTCAGCCCCGCCGACCCTCACAGTAACCCCACCGCCGAGGAAACGGAAGCTCAGAGAGGTTCAGCAACTTGCCCGAGGACACACAGCTTCAGTGCACACCGAGCCGCAGGGCAGCGACTGGCGGGTCCTTGGCAGCCTCTGCGGGGTTCTGTGGCCCCGGCGTCTGGGCCCCAGGGCCTGATCATGGCGCCGGCCTATTGAGAAATATGGTAAAGGAGGGAGCGTGGATGAGCTTCCTGGGGCGGCTCAGGGTGACAGGAGGCCGAAGTCCAAGATCAAGGTGCCGGCAGGGCTGGACCCTCCTGCCCCAGGCGTCCCCTCTTCTCTGGGGCTTGCGGGCGACCCTCGGCATTCCTTGGGTTGTCGGCCCATCCCCCATTTCTGCCTCCACCCTTACCCGGCTTCCCCTGTGCGCGCGCAGGTCTGTTTCCAGGTTTCCCCGCCAATCGTTGGCTCAGGGCCCGCCCTGATCACGTCACCGTAGTTAATTACTCCTGCCAGGACCCTGTTTCTGAGACAGCGGAAAGTTTGTAGGGACAAGGGCATCAGGAAGAGGCCAGCTCCTGGCGGTCACTCCTTGTTTTTCTGGCGGAGGCAGTGACAACAGTGGGAGGGCTCAGGGGAGACCCCAGCTCTCCCCAGGCCCTGAACCCTGCGCACCCCCACTCCGTGCCCCGCCTCTTTATCCGGACAGCGGGGAGGTGGGTCACTGTCTCCCTGCATAGCCTGTCTACCCCCCTGCAGTTCTGCCGGGAATTCTGTCCACACTCCGTCCACCTGATGACCAGTCACTGGGCACCAGCCAGCACCAGGCTCTCAGATAGGCACGTAGCGTCCTCAGGGGCATGGGGCTGGCCAGCTGGCCCCGCAGATCCCTACCGTGACCTAGAACTTCTGCTCTTTCCAAGGTCAGGGGGAGAAGCCTACTCCAGACACGGAGGGGCTTCCAGGGAGGGGCCGGCCAACAGGCCGAAACTGCCCCAGCCCAGGGCCTGTCCCCTCCTCAGGGCCTGGCTTCGGTGCCCCACACTCCAGGAGGCTCCCCGAAAGCACCTTGCTGGGTCCTGTTCGCAGTGACGACTGCTGGGCGGGTGCCGGAGGCTGCGCCCACTCCGTGTCTGGGACAGCCAGTGTTGGCGGGCGCTGGCAGGGGTCCACAGGGACAGCCCCCCACTCCCACCCAGTCAGCTGGTCTGGGACCCCTGAAAACTACGGAAGGGAAACTGCACCTTGTTCTTGTCACATAAACCACCGTTGCACACGCCGGAGCCAGGGCCGCACAGGTTACTCATTGACAGACTCCAGGGCTGTGGACAATGGCGGCTTTATCACCAGCAGGCAGCACTTTCCACCCGACTGGATCGAACCACCTAGCGGAGCACGGGACCGCCCCTCCCGCCAGGCTGCCCACAGCCGCCGGCCTCGTGGCCCCGGGGGATCACTGACCTCGAGCTGGCGGCCAGCTTTAATGGACTCTGCTGTTCCCGGAGAATGATTATTGCTCGTTCAGCAGGGGGCGGAGATGGGGGTGGGGCATTTCAGCTGCACAGATAGGAAAAGCGGGGGAGGAACTAACGTTTTGGGGAGCCCTCTTGAGTGCTGGGCTGCTTCACAGGGACCCTGGGGTTCAGAGCAGGGCCTGGCACCCGCAGGGACCCAGCTGATGCCCCTGGAAGAGCGGACCCCCTTGGTGTCTGCTCTTCTCCTCCTTCAGACGCACGGACGCAGAGAGGCCAAGTCTCTGTCGAGGAGCTGGTGTCGGGGGCCCTTACCTCCCACCCTCAGTGGGTGGCCTTGCTCATGACATCACAGTGCGGGCCGGCCTTGGGGAGACAGCCCACCCAGCATCAGCTGGGGCCGCTCGGCCTCAGCCTCGGGCCACCCCATTCCCCCCCCGGAGGAAATGCAGGAGCAGCAGACAGGCCGGGCACTGAGAGTCCAGGGGCCCGGTCGGGAGGTGGGGGTGCCTCCTGATGCCCTCTGGGTGGGTCAGTGGGGACCGGGACCTTGTCTGTCACAGCGGATCAGCGGCCAGAACCTAACAAGCCGCAACCCCTTGACTCAGGGATCCCGTTTCTGGGGATTCACTTTGCAGCATCCTTTGCATCTGTGCCTTGCAGGGGCCGCGTCCCTGAGCCAGACTCGGTCCGTTCACACCCTCCCCTTTGTCCGAGGCTCACCCTCCGTTGGGACAGTAAATGCATCTCCCTGGGAAACGTGAGCGGGGTGGACACCGGCCAGCTCTCCTTCCCCAGGGGAGGGCTGGCGTTCCCAGGAGAGCGGGGAGCGTTGGCGGGGGGCTAGCACCGTCAGAACGAAGTGCAGCCCCAGGCTGTCTCCTTCCCTGCGTCCTCCGAGTGCCTCGGCCCCGTCCTGCCGCAGACCCGTGGGCTGGCGTCTGCGTGCGACCCTTCGTTTCAGGGCACAAAGCACTTTGGGGACGGGAAAAAATTACCGTCCTCATTGCAAAGTTGAAAGCAGCGTCTTAACGAGTTTCCCGTGGTCGGGACTGAGAACCCACAGCTCATCACGCAGCCGGAGCCACGTGAAGAGAGGGAGGAGTCTACATCAGGCCTCTGCACCGCAGGTGGCTCTGCGTGGGGACCGTCCTGTGCAGAGGGGGACGCTGGCAGCCGACTGGACAGCAGCACCCACGTCCCCGGAGGGGACGGCCATAAACTTCTCCGTCATCACCCAATGTCCCCAGGGTCAGGGGTCTCCCTGCTTGAAAACCACTGCTTTAGATCAGCGTTCATTTTGCTTCTCTGCGTTTCACCTCAGACTCTCTAGACAGCACAGTGGACCGAGATGCAAAAGTTGGGCCTCAGCTGGTGTGGCTCAGTGGATGGAGCACCCGCCTGCAAACCAAAGGGTTCGATTCCCAGCCGGGGCACATGCCTGGGTTGTGAGCCAGGTCCCCACTAGGGGGCGCACGGGAGCCAACCATGCGATGTTTCTCTTCCTCTCTTTCTCCCTTCCCCATCTCTCTAAAAACAAATTCTAAAAATCTTAAAAAAAAAAAAGATGCAAACGGCAGACACGAAAGTGACCGAGGCCGTGCGTGTTTCCCTTCGACGATGGCGGTCTGTGGGACGAGCAGGGGAGACGCCCTTCGCCGCCCCCGCGGTGTGACAGGGGGACCAGGCCAGGGGCGCGCTCGCCGGGGTGCCCGTCTTCCCGAGCAGGCGCTGCGTCTGAGCGCGCGCGCGCACGCGCGCCTTCTGTGCCGCGGGCGCCTCCGCGTCCGGGCTGGGCTGGGCTGGTGTGAAGCGGGCGGGCGGGCGGGAGTGAGGACGCGGTGGCACCCACAGAACCTCGGGGAGCTGTGCCCGGCTGCTCCTCGCTGGCTGTGACTTCAGGCACCTTGGGGACTCCTCTCAGCGTGGGCGCGGAGTCCCGGGGACAGACGCCGGGACTTAACCGCCTTGGGAAAGGGGTCGCCGCCGCACTCACACCCTCCCCGGGTGATGCCAGGGTTGAGCGCCAGTTGGTGCGGGGCCAGGTGACCGGTGCGGGTCAGCCCGGGGCCCCGGTGTGAGGCCACAGTGCGCGGTGGGGACTGCCGGTGGACGGGGGTGCCACCCGAAACCGCCCTGCTGCCCGGGGACAGCATCGGGAACGCCGCCCCGGTGCAAGTTAGAAACCAGAGGTCTGTCGAGGTGTCTCAGAGAAACTGCCCCCACGGCTCCCGACGCCACGCGGGGGCTGCGCGAGGGCCCCCAGCACGCGGCCCGCGTCCAGCCCAGTTCGTTCAGTTCGCCAGGGGGAGCCTGACCACCGGGAGCCCACACGACCGCTGGCGAGGACGCATGGGTGGCAGCAGAGACTGGACCCTGGGCCTGACCCCATCACCGCCCCCCCCGCCCCGCGTGCTGGGCCAGGACGGCTCAGGCCTGTGGGAACAGCCGCGGAGGGCCCGCGGCGGGCGGGGCACTGCGCTCGGCGGACAGGTGGTCCTCCTCAGAGGCCGTGGAATAGGGGTCACCGGCCCATTCACAGGTGGGGGAAGTGCGGCCGGGCTCCCTCGCAGGGCGGCGCCCATCGAAGCCGTCAGTGCTGAGGCCAGGCCCCATGGTGGGCGCAGTGGAGACCCGTCCTTGCCCCCTGACCTGCCGGTGCCCCCAGACCCTCTCCGAGGGGACCCTGCTTCCCCCTCCGCCAGCAGGGGCCGCCCGGCCCGGCTCGGCCGTCGAGGGACCCGAGGGCCTGCGGGCCTGCTGCCCACCGAGGGGGGCCCCCCCGCCGGGCTGGGCGGCTCTGGGAACCGGCCTAGCGGGATGGTTCCCGCACTGGCGCCCCCGAGGGGCCCTGCGCCCGCACCAAGGCCTGGACCCCAAGCCCACACGGCCCGAGGGGGCCCCAGCTCCACCTTCCTGAAGGAGGGGCCTGTGGGGGGCCCAGCCCCTGCCCAGGACCCAGAGTTCCCCGCCAGCCAGCAGTGCCTCCCCCGCCCCCACACGGCCCTGCAGTGCCCACCAGGCTCTGGGCTCAGGCCGCCCCGGTCCTCACGCCTCCAGGCTTCTCGCCGGGGGCGGGGGGGGCCCTCTGGGGGAGCCTCTTCCTCGCATCCTCGGCCCCTCGGCTCCCGATGTCCCCACCGCGCCCCAGGGGTTTTCGGGGACCAAGTCGCTGCCACCGCAGCTTCTCTCTCGGGGCTGTGGCGCCCTGTCTGCTGGCCGAGCCTGGCACACGAGGGCGCTCGGTGGGCGATGCTGAGTCGAGTGGGCTTCCCTGGGCAGACAGGACCCCCGGCCAGCACCCTCTCCCCCACAGCTGTGCAAGGGTGCAGGCTGCTTGCCAGGGAGTGAGCGCCCCGCCCCTGGAGCTGCAAAAATCGAGGCTGGGTGTGGGAGAGGCCCTCAGTCCCTGGGCTTTCTGCAGGGGGTACGGGCGGTGCCCCAGGTGCAGGCCCTGCGGCGGGCGCCCTGTCTGTGCGGGTGGGGTCCGGCTGCCTCCTGTCGGCGCAGGCGGCCTGAAGCAGGCCCAGCTGCCTCCGGGGCCCGCAGCTTCCCCGACCCTCCCGGCCGGGCTGCCAGGGCCCAGGGGGGAAGCGTGCGGCCCAGACAGACGGCGGCTCGTAAACCCAGCCACCTGTCAGCAGCGGCCCTGGCTGCAGGGTGGGCCCCTCGGCTGTCAGCCCCGCCCTGTCCCTGTGCAGCCTGGTGCCTCCTGCAGGCCCCAGGTGACTGCCCTCAAAGCCGCCGGAGCAGACTGTGGCTCAGGGCGAGCTCACGTCAGGGCCTAGGCGGCGGGGGACGCTGCTGGCGCCTGGGTGAAGGCCCTGGGATTTGAGGCGTCTGCTGGGCAGACCCTCGAGGGCCAGCCCCAGGGGCTGCACACCTGGTACCCCCCACTGGCCCCTCAGACAGGAGCTGGGCGGACCCCGGGTGGTGGGTTTGGGAAAGGCCCACATTCCTTGCACCCGTGGGGCGCCGAGGAGGGCGGCTCGGAGAGGGGAGGGTGGCTGCCCCCTTCGGAGCCGGGCGGGATCCCCAGGCCCCGGAGGTCCCGGTTCCGACGGGGAGCCCGAGGCGGGGGGCAGAGACCGGCCACGGAGATGCGTCCTCTCCAGCGGCGCGTGGGACCCCTGCCCCCAGGCGGCACCCGGCTGCTCCCTGCACAGACTCGACCCCACATTCCACACACGCCTGTCGCTTTAAGCCGCCTGGCTGTCCCCTGCAAACTGCTTGTTCCACATTCTCGGGGTGGTGGGGTGGGTGGGGTGCTGGCACGCCCTCCCAGAGGCCTACAAGGCACAGGGCGGGACCGTGGGCCCAGGCAGGGAGCTGGGGCCCCGCCACCGCCGTCCTCATGGCCCCGCTGCTCCTGGGGCTCCTGGTGCTCCTGGGAATCTGGGTGCTGCTCCGCGCCCGCACCCGCGCCCCAGGCCCGCGCTGGCCCCCGGGGCCTCGCCCGCTGCCGCTGGTGGGGAACCTGCACCTGCTGTGGGCGGCCCGGCAGGAGCACGCGCTGATGGAGGTGAGGCGGCCGCGCCGTGGCTGTGGGGGCGGCCCGCCCCATCCGGGGAGGCAGGGCCCCGGCTTTCCGGGACCCCCGGGGGTCAGGAGGTCTGCGGTCCAGCTGGGTGCAGGCCCGCGGGGGACCCTGGGGCCCAAGTGCCTACCCTGCCTCGGGGAGGGGAAGGCTCCCCGCCCCACCCCGAAGGAGACGGGCCGCTGACAGGGCAGAGAGCCAGGAGGGCTTCTGGGAGGAGGCCTGCCCGGGCTCCCGAAGCCCCTTGGAGAGTCTCCTCTGACAAGGAGCCCCTGCAGGGCACACCCCACCTCCCCGGTGCCTCCGGGGTTTGGGGGTGCAGCTGGACACCGCCCCAGACCCCGCTCCCCTTTGTGGTTCCTGGGACCCCCCTTCCCGCCTGCCCCCGCCGGGGCCCCCACCCGGCACGGCACTGCCTGAGGGCCTGGGGGCCCCGGGCGACCCTCGCCTGTCCCGCCAGCTCGCGGAACAGTACGGGCCCGTGTTCACTGTCCACTTGGGAGGCCAGAAGACGGTGGTTCTGGCCGGCTACGAGGCGGTGAGGGCGGCCCTGGTGGGCACGGGGCGGCAGCTGGCCGACCGGCCCCCCATCGCCATCTTCCAGCTCATCCAGGGCGGCAGGGGTAGGTGCCGGGGGGGGGGGGCCCGGCCATGGGGAGGGACAGGGGGCGGGGGTTGGCGCTGGGGGTGCCGAGCCTGCATCTCTGGGGTCGCCCCGTGTTGGCCGCAGGCGTCTTCTTCTCCTCGGGGGAGCCCTGGAAGGCGGCCCGCCAGCTCACCGTGCGCGCCCTGCACGGCCTGGGCGTGGGGAGGGCGCCTGTGGCCGGCAAGATCCTGCAGGAGCTGAGCTGCCTGCTGGGGCGGCTGCACCAGTACGGAGGTGAGTGGGGGCTGGGGGCGCCCCCTTCCCGGGAGCCCCCCCCGCTGATGCCGGCCCCCGTCCCCCAGGCCGGCCCTTCCCCCTGGCCCTGCTCGGCTGGGCCCCCTCCAACGCCACCTTCGCGCTGCTCTTCGGCCAGCGGTTTGACTACCAGGACCCCGTGTTTGTGTCCCTGCTGGGCCTCATCGACGAGGTCATGGTCCTCCTGGGGACCCCCCGGCTGCAGGTGAGAGGGCGCCGCTTCCCAGCCTCGGGGTGGGGGCAGGGAGCTGGGTGCCAGTCTGAGACAGGTGGGGCGGGCCCGTCGGTGGCCGGCCAGGAGCGAGCTCCAGCCCACGGAGGCAGCACAGGTCTCAGACTGGTCCCGTCCCTGCACAGCTGGCCGTGCCCCCGGTCAGTCCCTGTGCAGTCTGGGAAGGGAGGGGTCTCGGGCTGGGGTCCTCCCCTCCGCTCTGCCCACCTGCCCAGAGGTGACGGTGGGACCAGGGTCTGGAGTCCTCAGCACCCAGGGGTGGCAGATGCAGGTCCCTCTGCTCCCCCCAGCGCCCAGGTCGCGTGCCCTTCCTTATCTCCCCAAACCCAGAGCACCCGTGTCCAGCAGTCAGCACCGTTCCTGACGTAACGCACTGAGCCACCGGGGCTGGGACGGTGGCGCGGTTCCTGGGCAGGCGGCCCCGGCCCCCTCGGAAGGCCAAGCTGAGCCTCGGGGACGGGGGCCTGCAGCTCCCGGCCATCCCTGGGCCCCACGCCGTGCAGGTGCAGCCAGCCTGGCACCTACTGAGCGCTGACCGAGTGCTGGCCAGCTGGCCCGCTCAGGGTCCCCGGGGTCGGGGGTGGGGGGGCCGCAGCCTGCAGGTGGCAAACTCCCCTCCTCTGACAGCTGGCTGCAGACTCGGCCCCCCACGGCAGCACTGCTCTCCCCTCCCGCCAGCTTGGGGCGGGGGGCAGGTGTGGCTGCAGGGCCTGCTGCGACCTACAGGAGCCCCCAGGGGTGCTGCCTGTCACCTGGCCCCTCCTTGCTGCCCTGGGAGGGGTCCAGGCCGAGGGTCCCAAGGGTCCCACGAGGCAGGGCCGTGGGGCCCCCGTGCCCAGCGCCCTCTTGTGGCCTCCAGTGGCTTCAGCCCCATCAGCCGGGGCGTGAACGCCGCGGCGGGACTGACAGAGCGCCCCGCAGCAGGTGGGGCGGAGGGGCCTGCGCCCCCACCCAGCTGTCCCGTCCTCCGCCCCAGCTGTTCAACATGTACCCCTGGCTCGGGGCCCTCCTCCAGCTGCACCGGCCGGTCCTGAGGAAGATCGAGGAGGTGCGCGCCATCCTGAGGGCCCTGCTGGCGGCGCGCCGGGGGTCCTGGCCCGGGGGAGGCCCCGTGCGCAGCTACGTGGACGCCCTGATCCAGAGAGGCCAGGTGTGGACTGGACCGACCCCTCCCCGGGAGAGGCCCGGGGCTGTCCCGGGGCGCCCACTGCTGGGCAGTCCATCCGGTCCCCGCCCGATCCCCCATCTCCTCCCTGAGGGCTTCTCTGAGCCTCAGTCTCCCCACCTGTGAAACGGGGTTTCGCGGAGCCTGCCTTGGTGAGGGGGAGGGGCAGCTGGGAGAGTTCGCTGGGCCAGGACCCAGTGGGTGCCCCGCAGAGCCTGGCTCGGTCCTTCCCGCCAAGCTGACTTTTACTCTTTTTCTAGGGCTCAGGGCTGGTGGCGGGGGGAGGGGGCACGTGGGCGCAGCCCCCTGCTCAGCCCTGCCCACCCCCACCTTGCAGGGGAGAGACCCCGATGGCTTGTTTGCCGAGGACAACGTGGTGGCCTGTGTCCTGGACATGGTCATGGCCGGCACGGAGACCACCTCCGCCACGCTGCAGTGGGCTGCCCTCCTCATGGGCAGGCACCCGAGCGTGCAGGGTGGGTGTGCTGGCTGTGCCGCTCGCCCGTCCAGCACCCAGTGGGTGGGGGTCCCCCGGGGCCCAGGAAGGGGGGCTCGCAGGGACGCCGGCGCCCACCCTCTTGCCCGCAGGCCGAGTGCAGGAGGAGCTGGACCGCGTCCTGGGGCCCAGGCGGCCACCCCGGCCGGAGGACCAGCGGTCGCTGCCCTACACCAACGCCGTGCTGCATGAGGTGCAGCGGTTCATCACTCTCCTGCCCCACGTGCCCCGCTGCACGGCGGCCGACACCCAGCTGCGCGGCTACCTGCTGCCCAAGGTGGGGCGGCCAGGCCTCGCCCGCAGCCCCGGGCCCAGTCCCCACCACCCCTCACTCTTGCCTCTCCGCTGGGGGGCGGGGCCCTGGGGTACAGGCTGCCAGGGCTCCCTCCCGTGGGGAGGCGGGGGAGGGGCTTCAGAGCAGCAGACCTGGGTCCTTGCGCCAGGGGAGTGGCCCTGCCCCAGCTGTCTAGGGGGCCCCGGGACCTCCCTCTCAGTGCTCCGACCAGGGGCCTGCCCCAGTGGGCAGGGCACCCAGCCTGGCCACCTGCTGCCGCACCTGCAGGGCACCCCCGTGGTCCCCCTGCTGAACTCCGTGCTCCTGGACAAGACGCAGTGGGAGACCCCCCGCCAGTTCAACCCGGGGCACTTCCTGGACGCCCATGGGCGCTTCGTGAAACGGGAGGCTTTCCTGCCTTTCTCCGCAGGTGCGGTGGTCTCACCCCCCACCCCCGGCGGCCCGGTCCCCGGGCACCTCAGGCCCGTCCCCTGCCGCCACTCCCACCCCGCCTGCCCGGAGCTGACCGGGTCCCCGTCACTGCAGGCCTGGCCCCCAGCTCGCCCTCCCCCGGCCACCCCCGCCCCGGGCCGCCCCCACCCTGGGCCTCCATCCCCCCACAGGCCGCCGGATCTGCGTGGGGGAGAGCCTGGCCAGGACAGAGCTGTTCCTGCTCTTCGCGGGGCTGCTGCAGAGCTTCCGCCTGCGGCCCCCGCCCGGCCTCCGCCCCGAGGACCTGGACACCGAGCCCGCCCCAGCCTTCACCATGCGGCCGCCTGCCCAGACCCTGTGTGCGGTGCCCAGGCTCCAGGGGCGCTGATGGAGGGTCTGCCCTGTGCTTCGGACAGACCCCCAGGGCCCGGGAGGGTGTGGGTTGCGGCCCCTCCCCTCACCGCAGCCCCCCCCGCCCCCCCGCGCGCAGCAGAGGCCAGAGCAGCTCCGCCAAGCCTGTTCCGGCACGTGGGAGCAGCCCACCTTCCAGACCCCTGCACCCCGGTCCTCAATCCCCTCCCTCCTCTCTCCCAGGACAGCCAGGCCCCGACCTCTGTTCTTCTGTCCCTCCTCCCCCAGGCCCCCCTCTCCCCCCGCCTGCACCAGAACCGCCCCCCTACCCCCACAGCCCATTGGTGCTGCCTCTCCTCACAGTCTGGCCCGTGAACTCCTCGCCGCCACTGCCCTGGCCCCACTGGGCCCCACCCTGTGGCCTCTCCCCCCCCCCCGTCTCCCCCATGGAGAAGCAGGCCAGTGAAGCGCTGGGGGTCGCCCCACATGGCAGCAGCCAGGCACCATCTCAAGTGGGAGAGCAATTTAATAAAGTCGAGAGTGAGCGCTTCATCTCACTCACCACCGTGGGGCCCGGGATGGGGGGCGTCCGCTGGCCACACACCACACAGATGGGATGGGACGCCCCGGTCCTAGGGACTGCACGGGGCCTGCCCCCACCAGCTGCATGGACAGGGCCGGCCGGCGCCCTGTAGGCCGGGTGGGGGGCACAGGGGCCTCTTGCAGGACCGAGGTGGGGGGGGGGGGGGGGGGGTGGGGGGGGGGTGGGGGGTGGGGGCTGGGGGCTGGGTGGTGGGTGGGCCCTCCAGCGCCTGTGCTCAGCACCCCTGCCTCCCGGTCTCGAGGGGAGGGCCCCCGGGCTGCGGGCCCCCAGCCGCACTGCAGCGGCCTCCCGGTGCGTGAGAAGCGGAGTGACGTGGCCGGCAAGCCGTGAGCAAACTCTCCGGGCCATGCTCAGGCTGTGGCCTCCGCTCCCAGGACTCCGGGGGAGGCGTCGCCGGGCTGATGGGCACCCTCGGGGTCACACCCCAGGGGCTGGAGCACACGTCCCAGAGGGCCTGGTGGTGGCCTTAGCCCCAAAGCGCCTCTGGCTTTACACCTGGCATGGCGTGCCCATGTACGCATGTGACTGTAGGGCGTGCACACGTGTGCATGCACGCAGGCATGCCGGCCAGTGTGAGCGTGAGATCAGGATCCGGCTGCACCAGCAGGCAGGGCTGGGCACCTCTGGAGCTGCAGCACGGCGCGGCGGGTGGGCCAGCAGGCCTGGGTGTGGGGTGGGGTGGGGTGCCATGACCCTCAGAGACCAGGGCTCTGGGCTGCAGGCGAGTGGGAGCCAAGGCCCCAAGTGGTCAGCAAGGGACCTGCCCAGGCCCCTTGGGACAAGCGGGCCCCTCCTCGGCAGGGTCACTCCCCTCCAGGCCCTGCTCCGCCCAGGAGCCCTCCCCAGCGTGGTGTTTCAGGGTGGCCAAGGCTGAGGCCCAGATGCCTAAGGGGCATCACCAGGGTCAGGAAGCTGCTGGAGGCCATGGCACCCCCAGAGGGGGCCCAGCCAGGCTCTGGACGTCCACAGGAAGGCCGGGCCTGACCCTGGAGCAGAGGGTCTACAGGTGCCCGACTCAGTGGTCATCAGCACTGTCCCGTTTGAAGTTGCTTTTAGATTTTACTCAGTTTGAGAGAGATGGGGAGGGGAGCGGGAGAAAGAGAGGGAGAGCAACATCAGTGTGTGGCTCCCTCTTGCACCCCCCACCTGGGGCCCCACCCACAACCCAGGCGTGTACCCTGACTGGGAATTGAGTCGGCGACCCCTTTGGTTCACAGGCTTGCGCTCAGCCCGCTGAGCCGCACCAGCCACGGACGCGTCGTCGTCTAAGAAGTTGCCTTTATTGATTTTAGGGAGAGAAGGGGGGACGCTCACTCAGCGTCTGGTTCTCGTCTGTGTCGAACCCGAGACCTGGTGTGTCAGGGCAACGCTCCGACCGACGGAGCCGCCGGCCAGGGCAGCGCTGCCCTTCACAACGTCCCCCGGCCACAGTTCTGCGCTCTGGGCCCAACGCGGCCCCGCGTGGACGGCCCACGGCTGGTGGGGAGCAGGCGCCAGCTGCTGAGACCTCGGGGAGGAACCAGGCGTTCCCCCGCAAGCTCCTTCCCGGGGCCCCAGGCCGCTGCTTGGGGCGCATGCGCCGTGAGGGGTCAGAGCCTGTGGCCGCCTGTCGGCAGCTCTGGCAAGAGGGGCCGCAGCAGGAGGTCCTTCCAGGGGTCCGGGGCCAAGAGGAAGGGGCCCCACACCCGGAAGCCTCAGGCCTGCTGGTGACCCTGCCGTCCCCACCAGCAGGAGGTGGTCTGCAGTGGGGCCCCCCAGGCTGGCAGGGGCCCTCTCGGCCACAGCCCCTAGGAGAGCAGCTGCAGCACCTGCCGGACACGCCGAATCTTCTCCAGCAGGGGCGAGCCCGGGTAGTCGGCACCTACATGGTCCAGCTCCCACATCAGGGATTCGGCCTTCTGCACGGTCACCTTGCGGGCCTGGCCCTGCAGCCCCTCCAGGTAGGCCAGCATGGAGGGGAAGTCCTCCTCTGGGACCTGGACGGGAGGCAGTGAGGGCTGCTCAGCGGGCCAGCAGGGGCCTGGGGGAGGACGCTGAGCCTGGGGGAGCAGATGCTTGTGGAGTGGGCCCCAGGTCCTGGCCTGTGCCCGCGAGGGGACTGTCCAGCCCACAGCGTCCTGGTGCCAGGGACTGAGGGGCCCGGGTGGCTAGGCAGCACCTGCAAAGAGCCCACGTCACATGTGACCCCTGTCCCCAGGGCTGGTGGGGCCGCAGCCCCGCACGGGAGGCCGGTGCCGTGACGTGCAGCGAGTCGGCCCGGAGCAGGTGTGTCGGGAGGCAGAGAGTCGAGGAAAAGACAGCAGTGCGACCTTGGGGGCTGCAGATGCCTGACAGCGGCCTGGGCAGGTGCGAGCACCTGGGGCCCAGGACGGCCGTGCGGCCCCTTCGGGAAGTGAGGGAACAGGCGGAAAACCAGGGGCCGGGAGTCCGTCTTGAGCTCGGTCAGTGCCTCGCCCGCCTTGGGCTCAGAACAGCCACGAAGCTGCAGCAGCGAAGACCGGAGGCCGGTCGGGAGGACGGACACACAGACGGAGACAGACAGACCACGGAACGAGCAGAGGACCCAGGAACCACCCGACCGACTTCCCACAAGCTGCCAAGGCCGCTCAGTGGGAAAACACCCTTCTCTGGAGCAGACGGACGTCCGCATGGGCGGACAGGAGGCCGGGCCACGCCGGGGGGGGGGGGGGTGGAGAGGGAGGGGGCTCAGGGGGCTAGATGGTGACGGGGAAGCAGTGCAGCAACAGACAGACTGTTAGTAAACCCGGCCTCCGCGCACCTGGACCAGGCCACGGCCGCTCCGACGCGACACCAGGAGCGCTGGGGACTGCGAACGCTCCTCGCAGAGCGCCCTGGCGCCAGGAGCCGGTGCGGCGAGGGCCGGGGTGCGGGAGGTCCGCTCCGCCCGCCTCTGCCTTCCCGGGGCCCGGGGCGGGGACGGGGGGGCTGTGTCCGAAGCACACACCTCGTGGCTGTCGTACATGTGCAGCAGCAGCCAGGTCTGCCGTGTCTTCTGGAACCTCCAGTCCTCCTGCTTGCGGGCCCAGCTGGGGACGCGAGGACAGGGCTCGTCAGGCGCCAGACCCGGGCAGGGGGTCTGGGCGCGCTGACTGGCCTGGGCGGCCTCTTCTCGGCTGGGGGTGGCAGAGGGCGTCTGCAGGGGTCCTGGGGGGACCTTCCCGGCCCAAGGGTGCAGATATGGAGCAGGGGTCAGGGGCCCGGGTGGGAGGACGCACCCGCACACTTGCTGGGGTCCTTGGCCAAGCCAGGACGGAAGGGCCGGAGGGCCCAGGGCCATGTCCTGCCCACACAGCGCCCTGGCTTCACAGGACTGCTCTGAAGGGAGGGGCCTAAGCCGAGTACGGAGGGGGACAGAGAAGGCAGGGGGAGCCAGGAGCCCTGGCCCCGAGGGCCACGTGGTCTGAGCGGCTCAGATGCCAGGGCAGCCGGGGGGGGGGGCCGGTGCGCCCTCCCCTCCAGCCAAAGACCCCCGGCCTGCACGCGGACGGGCGGGGAGGCCCGGCTGGTCCCCAAGCACGCACAGCTCGGGGGCACGCACCACCCGAGCGCAGACCCGGTCCGCCCAGGGCCCAGGAGCCTCATGCGGCCGCCACAGGGCAGGCCCTGGGCCGTACCAGACCGCCCAGGGCTCTGGCCTCGATTCCCACCTGGGCTCAGCCGCCCGTCAGCACGGCCCTGGGGGACTGGCCCTCTCGAACCACCCGGTGTTTCCCCCACCGTCCACCCCTGTCCTCGTGTGTCCTCCCGCCAGCTCTCCGGTGGCAGCTCCTGCTCAGCCCCCCTCAGAGAGCAGGGGCTGGGTGCCCACGGGGCAGCTCCCGCCACCCCTCCCCCGGCCTCCCTGGAGCATGTCGCCTCACCTGAGGGACGGAGGCAGGTCCCTTCCGGGGTCCGGGCAGGGCCGCAGGCTGCAGGCGTGGGGCAGCCTCGTGTCTCTGGCCCCTGCGCAGGGTCACCTCTCAGCCAGCCCACCGTTCTGCCTCGAAGCTGCCCTGACCCAGAACACGCTGCCCCAGCACGCTGGGTCCGTTCTTACCCGCTCTGCAGAGCGCGCCTGCCACTGGGGGCACGGCCTGCCTCTCGCCCCGCCCGCCTCCTCCTGGCCCCGCTGGCACCCCGTGGCTCCCACAGGCCGGGGAAGGCCTCACGGAGGAACGGGGGCAACGTGCCTGGAGACGCAGGCCCCACCGGGAAATCATCGGCTTTAACGGAAAACCCCGACCTCCTGCCTCCTGGACGCCCTGAGTCCCAGCCCTCGTGGGGACAGCAGCTCAGGGGCGGAGCCCAGCCGAGCCCACGGCAGCCGCCCTCCCTCCGGGATGGACGCCGCCGTGCTGCGGAGGCCTGCAGCCCCCAGGCCCCCGAGACGACGCTGGGAGTGGCCCACAACTGGCAGTCCTAGGAGAGCCGGGTTTCAACCAGGTCCCCCGGGCCTGTGCCCCTCCCAGGTGTCCAGAGACCTGGGGCACGGCACGGCCAGGCCCCGTAGCAGCCACGGCCTCTCACCTGCGGAGATAGTCCAGGGCCAGCTGGGCGCCCGTGGGCCGGGCCCTCGGGGGCTGGGCTGGGGCTGCGCCCGCCTCCCGCAGCCGCCTCCGCTCCTGCCTCCTCCGCTCCTTCTTCAGCTTCCGCTCCAGGACCCTCTTCTCCTCCGGGGCCGGCTCCGGGTCCGAGCACACACCTCTTCCCTGCAAGGCAAGGGGACCTGCCTGTCAAGGGCTCTGGAAGCTCTGCTCTCACCCCAGGCCCCGGAGTGAGGTCTGTGTTGAGGGAGGGAGGGAGGGGCCGCTCAGGGCCCCCTGCCCCGAGGCCCAGGGACCCGGCGCCGCTGTCCCTCTGAGCCACCCCCGTGCCCATCAGAGTGGCTGCCTCCCTGCCCCTGCAGGGTGCCAGGCCGGCTGAGAGCGGACCTCGGTGGGCATCTCCCGAGCCCTCCCGACACGGGCTCCTCAGACGGAGGGCAGTGGGAGGGCCCGGGCGCCGACCCTCCCTGGGGCTGGGGGACCCCAGCTCTCCTCTGGCTCGCAGGGCTGTGGCCGCCCCACTCGCCCTTCCCCCAGCCACCTCACCAGGAAAGTGCAGACCCCCCGCTGCAACTAACCAACCGCCTGAGAGCCACCCTGGGGGGGGGTGGGGCTGTGGGGCGACTCCACACTGGTCATCGGGGGAGACGGTGCCCCAGTGTGTTCACTCTGGTTCAGGCCCCAGGCTCCCAGGACCGGCTTGGGCCCCCTCCTCCCACGGGCCCCTTCCTCCCACATGCCCCACACAAAATGCCAAGACCTTGACCTCTGTGTTCTCTCTCAACACCCCCCCCTCTGGAATCTTCTAGAACCAAGACCCTCCACATCTGCCCAGCCCGCCTCCCCCTCCTCAACACCCAGGGGACTGGACCAGCGTCAGGGCCATGGGTGGGGGGTGGGGGGCAGCCCTGCCAAGAGACATGCACGCGCTCCGCTCCTGGTGTGGGGCTCACAGACCGACTGGCCGGGGGAGCTTCCAGACGGGCCTGGGACACAGTGGCCACGGTCCCCCACTTGCTGTGCAGGCAGAACCCTCAGCTGCCGCCAGAGGCTCGTGGGGTGCTTGTGCTAGACGGGGGCGTGCCACGGCCCCAGACAGAGCCCGAGTGCCCACGGCCGTCAGCCCGGCTGTGGGAGGCGCAGGCAACCCCCCTGCAGCCGGCAGGGGACACCCTGCTGCTTGGCCAAGGTCCTGACGAAGGGTCAGGGCTGGGCAGGGGCGGCCTGGGCCCTCCTGGCAACACCAACTCCAAGGGAGGGGGCAGGTTCAGAGGCCTGGGGGTGGGGGACACCAGCCCCGTGAGGGGGAGCCTCTAGGACCCCAGCTGCCCTAGAGCAGGTCTCTGCCGCCGGCCACCACCCGGACGGGCCCGGTCAGGTCTTGCTCTAGAGGGGTGCCACGGCTACTCCCGGGGCTCCCTACGCGCCGGCAGGCCCAGGGCCCTGGGGCAGGCCCAGGCAGGGCAGCGGGAAGGAGGCAGATGACGCCGCCTGCGTGGGCCCGGGTGGGAGGGAGGAGGGGTCTTAAGAAAGCCGCACGGGGCAGGGACGGGTGGACCTTGCTGGCCCAGGGCACCTGCCATGTCCGCCCCACAGACCCCTGTGGCCGGCCCGTTCCCCAGGGTAGCCCGCAGGCGCACGGTGGGGAGGAGGCAGGTCTGCAGAACAAGAGGGCAGGGGCTCCCACCCCGAGCCCTCTCCTGGCCTCTGGGGACGGGACGCCCAGTGTGCGACGCGCTCTCACAGGGAGGCCTGAGTTCGAGGGCACGCGCAGAGCACGGGGGCCCGTGCCGGCGCCCACGCTGGCCGGCAGCCACGGGCAGAGCGCAGCCCGACCGAGGGGCACAGGGAGGGGGTGCGCCCGCCACACGCCGGGCTGGGCCAGGTCTGTGCACCGGGCAGCCTGTGCCTGCGGCCCTGCCCAGGGGAGGCCAGGGCTGGCCCAGGAAGGGCAGGGACGGGACAGGGCCGCCCACGGTGCCAGACGCGCCTCCCACCCCCTCCCCTCTCCCCTTTCAGAGATGGCCCCTGGTGTGGCCCCCGGGGGTTGGCCTGGGGGCTCCGGGCAGGCCAGGCGGGCTTTCTGCCCGACGAGACGGCGCGCACTCCACTCACTCAGCGGGGGCGGGGGTGCTACCCCTCCCACCCGGCTGCCCGAGGTCTGACCCACACCCACGCTCGCAGGGCGTGCCTTCCCTTCGGGTGGCGCTGTTGGCGAGTTGACAGGGCGTGTGGGGCATCCGGCTGAACGGTCCGTCCAGCTGCCCTGAGCCTCGGGGCTGGAGGAAGTGCTGCTGGGGGTCAGCCCCGCCCCCCAGCCCCGCCCAGACACAGGCATCCAGCCACCGCCACTGGCCGAGCGAGGGTCAGCGGCGGCTCTGTGCTGCAAAGAAAGGGCCCCTTGCGTCCCACGGAGAGGCAACAGGACGCCGGCCTTCCCGTGGAGCGCCGGGGGTGGGGGGGGGGAGGAGGCTGTGGCCCTGGACGCCCTGGAAGCCCGGGCAGAAGGGCTGCCTGCTGAGGGCCCAGGGGCGAGGCTGCTGCCCCCAGCCGGCCGAACTCGGCCATCCGCCGGCAAGGGGAGGCTTGCTGGGGCAGCCCCGCGGTGGCCGAGAGTGTGGACACCCCCCCCAGGACCATATCCGGCCCATATGGGCCACTGAGCTGGCCCATATCCGGCTTTGGAGAGCTAAGGCGCACCACCAAACCCTCCGGAACGTCCCCCTTGGAGACTCGACACTCAGAACGAGCTCCTAAGGCACGGGAACGGTTTCCCTGGTGGGGTCTGCAGGGAGGCCCACAGGGAGGTAGGGGGGGAGGAGGCAGGCCCCGGGGCAGCTCTGGGCCCCAGCACAGGAGGGACTCTCTGCCTGTCTGTGTGGCAGTGTGACAGCCCCTCCGAGTTGCTAGCACTCCCTTTCCGGAGTGTGGCATGGAAACAACTCCGGCAGGAGGCAGAGACCAAGAATTAACCCTGACCCCACAGTGACCCAAACTCTGGAGGCCGTCCCCAGGCACACACACGTGTGCTGGGCCGCTCTCTCAGGCCACCCCACCGCCCGGTGCCCGCCCACCAGGTCCTCGGCCTGAGCCTTGGCAGGGGGTCAGAGGGCTCAGAAGCTCCGAGGGGAAGCGGAGCCACTGCCCAAGCCTGCTGCTGGCAGAGGGCCAGGGCCAGGGGGCGGGGCGGCAGGGCTCAGCTCTCCTCGGGCAGCACCACACTAAGGGTCAGGAGATGGTCTGGGGTCACTCCCGCTCCTTCAGTTTACAGGGGAGTCCAACCATCGGGCGTCTCAGCCACACTGAAAGGACAGCTGTCTTGGGCCACATTAATACACTGTGACACACAACCACAAAAACACGAGTTTTCTGCAAACTCTCGACTGTGCTGGGTTGCAGGTCGGACACGCTGCAAGCACACCAGGAGGCAGCGGGTGCTCCGACGGACACAGGGCTGGCCACAGCAGCAGCACAGGTGGCTGCGCTCAGGCCGTGCCCCGGAGGGCCGGACCTGTTGTGCCACCACCGACCTGCCTGGTCCTTGCCAGATGCCACTGGTTGGACGGCAGGACCCCAGCAGAGGGAGGCCGAGAGCTGGCCGGCCATAGCACCTGGGTTTCCAGGTGGAGCCCCTCCCCCCACCACCCCCCTAAGCCCAGGCAAAACCCACCCACCAACCACCCCGCACTGTCAGTGGGCTGGGAAGTGCATGTTGACAACTGAACCGGCAAACCAGCCGCACTCGGGGCGAGGGCCGGGTTTGGGGAAGGGAAGTGAGTGGGACAGGGGCCGCTGGTGGGGGTGGCGCAGCTGCAGGCTCTGCCCTGTTTGCACAAGCGGACAGTCCCAAGGGCAGCTGCTGGCCAGAAGCCCCTCACAAGTCACAGTGCCTTAGGCTGCTGCCCGCTGATCCTTCAGGTCTCGGTGGCCCAAAGCCAGCCCCATACCTTTCCAGCCGAGAAGCCTCCATCCTCCTGTCCCGAAGCCGAGGTGTCCTCCCGCACATGCCAGAGGCTCAACGGTGACCAGACTTAAGACCCCAATTTTTAAAACTTGAAATGGTAATGCATGGTAGTAAATTACCTTTTCTAAAATCAACCCAGAACAAAAGGCAGAGTATTTCCCACGATCTCTTTTTAAGATTTTATTTACTTTGAAAGAAAAAGAGCAGAGAGAGAGAGAAACATTGACGTGCAGCACCCCTTTCTGGGGACCTGGCCCACAACCCAGACCTGTGCCCTAACTGGGAATCGAACAGGCGACCCTCTGGTCCAAAACCCTTTATTTCGCAGTAAGGAGATGTGCCACTCAGGCCCTGCACCCAGCTTCCTGGCGCTAGACCTGCAGAGCCGGGGCCCAGGCCCCCACCAGGGTCCGTTGCCCCTTTCAAGACCGGAGCCGCACAGCACACACTCCGATGCATCCCTGTTGACGACACAGAGAAGGCAGGTACCCACAGTCACGGTCCCTGAAGGCTGAACTCCCCAGCCTTCTTCCCTGAGCCAAAACCCCAGGCCAGGCCAACGGGTGTGCCCTGCCTGGGCTGCCGCCTTGAGGAACAGCAGCCAGCTCCCCCCACACTGGCTGCAGTGTCCTCATGCAAACAAAAACAGCTTGAGAACTTGCGCACCAGCAACCCAGGAGGCTGCTGCAGTGAGGACCCCACAAGCTCCGATGGAAGCACAGCCGCGTCCCCGGGGCAGGGGGACTCCGTGCGGCATCGTGGGCCCGGCGAGCGCTGAGGCGGACGCGGGCTCTGGCCCCGAGGAGCGCACGGCCGACGTGAGCGAGCTCCTGGAGGACAGGGAGCGCGGCCGCCCCGCAGGGCCGGGCGGGCGGAGGCCTCCTGGTGGCGCCGGGCTTCTCTGCGGGGCTCCTGTGCGCTGGGGAGGGGCCGCAGACCTCGTCTCGGCTGCTGAAGGGCATGAAACAGAACCCACGGGACACGCGTGGAGAGACGGGAAGGTAAGAGAGGTCGCCAGTCCTTCGTCACCACCGACAGCCGGTGACTGCAGGCAGAGCCGGGTGCGGGCAGCACCGGGCCGTGTCCTCCCGGATTGTGCCCACGCCACGGCGGTCTGCTGCCGGCAGTCGCAGTGGAAGGGAATGCTGAACTGCAGCTGGAGAGGGAGGAGGTGAACTTTCTCGTGCAGATTCAAACTCCCCAAATTTGAGACATGGGGCTTAGAGCTGAAACCTGACCCCCAAGCCCTCAGCATCGCCCCCACTCGACACCCGCCTGCTGGGGAACCAGGCCAGCCTCTCCCTGGGATGCCCTCCCTTCCCAGCTCGCAGGGCACCTGCTGGACCCTCTTCCCAGCAACACCCACAGGCACCTGTCCCGGGGCTCAGAGGCCAGAATACGATGGAGCCACCTCCTTCCCTGGCTTGGTGACAAGGACTGATAGGAAAGTCCTGTCCACGGTCACTGCACAAGCACAGGCCAGTGCTCAGGGAGGGCCTTCCACACTGACCGTGGCTTTGGCTGACGAGGGTCTGCCTCCCCGCTGCCGGGGGGGCTAGGAGCCGACACCCAGTCCCAGCGCCTGCAGCGTGGGTGCGCTGCCCTCGCCAGAGACGGCTGCAGCACAGGGGCCGCCCGGGGGCCAGAGCCGCCCCTCCCCCCCACTCTCTGCTCAGTGGGCTGCGCGCAAGGAGACACCTGCGACCGGATACGCCGGCCGTTGGAGATGGGGCGGCCACAGGAGCCATCTGGCAGCTGGGCTGAATTTCAGAAGAAACACGGAAAATTTAACTTTATTCTTGCCTTTTAACTCAAGAATTAAATGTTAAATGCCAATACGTCTGTCACACAATGTACAGCTCCAGGTGCCAAAGCCAGGCAGGAGGAACCGGCCCTACAAGACCTTTTAAGTGTCCCTGAAGCCCCGAAGTTCAGCCTGGGACACAGGCCAGGACCTACAGGTCTCCCGAAGCTGCATGTGACCAACTTCTCAGTTCTCCTGGAAAGGCGTGGCCCCGCGCTGGCAAGGAGGGGCCTTGGTGTCTGCTGACTGGGCCAGCCCCTCCCCTCCCCCACTCTGCAGTGTGGGAGGACCCGAGGGGCACCCCTGGCAGGAGGCAAACCTACTGGGTCCTGAGGGCGGTTTTCCGAGATCCGACTGGGTTCACTGCCACAAAGTGGGACTGTCCTTGGTGGGCGTCACAGCAGCCCCCCGGGAGGCTGGCTCCCCAGGGCAGGCTGACACGGGGACGGTGTGTGGCTGGGAAGAGGGGGCAGAGCTGGGCCAGAGGTCCCCCGGGGTCTCCTCAGGGCCCTGCGCCCGGGAGAGGCAAATGGCAGGTGTCCGCGACAGTGCAAAACACATCCCCTTCCCCTTGTAAGCCAGAGGAGACCAGTCACAGCCAGTCTCTTCTCTGCCACAGCTGGTCCTGACCGGGGGAAATTCCAGCCAGCAGCCCCCACCCCCCCAAGGAGCGCGCACCGGTGGGTCTGCCCAGGGAGGACACCCCAGCACCGTCACCAAAGGGCCTGGGAACAGCACGGACCCAACGAGGAATCCAGGCCTCCCCAGCGCCCCGGCCCGAGCACTGCCCTGGCCATGGCCGAGCTGTGTCTGTGAGGGGTGAGCAGCACCCGGCTCTGGCTCTGGCTCTGGCTCTGGCACGACTCACGGGCCGTGCTCGCTCAGACGTGAGCGGTGGTACCCGCAGGCTGCCTGCTCCTGTGCTGCTGGGCAGCCTGGGACATGGCCTCCAGGGCCTCGCTGCGTCCTGGGGGGATCACAGCACACCACGGGGACGGTGGGGGCTGACGGGGCGGCCTGGCCGCAGCTCTGTCCCCACGAGGGGTGGTCAGAGCAGGACCCAGTCCTTTAGGCCTCGATGAGCAGGAGGGGTCCCTGGAAAAGTCCCTTCCCACAGCCCAGAGGCAGCCCAGGCACTGGACACAGCTCCTGGGACGCCACCCCTGGGGGAAACAGCCAACCGTACCGCAGAGGCAGGGACCGAGCCCTGGGTCCTGGCTCCAAGGCCAGTCCTCCTGGACCTCCAGATCCCCCGGCTGCTGGCCCCGCTGTCCCTGGGCACTCAGACACTGCCTGCAGGCCTGCCAGGCTCCCTGCCTGTGCCTCGCCGGGGGCCAGGCTCACCGGGAGCCCTGCCGCAGTCTGCACGAACGCCCGGCGCGGGGCCCCACACCGGAAGGCAGAGGACGTGTGCACGTCACGCTTCTGCGTCGTGGAGGCTGCCGCACTCTGCAGGTCCCAGCCTGCACACCTCCGCCCTTCCGCCTGGAAACACGGGACTCACTAGGACCCCACGGCTGCCTGTGCTTTCACCAGGCAAGGCTGTTCTGGCAGGTGGACAGCCAGCCACCACAAGCAGAGCTGACCAGTACTAAGCACAGGAAGTGTAACTCGGTCTAGAAATCCCATTCAACAGACAGAAAACGCACTTCCCAATCTTCCAAGAGTGGCTGGCCGTTACCACTAACTCAGCAGCACTGAACTTGGCATTTTAGAGACAACCTCGTTCTTTACGTGTGCAACACCCACCAAAACTGAGAGACACCTGCCTGACCCTCAACGCAAGGGGCCTGGGCTCCTGGAGCAGGCGTGGGAGGCAAGCTCTCTGACAGCTGCCGCTCCCCTCAAAAAGTAAGTTTGTACAAGGCTTTCCCACAGGGTTTCGCCCTGTTTCCTTGGGCTGTGATCCTCCCTGGTGGCCTCGGTGCCCTGCGCCGGAAGAGAAAACTGCCCTGTGACCCCTGGCGCAAAGCACATACTCTGGGGAAACTACCCTAACCTCCTGCCCCTTCCTTGCCCATCCCAGCCCAGGGCCCTGCAAGGTCCTGCTGCCCTCGAGGGCATCCAGAGTCCACAAAAGGTTTGAGCTATGGATAAAAAAAAACAAAACAAAACATGTTATTGGCTCCAAGATAAAAAAACAGCAAAATCAAAACAAATGGTGCATTAAATTTCTATGAAGTGTATCATTATGTCAACTTCATTAATTGTTGAATGTAATTTTCAGAATGATTCCACCACAGCTGCAAACCGTAGGCTAGGTGTTTCCAACTTTGCAAGAGCTCCTGCGCATACACGACAATAAAAATAAAGACGTCGCGTTCTTAAGCAGTAAGTTACAGCTAAGTAATTTCACAAGCAAAACGGCAAACACCCTGCGGGGTTTTGCTCCAGAACACTGGCGCTCACGCGCCAGGAGAGGTGGGCCCTGCAAATGCACGGAGGCCGGGGCTGCGAAGGCCCTCAACACGGGTCACGAGCGACCCACGCTCTTCCTGGTAGGGGGCGGAGCCATGACAGCCCGGTCCGCGTTGGGGGGGGGGGGCAGGGACGTGGCTCAGGCCGCTCCCCGGTCCCACGGATAAGATGATGGGACGGGGTGGGGCAAGGGGACTTGCCTACGGTCACACGGCCCGGAGCTGAGACCGAGCCCCCGGGGCTCCGCGCAGCGTGAGCACAGCGCTCCTGCAGCCCGAGCAGGGTCCGCGGGCACCCGAGGTCTCCCCAGCGCAGCACCCTCCCTTGCCTGTAACCAGGGTCAGGGAAGCGGGGGATAAGACGGGGCGCAGGGCCGCCCCCCCAGAACGACGGCGAAGCGCCCCCCACCCCGGCCCGACCCCGTGGGGGAGGGGCGCCACGCCCTCACGGGGACGCAGCGGGTGGGGGGGTCCACCCGGCCGGGACACTCCCGCAACCCCCTCGGGAACAGCCCCGCCCCAGCCCCCGCAGCGCGCTCGTGCAGGACAGGCCCCCAGCCCCCGCCCCCACCCCGCGGCTCCACTCCCGGGCTCGGCGCACTGACCTCCGCGTCCCCGGCTGCCGGGTCTGCCCAGGCCGGCGCCCCCACCCTCACCCTCGCGCAGTGCGCATGTCAGGCCGGCCCGGCGCGGCTGGAACCAGATCCAGCCGGCTGGGCGCTGACGCAAGTGCGCCGGCGCTCGGCGTGTGGGCGGGGCTCCCCGCCCGGCGCCCTCAATGCCCGGCTGGGGGGCGTGGCCAGGTTGCCGCACGTGCGCAGGGACCCTCCGACCCCAGCCCGGCCCGGAGTGTGGCGGGCGCCGGCGCCCTCGTTCACGGGGTCGTGCCGGAGAGCGAACGGGGGGTTCGGGCCGCGCCCCGGCCCACACCCCGGCCTGTTGCCAGGCCTTGCTTCCAGCCCGCCCTGACGGCTCCCCGACGCAGGAGGCAGGAGACCCCACGGGTGCAGTTCAGCACCCGCCCCCTCTCGGCTGCTCCGCACCTCTCTGCGTGGGCCCAGGTCACAGGTTTGGGCCCCGTGCGCCGTCCGCGTTCCCACGTGACCCCAGGCCCCTGCAGCCTGGCCTGCCAGTGCCCCCAGGGCCTTTCCACAGGCCCTTCCTGTTGCCTCCAGAGCTCACAGCAGGTCGCAGGTCACCCGCAACCTCGGGGACGCCGTCTCTGCCTCACCGACTGGGCAGCCCCCTGCGCTCCCTCCTGCAGTTCTGACTCACGACCAGCCCCCACGCCTCAGCTCCGCGAGGACAGGAGCTGGTGCCACTGGCGTCCAGCAGGAAGCGGGATTCCACACGGGCTCGCGGAACCGAGGCCTGGGTCACACCCTCCTTCCTGCCCGGTACACACCGTCAGCCCCTCCTACAGCTGTGTTCCTTCCCCGAGGCAAGACTGCAGGCCAACTTTAGGACCCAGGAAAAACCCCACTCCAGCGGCCAGGCCTGCCGGCCCCACCCAAGGGCCCTCAGTAGGTTCTGGGGGGCACCCAGCCTGTCTCACCCAGCAGCTCTGGCAAAGGTCAGACCCCAGGGGTGGCGGGACACCCTGCACCCGGGCTGCTGCGGGGTTAGAAGCCCTCTCTCCCCCTGGCCACCAGGGACGCTAGTGGATGTGGGCTTCCTGCTCTGGGTGTGACATCCTGGCAGCCCAGCTTCCCAGCCTGATAAGGATCTCCACGGTCCAGGGAGAGACGTGTTTTTCCCTATTTTTGTTCTCGGCCATTTCCTGCTGTCCCCAGAGGCCCGCCCCCCACCCACCACAGAGGCTTGCTTCTACCCTGGGGTGAGGGGGGGCGGATCGGCGAGGAGTGAGGGGAGCTGGGTGGGAGGGCAGAGTGAGCAGGGCATTCTCCCCCCCCCTTTTCTACTGTTGTTCAAGTACAGTTTCTGCATTTCCCCCCAAGGGCTCTTGTTTAACCCGGGGGACGCTGGCACCTGCTCCCCACTGCACAGATGAGGGTGAGACTCAAGCATTTTCAAGTTTCCAAGGTTGCTGGTTCCGTGGGGTGTGAGTGCCTGTGTGCTGACCTCCTGGTGCCTTTCCTGGCCAGCGCTCAGACCCAAGGGCCTGCTGCCTGCCTTCTCAACCCACGGTTCAGTCCTGTGACTCAAGGGGAGGCCCTGGGGGAAAGGACGGGGCCCAGCCTGGCAGCAGGCTGGGTGCTGGCCGAGGACACCACCTGCAGGGACATGCGGCCCAGGGCAGGCTCTCACGCCTCCAGCTGCTGCACCACCCACACTCATCGGAGGGGAAACTGAGGCTCAGAGAGGGTGCACAGTGCGCCGGGCCTGCCTGCGCCCCACCCAGCGCTCCCTCCTTGGTCCTTCTGACCTGGGACCAGCCTGCAGGATGTGCCCTGTCCCTCCGGGCCATACACTGAGGCACTGGGCCGCTCACTGCACCCCTGGGATTTGCAGCACAGGGGCCTCCAGGAAGAACGGCACCTCACACGGCCCCCAGGGCCTTTGGGGACAAGGTCCAGCTCGTGGAGTGGGACGGTGTGACCAAGAGGCCTACCTGTGGCGAGCAGCTGGAGGTGGCGGCTGAGCCCACCCCGAGGGCACTGAGAGACCCTCAAACCCCTACACGCCTAGTCGGCTCAGCAGCTCCCGGTCACGAGACTGGGTGTGTGACAGGCACGCACAAACCTCTGTTACGCTGCTTTTTCCCGCTGGACTGGCTGGGAGCCGGGGCACCACGGGGGACGAACACAAACAAGTGCTGCCACCACAGACTGACCCGCTGAGCCCGCACCCCCAACTCGACGGGGGCGGGAGGGAGGGCTGTGGGGTGACTCGATCATGGGGTGGGGCCCCGAGGAGTGGCACTAGTGCCTTCTGAGAAGAGGCCCAGTCCACCCGGGAGGACACAGTGGGAAGACGCTGCCTGAACCAGGATGTGGTTCAGACAGCGGGACCAGCCTGCTTCTCTTCTGCGGGGTGGAAGAGAAGCTGGGGAGGGGTGCTGGGGACGTGAGGGTGGGGTGTGGGGCAGACCTGCCGAGTTGCTGCCGGGACCCCTCCAGAGACGCGAGGATGCGCTTTCCGCTGTGTCACGCGCGGGTCTGCTCTGGCCGGGCAGGCCTGGAGGGCGGCCGGCCCCGGGCACAGCCAGTGTGCCTGCCCCACTGTGGGCACAGCCCCAGCAGGACCAAGCAGGGGACAGTCGGCAGGCGGGCACCCGGGGCTGCTGGCCACACTGCACGCTGAAGGCGGCTCACAGCCGCCAGCTGAAAATCGCCACTTGATCCCATTGCTAGGCCAGAGCCCGCAGGACGCAGCACGAAACCCACCCAGGGTCCTTCCCTATCACTAAGGGGATACCCTGCCACCCCGAGCACAGGGGCGCTGGCAGAGCAGGCAGGAGGCACTCGGGAAATGGCGGGGGGGGGGGCCCTGTGTTGGGTGACAGCAGGGAGGCAGCTGCACCGACGGAGCACTGATCCATCGTGACCATGGGGGGGCCATGGCCCAGCTCAGAACTGACTGCTCTCGCCCAGCCCTCCCTCCACACTTTCTCCAAAATCCACACCTTGCTGGGGCCACGCAGAGGGCCAAGTGTAACCTTGTCGTGAGCCGCACTCACGAGAATTAGCGAATCCACTTTGAACGCTCCTGGCTCCGGACCCATGTGCCACACGGATCACGTCTGCCTAGGAAGTGCGCCATGGCTAAGAGCTGCCCCTTCAGAAGGAGAGCCAGCCTGCCTTGTCAGCGGGGGATGGGGGCACTGCAACCCCCACGTTGCCCTCCCAGCCCCCAAGAGAAAAGCCAAATGCAAACAGACCCCAGTGAGCAGGCCGCTCTCAAGTCCCTGACCGGCAGTCCAGGGTCCCCACAGTGTGGAAGCGGCCACTCACATTGACTGCCACCCAAATCAAACAGGAAGGGCGCCGAGTCTCAAGACCGGTGAGCACAGCGACCAACAGGGACGCTTCCAAAGCCCATGGAGTGGCACTGCTGTCGCTGCAGCCGGGCGCCGGGCTGGAGCCTCCCTGCTCACTGTGGAGCCTCGCAGTCCCCAGCAAGGCAGGGGTGCCAACAGACCAGGGGGCAGCTGCCCCCAGAGTCGCCTGGCCTCACACAGGAGGGAGCGGGGAATGCAGCCTGGGAGCAGGCCTGCACCCCTGGCCGCGAAGGGCTACGCAGGCTCCGGGGGGAGGGGGGTGCAGGGGAAGACCGGTGGTCAGGGCGGCCCCCAGGGATTCGAGGCCTGAGGCCATGCATGCAGAGAAGGCCAGACCCCTGCTCGGGCGGGTGGGCCCCCGGGCCTGACCCAGGAAGCCCCAGACCGC
This sequence comes from Phyllostomus hastatus, assembly GCF_019186645.2. Lineage (NCBI taxonomy): Eukaryota > Metazoa > Chordata > Mammalia > Chiroptera > Phyllostomidae > Phyllostomus > Phyllostomus hastatus. The sequence continues at coordinate 449,621 of NW_025333611.1, read as the reverse complement.
CTGGGTGCCAACCCCGCTATCTGCCCTGTGGCCTGGGCACATTGCTCCAGGTTCCCGAGGCCCGGGACGAGGGAAAGCCAGGAGGCTGCACCCCAAGCTGCCGCCCCCTCTGGGCCCTCGTGGGAGTGCCTCTTGGGTCGGGGCCTGGCCGGCAGACGGCGCTCTTCTCACCGGCCCCGCCGCAGGGAGGCCCGGCAGGCGGGTGCCCGAGCAGAGCCAGTGGGCTCTGGGGGTCTGTGCCTGCAGGGGCAGCTCTGAGGGCCTAGGCCGCCAGCACTGCCCGACGGTGATCGGTCCCGGCCTTGGGGGCAGGCGCGGCCCACCGCCTGATGCTCGCTGCCGCCGCCACTGGGGCCGGGCTGAGGAGTCAGCCGAGGTACTTCCAGCAGGGTCCCGGCGTGGGGTGGGGGGCAAAGGGGTCTACAGGTGGCCCGTGCCGAGAGGGAGACTTGCCCCGCCCTTCGACCACAGGCCCGGCCCCCTGCCAAGCCCAGTCCCGGCTCCCATCCACACTCGGGGAGCCGTCCGCCCGCCAGCCCGGCTCTGCCCCAGTAACCCCGCGTCGAACCCCGCAACCTGCACACTCGGGCTTTCAGACAGACAGGCCCCTGGAGCCCGAGCCTGAGTGTGCTGCCACGTCCTGTCACCGCAGGAATCACAGCGGAGCGACGGGTCTTGTCTTCAGACGTCGCCCTGACATTTCCTTCTGACGGCAGCTACAGAGTCAGTGGGGCTGCCCACCATGTACTGTCCCTTTAAGCGGCTTCCTGGGGCCAGGTCAGCGCACCGAGAAACCCGGGCTCCGCGGGCGCGGCGGCAGGTGCTCCCGAAGGCGCCGAGGCCCGGCCCCTTAGCTCAGAGCGCGCTGACTCAGCACCACGGCCCCTCGCCACCAGGCCTGCCCCCGCGCTCGCCGCCCGCTCCTGCCGGAAGGGCTCCGCCGCCCCGGCCAGCAGGCCGGCACCCGCAGCGCGAGGGGGCGGGGCCGCGCCGGGGGCGGGGCGAGCGGTCACGTGTGTACACAGGCCCCCGCGCGGCGTGTGCCGTGAGCCTGCCGCCTCCGGAGCCCCCAGCTGCCCGCCCGCGGTGACTGCGCGGCCCAGCGAGCCGGTGAGTGGGCGCCGAGTGTGGGGTTGGGGTCGGGTCCGCTAGGTGCCCGCGGGGCCGTGGCCCGCGCGGGGAGCGAGCCCGGGGCTGCGGTGGCCCCGTCGGCCGGGCGCTCCGCTGGGACCCGCGGGTCCTTGGGCCGGGCCCTGCGTGGTCCCCTCGGCGCGGGGGGCGCTGTAGCCCCGCGGCGCTGGGAGGGGAGCCAGGCAGGCCGCCGCCCCGCGGTCGTTGACCTGTCAGGCACTGGAGCCGTGCCCGCGGGTGGCCAGCAGTCCAGCCGACTCACGTCCCCGCAGTTGGAGCTTTGTCCCTTTCCTGATGACAGCGTCATAGCAAACTCTGAAGGACGCCCGAGCGGAGACCCGCTCTGCGGGGACTGCCTTGGTTCCCTGACGGCCCCCTCCGGGCACGGACTGGCTCCGCGGACGCCCAGCGCCTCTGCTGCTCCGGCAGAACCTGGTGGCGGTCGCCGTCACAGCCCCCAGCGCGGCGCCCTGGGTCGCAGGGTCACTCTCGCCCGTGTGAGGGAGACCTGGTGTCTCACGTCCCTCTCACCACCGGAGAGGGCTCAGTTCAGGTCCCTGCACCACCTTTTTCTGTTTCAATTTCGTTTGTTGGAAGTGAGATCTCTGACCTATGTCACTTGAGCATAGTGTCCCATGGGTCCACCCCAGGGATCGCAAGTGGCGGGACTCCATTCCTGTTTACTGCGGAGTGACACCTGACTGCGTGCGCCCCACAGCCGCCTTCCCGCGGTGCGGGTGGGCGCGCCGCTCCCTCCAGCTCCGAGCCAGGGGTGCATGCCCTGTCTCAGTGGGGCAGCCGCGGCCCCTCCCCCGTCTCAGCATCTGGCCAGACGCACACTCCCTCTCGCGAGGTGGCCAGCAGCTCGCCCCACGCCCTCTGCAGACGCAAGAGCGTGTATGAGGCGGCTCCGAGGCTGTCCCCAGGCTGCTAGGGCTTCCCAGAGAGCGAGTCCTCTGCCGTTCTCCCCGGGTCCCCACCAGGCATCGCTGACAGTGAGCAGCGGCACTCCTACGGCTGACACGCTCTCCGAGCCGGAACCTCAGGATCTTCCTCCAGTCGCAGTGCCCACAGGCGCGGGCAGGAGGCTGGGAGGCCCAGCCCGTCGCCCCACCTGCACAGAGCCGTGGGCCTTTGGCCCGGGGTCCCTGCTGCCGCCCTGCCTCTCCAGGGAGGACAGAGGCGCACAGCTCTGGGGAGGATGCGGCCATCGACACAGACCTGCTGCCCTGTGCTCAAACAGCCACCTGACGTGCCCGTGGGGTCTCCGGTTACAAGGTGCACGCCAACTGTGCCCGTTACAGGGTGAAAGGAGGACTGAGCTGCCCAGAACCATCAGAGGGAGGTGCCTGTGTGGTTCACAGGCAGGAAGAGAGACCTGCTGCTCCCACCTGCCCGCCCCTACTGTGCCACTGGGGGTCCTGCCCCTGGGCCCAGCCTTGGGGCCACCTCTTGGAGACCCCCGGCGGCCGCCTTAAACAGTGCTTCCCAGGATTTCCTCCTGCTGGCTGTTGCCTCGGAAACACCTAAGGCTGAAGCCACCCTGTGAAGGGGCAGCCTCAGGCTGCATCTGTTCATGGGGTCCCACAGGCCGGGAGCCTCAGGCTGCATCTGTTCATGGGGTCCCACAGGCCGGGACCCAAAACGCTGCCCAGGCATCAAAGAGCAGAGAGGGCTCGGTCCAGAGAGCAGAGAAGTGAGTCTCCGCCCTCACCCGAGCTGCCAGAGCACGCTGCCGCTGGGAGTCTCTCCAAGTAAAAGGGACACCCTCGGGGGCAGAGGGCAGGAAGAAACGGACCCGGTGTCTCCCGCATCGCCAGAAGGTCCACCCGGGCCCCCCCCCCCCCGCCTCCCACGCCTGTCGGCAAGGGTGCCCCGGGGCTTCCGGTTCGGTCAGAGCCCAGCAAACCCGGGGAGCAACTGCGATAAGCCAGCCTGGCTGGCGGGCCCCTCCCTCGGAAAGAACTGCAGGTGGCGATAGCATCTGGGCCCCGAGCACGTCCCCAGGTAAGAGCACACCCAGCGCAAGGCCAGGCAGACAGGGCGCCCGGAGTCTGAGCCGGAGACTGGAGCCGCTCGGCTGGCCCTTGCGCTTCTGAGCCGGCCTCCCTCTGCCTCTGCTCCTCCTCGGCCTGGTGCGCCCGGAGACAGACTCAGCTTCCACCGCGTCGCTCCGGTGACAGAAACCCCGAGTAACCCTGCTGCACAGACAAGAGCGTGTGTGTGCCCGGCGCTCTGAGGAGAGGAGGCTGCGGCCGGTCCCCAGCCAGCAGGCCTGTTGTCCACGGAGAACGAGGGGCAGCCGGGCCGGCTGCCCGGGGCGCTGTCACCCACGGCCACTTGGGACGGCGGAAGGCACGCGGCTGTGGAATGAGGACAGACGGCCTGCCTACGGAGGGAGCCGTTTCTCATCGCCCCGAGGGGCCCGCGTCTTGGATAGCATTGGGGTGTGGCTCCCAGTGGGGGACCTGTGGCCACGTCAGCCTTTCCGAGCGCCTGGCTCCTACAGGCTGGATGTAAATTGCCGCTAACGCCTCTCTGACGGCCCGGACTGAGGAAATATGGTCAGGAGTCATTTTCAAAGAATTCTGATTGCTCCAGGACATTCACGTGAGGCTGAGTCTCAGGCTGCACACCAGGTCGACAGGACCGGCCGCCTAGCCGAGCTGCCCGCCCCCTGAGGGTGCGCTGCCTGGCCTGGCCTCCTGGGCCACTCCCCGGTCCCTTGGTGTCAAAGGGTGCACCGCTGTTGGGGCCGTGGAGGCTCTGCCAGCCAGGCGTGGGGCATGAGTGCCCGTGAGAGGGGAGAGTGGGCAGGCCCAGGAGCTGATGCCTGAGAAGCTGAGGGGGAGCTGGTGCTGGCTGAGTGGCCAGGGGAGGCGACCACCTGTGCGGACGGCGGCGAGGGCGAGGCTGCGGCGGCCCTGGTGCGGCAGCGGGCCGAGCGTCTGGCTCAGAGGCGGGGGCTGAAAGGTGAGGTCGGCGATGTGTGTTCAGCTCCGTGGGAGCAGGGTGCTGGTTTCTCGCTTCTGCCGGCCTTGTGTGAACTCACACTCGTGCGCGCGTGCCCCAAGCTGCTGCTCTGCCCGTGCCTGCATCCCACCTCCCTGGAGACCACGACTGCTGTCTGCAGGCGCCCCTGAGCTCAGCTCCTCCCCCAGGCCCCACTCCCGGGGCAGCTGTGAAGGCGGCCAGGACGTAGGGCAACTGCAGGAGTGCCGCCGCCGTGCCCCGACCCGCACCCGGGCCCAGTGCACAGCCCCGCGGTCCGGCGTGCGCCCCCTCGGGGGTCCGCTCCACGGCCACGCTCGCTTGGCGGTGACAGGGCCCCGGCCCCCGCCCCTCCCGCCCTGGTTTCCTCTCCCGGGCGCCAGCTGCCAGGGCCCTGGGAGGAAGTTCCCACTGCAGCTTCCTGTGTGGAAGGAGGTCTGGGGGGTGGGGGAGGGCCGCCCCTCGTCCTCCCAGCGCCTGGGTCGGCTAGGCCCCTCTGGGCTGCACGCAGTGCATTTGTTAGGTCTTTCCGACAGCCTCGCATGGGTCTGCTAAAAAACTGGGGAAACCGAGGCAGGAAATGATGGACGCTGTGAGTCTGGGTGTCTGTGAGGTGGAGACACCTGGAGACTGAGGGGCGTGGAACTGCTGCGCCAGCTCCCGAGTGCACGGACCGGGCTCAGGTTCCCTCCTGGGGGGCTGGGGGGTCAGGCCCGGGGTCCAGGCGCTGCCAGGCTCAGAACTGCCTTCCCGCAGGGAGGGGGCTCCTGGGGCTGGGCTCTTGCTGGGGCGCAGCCACTAGGCCCCTGCCTGTCTGTCCCTCTCCATCGCCCAGGCCTGAGGCCACTGCTGCCCCACCACCCGCCGCTAGGGGAGGGGGCTGCTGTTGCTTGGGCGCCCACCCTGCACGCACTTTCGGGCCTCGGGCGGTGGGCAGAGAGCCCTGGAGGGCCTGTCAGTCGCCAGTTTTCCTGCCAGCTTACCCTTCCTTGGCCTGGCCAGCCCCCTACCACCCCCCCAACTCCAAACCCAGGTCCCAGTCATCCGGGGCTGCAGGGGGCCCAGCGCCCAGGCCTCCTGAGCTGTCCTCAGGCCTCCATGCCATTTGACAGCTGGCTCCCCAAGAGGCGGCCTGTGGGCACCCACGAGGGGAAACCAGTGGCAGAGCTGGGGCCATGGGACCTCCAGGCGGCGTGGGGAGCTGTCAGAGGGGCACAGGCCAGAGCTGGGGCCCCCCTGTGTTCACCGCCAGGACCCCGGCCTGGAGTCAGGCACCTCCAGCCTCTGCCTGGAGCACCCAGACCCTGGCCAGACCACCCTCGCCCCGCTCAGGAGGAGGCCACATGGCCCAGGGGCGGAGGCTAGCCTGCAGGACGTGGGGATGGTGCCCTCTCGAGAACTAGTTACCAGAGCCCTGAGGGTCCTGGGAGCTGGCGCGCGGGAGTGCGTGGGAAGGGCGGCGGTCCTCCTGCTGGTGACACACGGCCCGGCTGCGGGTCCAGGAGGAGAGGGCCCTGCAGACAGCTCAGTCCTTGGACAGACAGCTGGGGGTGGGAGGAAGGGCAGTGCACACAGGCCCAGAAATCACAGCCCCTGCGAGTCCCGTGGCAGAGGAGCCTCTGCCTCAGTCGGAAGGCCTGGCCGCCGGGTCTGAGGGTCCGAGGCGGCACTGACGACACAGGTGGGGCTCCATCTGTGTCGAGCCTGGAACTCTGGCCTCTGGAACCGCCTCCCAGCCTCCCTCTAACGGGTAAGTTTGCTGGAGTCCCGAGGCGCCCCTCCCCCCTGCAGAGGCCGGGACCACGGCTCTGCCCTGAGCAGGGGTGTCCAACCTGCACCCAACACAAAACTGTAAGTTTACTTAAAACATTGAGTTTCCTTCGTGATTACATGTCATAATGTGTTTACTGTGTGGCCCAAGACAACTCTTCTTTGAGTGTGTCCCAGAGACGCCACAAGGTTGGACACCGCTGCCTCAGAGGTTCCCATGGGCCCTGGTCCCCGGCAGTGCATGGGCAGGGGGCCCGGGCACATGCTGCAGGTGCTGGGGTCCGGTGGGGTGCAGTGCCCCGAGCCGCACCTGGGTGCCTGTCCTAAGGAGCCGGGGGCAGGTGCTGCGGGGGCAGAGGGGAGGCGGCGGTGGGATTGAGGAGGTGCCAGCCCAGCCGAGAGTCCTGAGGGGCGGGCGGGCAGGCAGGGGTGGGGTGGGAGTGGGAGGAGAGGCCCACAGGGCCCTCACCCAGCCAGGCCCCTCCAGCTGAGGGGACGCAGCAGGTGACGGGGACACTGGAACCCCCTCCACCCCTGTCTCTGGGCCCTTCCTGGAACCCTGTGTTGCCCAGCTGAGTTCCAAGTTCCTCTTTCTCAGGAAGGAACAGGCTTGATACCTAGAAGCCGTTGCCCGCCTGTGCCCCGCCTGTGCTGGAGGGGGTGGGGGAGCGGCCACAGCACTGTGGTCAGGCCCTCCCTCTTCCCCAACCACTCCCTTTCCCAGCTCACAACCCTGAGCACTTGGAGGAGGGGCTGGCTGCAGGGAAATGGGACCAAGGAGGAGGCGGGGCCAAGCCCAGCAGCTGGGAGGTGAGGACCTTCCGCCCTCTCACCCCTCCGCCTCATGGGGCTGAGGGTGAGCGGTCCCCACTCTGGAAAAGCCGCACGCCTGCATTTGTAGAACAAGGCAGCTCTAACAGCTGCCATTGCCCCCCATCTCTGAGTAAGACCGGCAGAGACAAGGTGCCCCCACCCCAGGAAGCACGCTGGACAGTGGCCCGGCGGGCCCTCTTCCGACGGAAAGTGGAGGGACACTGGCCCTTTCAGCCCGTAACCTGCACCCGACACCGGAGTCACCCTCGCAGCTGATGCCGACTCTGCCTGGGCCAGTTCACAGCCCTGTCCAGGGGCGGCCAGGGGGGCGAGCAGCGGGGTCCTGGTCTGCCCCCCGGGCGCTCAGTCCCCACCTCCACGCTCGCCCGCCTGCGCAGGCGGGGGCCGCGAGGCCCAGGAGCACTTCAGGGAAACTCTGGGCAGGTCTCACGCCACGGGACGCCTGCCCAGGACAGGGCGCCTTCCCAGGACGGGAGCCCGTCTGAGCCCGAGCTGGATGTTTGCCGCTGCAGCCGATGCCCTCGGGGGTGCAGTCCCTGTCACCCTCCCCCCGCAGCCACAGTGGGGGCTTTGGGGCAAAGGGGCCTGCAGCGGCCTGCTGGAGGAGCTCCTCCCTCCCTTCACGGGGACACCTGCTCCCACTGCGCTGTGCTACGCTGCTTCGGAGCTCTCGGTGCACCCTCCCTGCCGCCCCGGGGAAGCTCTGGCCCCCTCCCTGAGGTCCAGCTACGGCCCAGAGGGCCGACTGTGTGTCCTGGGTTCCCACCCACAGATCTCAGGGGAAAGGAGCTCCTGACTGCAGTGTCCCACACACGGGCTTGGGCTGCACAGGGCTGAGGCCACGGCCAGGCCACCGAGGGGGCAGGAGGGGCAGGTGGGAGCAGCCTGCGACACTGGCCTGCCCAGGCACAGCCCCTCGTTTGAGAGGGCGGTAAACAGACAGAGAGGGGCCGTGGAGCCTGCCAAGCAAGGCAGACACAGAGGGGTGCGCATCCTCACGGTGCCACCGCGGGCTGCGCAGGGGCCTGGGTGCCCAGGAGCACGGAGCCTCTCTGTGCCGGGGCGGGGCCTGTGGGACGGGAGGAATGGGAGGGGCTGGGCGCGTCTTCCGGCCGTGGCCCCTGGCAGTGGGTGCAGAGCTGCGCCTTTCACTAGTGAACCCCCCCAATGGGGGGCTGCGGCCCCCCAGCCCACGGCAGGGAAGGCTGACAGCAGGAGCAGGTGGGGGCGTCCTGGGGGGGCTCCAGGGGTCCTCGAAGACCGTCTGGGCCGGGCCAGGCCAGGCCAGGCCAGGCCAGGCTGCGGTAACAGGGTCCGCAGCAGCCACAAGGGTGCAGCACTTCCTCAGAACTGGAGCCCGGTGCGGTCTGCCGGACAGAGGACAGAGCCCATGCCCTCGCCCTCCTGGCGGCTCAGCGGGCTCCAGCAGGGGCCGCCTCCCTGCCCTGGGGTGGCTCTGCCCACGCAGCCAGCCCCACAGGCCGAGGAGCACCGTCCCGACGGGAGGACCTGCCCCTCGCCGTCCCTCTCGGTGGGGGGACGGCAGCACAAGTGGGGGAACGGCTGGGCCCGGCCGCTGGCGCACTCGTCACCGTCTGACACCCGCTGGGCTGCCTCGCCCTCGGCGTCCCTCCCGGCGGGCCCAGGGCAGCCAGATGGCGCTGAGGAACCACGCGGATGCGCGCCTGCCAGGGGCAGGAGGACGCTGCCAAGCACTGTGCCTCCAGCCCTGTCCCCCACGGCCCGAGGGGGCGGGACACGGCAGGCAGCTGCGAAGGGCTGTGGGACACAGGGCGGGGCCGGCGCCCGCTCGGTGGGCTGGCTGTGGCTGTGGCCTGAGCCCTGGACCCAGCCCAGGTCTGGATGGGCGCGCTGAGAGGGCTGCTCCGGGTCTACAAGCAGAGACGGGCTCGGGCCCAGCGTCTCTGAATTCGAGGCTCTCCTCCAGAGGCTGGTGACATCTGCCCTCCCTGCCTGTTCTCCCCCAGGCCCCACACTGCGGGTGGACGGGCCACCCTGGGCCACCTGCCCACGCAGGGCCTGCGAGGCAGAGGTGCAGGGACGGGGTCCCCCACAGACGGCCTCCTGAGCGCCGTGGGACCAGGCCTCAGGCACCCCTGCGGCCCCCTCTCGGGCCTCCCACCCACACAGCCAGCCCTCCCCGGAGGCAGTGCTTCCAGCCCGCCCAGGCGCCGCGAGACGGGGTTGGGGGCAGGCAGAGGGGCTGTCGATGCCCACACAGGCTGGGCAGAGTCCAGGCTGATGCCGGAAGGCAGGGCTGTGTGCCGGCCCAGCCCTCCCCGCACTGCAGGCCTCCCTGACCTTGGCTGAGTCACACCTGTCACGGCAAGGCCTGGGACAAACAGCACGTGGGGTTTGCCCCTAGGTGCCCTGTGGTCTGTTCCGGCTGGCCTGCGGGCACCCTGACTCCCCATCCTGCTCTCCAGGGACAGCGCCGGGGGGGGGGCGCGCAGCACGGAGCCTGGGTCTGAGTCCCGACCCAGGCCAGCAGGGGCCCTGCAGAGCGTCCTCTCCTGGTGGAGAGAAGCCCAACTCAGCCAGGTGCTCCGAGGGTGAGCAGGCGGAGCGCCTCCCATGGCCAGTACACAGCGGCCCCAAGAGGAGCAGGGACCCATGCCCCCTTGCCCCCCTTTCGCCCAGAAACAGGGTTAGGAGGCTGGCCGCGCTGCAAAGATCCTGAAGCACATGACTCCCCAGGCACTGGCCCTGCCTGGGGCCTGAGATGGGCAGCCTGCAGCGGCTCTCGCAGGAAACTCCGGAGACAGTTTCTGGCCGTCCCCAAGCTCCCCCGAGCGGCCTGCGGGCCCAGGGCTCGGCTCCAGGTAACAACGGACCCCCTCTCCCCCCTCTCCTCTCCCCACAGCCCGCAGCGCCCGGCGCCATGTGGAGCTGCAGCCCGCTCAACGGCACGGGCGGGGGCGAGGACCAGCCCCTCTGCCAGCACGCCCAGCTGGCCCTGTCGGCCGTCTCCCTGCTCTACCTGGCCGTGGGCGTGCCCGTCGGCCTGGGCTGCAACAGCCTGCTGATCCTGGTGAACCTGCACGAGCAGGGCAGCATGGCCATGCCCGATGTCTACTTCGTGAACATGGCCGTCGCGGGCCTGCTGCTCAGCGCCCTGGCGCCCGCGCTCCTGCTGGGCCCCGGCGCCTCCGGCTGGGCCCTGGGGGGCTCCGGCGGCGAGGCCCACGTCACGCTGCTGGTGCTGTTCGACGTCTGCGCGCTGGTGACCATGTACTGCACGGCCCTGCTCAGCCTGGACTACTACATCGAGCGGGCGCTGCCGCGCACCTACATGTCCAGCGTCTACAACAGCCGGCACGTGTGTGGCTTCGTGTGGGGCGGCGCCCTGCTCACCAGCTTCTCCTCCCTGCTCTCCTACATCTGCAGCCACGTGGCCGCCCGGCTGGCCGAGTGCGCCCAGATGCAGCACACGGAGGCTGCCAGCGCCATCATGGTGCTCATTGGCTACCTGGTGCCCGGCCTGGCCGTGCTCTACGCCCTGGTGCTGGTCTCGCGCATCCGCAAGCAGGACACGCCCCTCGACCAGGAGTCAGGGAGGCTGGACCCCTCGGTGCACCGGCTCCTGGTGGCCACCGTGTGCACGCAGTTCGGGCTCTGGACACCGCACTACCTGACCCTCCTGGGGCACACGTCCCTGGCCTTGTGGGGGCGGCCTGTGGACGAGCAGCACCTGGGGGTGCTGCTCTTCGCGAAGGACCTGTCCAGGTGCCTCGCCCTCTCCAGCAGCGCCGTGACGCCGCTGCTGTACCGCTACATCAGCAGGAGCTTCCCGGGCAAGCTGCGGCGGCTGATAAAGAAGACCCCCTGTGGGCGCCGGAGCTGCTCCGAGGACCAGCCGGGGGTCCAGCAGGTGCTGGCGTAGACGGCTGGCGGCACGGGTGGGCCCACGGAGGCGGCGCCGGTGCGTGGCCTGCGGGCAGTGCCCGGTGCCCAGGCCAAGCCTGTCGCTCCCTCCTGCTACCGGGGTCTCGCATCCTGGGGGACCAGGTGGCTGACGCCTTGGTCCCACGCACGGCACTTTGTCACCTGCACACTCTGCTGCTCTCCCCCCGGCGGGCACACTGAGGCAAGGACACACAACAGCACAAGGCGTGTGCTCTTGACCCTTCCTGTGTTCTTCCGGGGCTCCCTGGCCCCCGAGGCTGTGCGGCCCGTGCCCCGCCAGCCCCGCCCCGGCCCGCGCGCTCGGCCTCCCAGCAGGGCTTCCCGGTGAAGTGGCGGGAGTCAAGGCCCGTGTTTGCACTGTGCAGACCGGTCGAGTACTTGACCCCCACCCACGTAACGTCTGTCTGTACAAAGAGGGACGTCTGCAAGAAAGCGCACAGAGTATTAAAGTGAAGGAAGCAGAGCAGAGCGTATGTCGGTGGGAGTGGGCGTCCGGCGCCACGCAAGGGTCCCGTGGAGGACGAGGGTCCCGTGGAGGGCGAGGGTCCCGTGGAGGACGAGGCCGGAGCTGCGCGGGCACGCGTCCAGAGGCGCCGCGGCTGGGCCTGGAGGACGTGCCTGTCACACCCGGGGTGACGGCGCGTCTCACCGAGGAAGGGGGAGTTGGCCGGGCGGGCGTAGGCAGGTACCCTCAGTGCCTGCTCAGACCTGCTTCCAGCCCCCGCAGGCGGAGGTGGGTGCTCCCCGGGGCAGACCCCCCGGGGCCCAGGAGGGGAGGCCGCAGGCGGGCTTCCCAGGGAGGCCAGGGTCCCGCTCGCCCCCCTCCCCCGCCTGCCGACCAACACCAGCTGGGGGGAGGGAGTGCACGTCCCTCAGAAACTGTCCCCTGTGGACGCTGAGCCCCAAACCCACACACCTGCACCCGCGCACACACGCTCGCGCGCACGCTGCCCAGGAGAGGCCCGCCCTGCCTCGGGTGTCGGGAGCGGAGGGGCGCGGACACGGTTCCCCTCGGCGAGGGCGAGGGCGAGGCGGTCGAGGACGCGGCAGCTCCCCGCGGGGTTTCGGTCTCCCGGCCTGACGCCTGACCAGGGGCCGCCCGTCCAGGGCAGCGGGCGCTCCGGGCAAAGGGGCAGCTGCTGGGAGGCGACGGGGCACGCCAGGGGGCCGCTCCGCTGAAGCCCTCAGAAGGCCCCGGGGCTCCGGCCTCTGCGTGGCTGGGACTGCCCGCCAGCCTGCTGCTGGAGGAGGATGCAGTGGGCGGCGCCCGGAAGGGGGGCAGGTCAGCAGACAAGCCCACACCTGTCCAAGGGCCCAGAAACCCTCTCGGCGGTTCCCTGCCACGGTCCAGTCCATCCAAAGATGCCCCCACCCCCCGTCCCAGATTCCACAGGTCACGTGAGGCCACTAAGGGGTCCAGGGACGGAGGAGGGTGCCCACAGGATGGCCGTCAGCACCACGGCCAGCGCCACCCAGAGGCCTGTCCCCACCCTCTGCCGGCTGAGAGGAAGGGACGCAGGCCAGCCCTTCCCCCAGACAGCAGGGCTGGACGCACAGCCACCACCATGTGTGGCAGGAGCCGGGCGGCCGGCTGGGCCCCACAGCATGGCCCTGCAGCGGCACTAACCGTCGCTGCACCGTGCTGCCGGAACAGCCGCTGCCGGCACTGGGGACACACCCCACACACGGCTGTGGTTCCACACGTCTGTGGGGCGTGGTCCTGGCAGAGGGTCCCTGCAAGGGGCGGCAGGAAGTGACCCAGAGTGCCGCGGCCGCTCACCACGCGCCGGCAGCCACGGGGCTGAGGGAGTGCACGTCTCACCCTTGTGGATTGGAGTGGTCAAAAGCCTTGGGGGGGGGGGCGTGGAAAAGGGCGGCTGGCCAGGCCACAGGGAGAGCTGGAGGCCTTTTAGGGCCCAGGGCTCAGGCAAGAAGGCCCTGGGCCCGAGCGGAGGCAGCACAGCACCAGAGCAGGAGGAAGGCCACCGCCTCCCAGGCCAGAGTCCCTCCTCCAGCAGAGCCGGCCCCACCCACAGGGCACTCTGGCCCTGCCTCTCCCACCCCCAGGCAGGGCCTGGGTCTCCCTAGTCTGCCTGCCCCACTGTGTTGCAGGCCCTCACAGCAGCTCGGGGCCCTGGACGGATGAGGCCTGGGCCCCCGGGGTGCTCAGCAGGGGTGAGGCTGGTGGCCATGGGGCCAGTGACCAGGCACTAGTCTCGTGGGAGCTGGGAGGCCGCAGCCGGAGAGACGGACAGGAGCCCTGCCGCCCCTCCAGCCTCCGGCTCCCCGCCCCCAGGGCAGAGGAGCCTCAGGGGTCCTCACTCCCCCAGGAGGCCTCCCCACCCCTGAGCAAGCTCCAACAGGCCCCTTGGACCCGGGCTCGCCCCACGGACCTCCCGTGGCTGTGAGTGCCGTCAGGGACCCCAGACAGGTGGGCGCTGCTTAGAAAGTCCGGCCGCAAGCGTACACCCCTGCAGGGCGAGCCCCACTGCGGAAGGGACCCAGCTGCACAGCGGGAGAGGCGGTGAAGAGGAGTCGCCGTCCCCAGGGCCGGTCAGGGGACAGTAGAGAGGGCGCCCTCCCCTCTGCCGGGCAGAGCCTCGCTCCTTCAGGACCTGGGGCGCCCGGACCTGCTCGGGACCGCGCTGACCCCGCACCCGTCCTTGCCATGCCTTCCAAGACTCCTACCTGCCTGGTGCCGGCCTCCAGACAGGCGCAGCTCCGGCGAGCCGCGGACCAGACACAGCAGGAACTCCTCCCGACGGGCCTCCAGGCACCGCGCCCCGGCCCTGCCCAGCCGAGCAGGGTGCTGCATGCAGGCCTGCGGGCAGGGGTGGGGCGCGGCTCCGAGCTCAGTGTGCTGGCGGCCGGACGCCCTCCTCCGGGGGTGCAGAGGGCAGAGCCCCGGAGCGTCCGCGGACTGCGGCCAGACAGACCGCGGGCGCCCCCCTTGTGCCGGGGTGGGGCTGCCTCCCGTGCTGCCGGCACATGCAGCCCTCTCCATCCGCACCAGGCTCCCCTCCCAGGCCCGTCCGAGGCTCTCTGGTCACGTGGCCAGACCGTACTCTGCGTCAGATGCAGCGTGTGGTTTGAATTAAGGCCGAGTTCCTGCCGTCCTCACAGGACCGCAGGGCTCCCTCCGCCTGCCCGCTCCCCGGGAGCGCGGGGGCTGAGGGGCGGGCCAGGCTGGCAGCAGCGACGACCAGGGGCCAGGGCTGCAGGGCTGCAGGGCTGCGGGGCACAGGCGCCTGTCACCAGCCCCCGCCCCACCCGGCCCCTCTGCCCTGCGGTGTACTCGACTCGCTGCACTGGGACCGCGGCGGCCAGTGGCCTGCTCGTCCGGAGAGGGTGGCCGGGGGGGTGGCCGGGGGACCCAGTGCCGTCTCCTGAGCCATGGCTGGGACGGGTCTGTCACCTGCTGCGCACGAGCCGCCGCCACTGGGCTCCCCCCTCGGGCGGGCCTGTCTGCTGCACCCGTTTTCAGGGGGGACTTGGCAAGGGACTGGCCTGGGTTCTCCCCAGGGACGGGGCCCCGACCTGGAAGCAACCGCAGCGTCAGGGAGACGGCAGACCAGTGCGGCCGTCCTGCTCAGCACCGAGGCTCTGGCCCTCGCACACCCCAGGCGAGTGTCCCTGCGCGGCGTGGACAGGGAGCCCCGACGGTCCTTGCCTCACCCTCAGGCCGGGCTGCGCCCCACGCGGCCGTGATGCACAGCTGGCCACGGCCAGAGGGGCGGGGCGGGGCCCCCAGCTCCAGCTGAGCGTGAGTGACCCAGAGTCCCGGCACTGCGGTCGCCTCCAGTGGTAGGAGGGAGGGTGGTGGAGACGCCTCCCGGCGTGGGCCGTGGGCCGTCAGGGGACAGAGTTGAGCGCGACGGCCCAGGGAGACTCAAGTCCAAGACCACGGGTGTCCAGGCGAGCGTGTGCTCGCAGGGGTCTGAGCGGGGCCTCGCCCGCCCAGCCCGCAGAGTGCCCGGGCGACCCGCAGCTCCACCCGCTCCCCACACTGACGACGACGATGACGGCGAGCCTCCCCGGGGCCAAGCTCGGGGGGCGCCCGGGGACCCTGGTCCTTGGCTGGAGACCGGCCCCACGCGAGCCATGGGGTCGGCCTCGGAGGCTCGTCCCGTCCTCCCGGGGACCCCGAGCCCCAGGCACGCGCCTCTGCTTCTCCTAGACCCTGCGGCACCGGCCTCACAGGGCCCGGCCCGGCCACCACACCCGACGGCCACGTGCGCGGGGAAGCACGACTCACCGGGAGAAGCGGCGACCGCGCCCCCAGGCAGGAGGACGCCCGTCACACTCAGTCGGCGTTGCTGGCGAGGGCCCGGCCTGGAAACGGCCCGCATGCGCTCACAGGCAAGCGGAGGGGCCGCCACGGCGCCTGGTCCTGCGTGGTCCGGTCCCGCTCGGCAGCCAGGATCCGGCCCGCAGGCCGCGGCGGGTCCCCGTGCGCGAGGCCGCGGGGTGGCACCAGACGCAAGGGCCACGGCGACAGCCGTCCTGGAGAAGTCGAGCTCGGGGACGGGAAGCAGTGGTGCCGGGCCCGGGGCGCCGGGCGCGCTGGCTGCCCAGGACCGGCTGGCGGGCAGGGGCGCTGCTGGGCCCAGGCCCCCGCACGGCCCGCAGCCCCGGCCGCGGGCACATCCATCCCAACAGCGAGCGCGCAGGCTCCCGGGCTGGACGTCTAGGGCCGGGCCCCAGGCGTCGCTTGCGTCCGTGTTCCCTGCGACGGCGCCTGCCTCGCAGTGCCGTGAGGGCCGACCGGTCGCACAGCCACCCAGTGCTCCGGCGGGCCGGGGGCCGGGGCCCCAAGACCTGGCGGCCCCAGTTCACCGATTCTAAGCCTCAAGCACAAAACTGGGGGGCAGCCGCAGGACCCCAGTGGTCCCTGAGCGGACCCCGCGGCAAACGCAAAGGTGCGGCAGCGGCACAGGGCAGGGTGCACTGGTGGCAAGCAGCTATTTTTAAGGGACATGTGGGCTATTTCCAGGTTTGAGCTTCACTGTATTTATTTATTTAACCGAAGAGGAAGCCGGACTTTCTCACGGCTCGTTTCTCCCGAAACGGTGGCTGAGGCGCTGGCCGGCGTCTGCCGCTGCCCGGAGCGTGTCTGGACGGGGGCCGCCCGACGCACACCCAGTCGCCGGCCAGGAAGCCACCGCACGGGCCTCGCGGCCGGGACGCTGCAGCCGAAGGGGCCCTGCGAGCCGGAGACGGAGACGGCGTGCAGAGCCCTGCTGGGGACGTGCGTGTCCCACAGACGCCTCCGAGGGACGTCGCGCCCCGGTCCAGCGCGCCTCCCAGCCCACCCGCAGCCGCCTCGCAGGGGACAGGTCCCTCCGAGCGCGGCCTCGCGGTCCCGGCAGAGTGGGGAGGCGAGAAGATGACGCCACGGAGAGCGCGAGGTCCGCTGACACGTGTGCGCGCGTGGGGCCGCGTCCCTGGGCACGGCAGCCTGCGCACACGGGCCCCGCAGTCCCCGCCCGGCCGGGCCGGCCAGCCCGTCTCCGCGCCGGTGGTGCGGGGCCAACCGCCAGCAGGTGGTTCTGGGAACCGGGGCTAAGTCCCGCCCGACACCCAGGCCGCGCTGGGCACCAGGGGGCAGGGTGGGACCCTCGGCGGAGGAGACTTCCCAGGTCTGCCACCGAGACGGCCGCACGCCACGCCGGCGGCTTCAGGGGAAGGGGGAGGGGGCGGAGGCCCGGCTGACGCCGTCGGGAGAGCAGAAAATGACTCTAGCTCCTGAGTTCCTCGCTAAACTACTTGTTGCTTGGGTTTAAACTTCGTTCTGCAAACATCTGTGTAATTCCTAGGTTAAAGTCTCTGTATAATTCACATGCTACTCTCTAAACTGAGAAAACTGAGTGAGGTTTTTTTTACAATATTTTATTTATTTTTAGAGAGAGGGGAGGGAGGGAGCGAGAGACGGAGAGAAACATCAGGGTGAGAGAGCAGCACTGCCTGGCTGCCTCTCCAGCGCCCAACCGGCCGGGGACCGCACCCCCCCCCCGGCCCCCCGCAGGGACGACTCACTCTGAAGACCGACGCCCCGCCCGCGGAGCTGCGCCGCCAGGGCCAGGGCCAGGGCCAGGGCCAGGGCCAGGGCCCCGTTCTAAGGCCAGGCAGTTGCTGAAACAAGCGAGAGAATATTTGAGGCTTCAACAAATGATGATAGATCACCATCTAAAGGATAAACAAGACCTACTTACAACCCTTCCAACTGAACAGGACGGTCTCCGTGGGTAAAGGAGGCAGTGAGGCTGGAAACTTCCGTGAAGACGCCCGGCAGCACCGCGCTCACTGCCGCCGTGGGGGGGGCAGGCCGGCAGGGAAGGGTTAACGCGGCCTCCGGGGAGGCCCTCCCGCCGCGCGGCCCTGGGAGACCTATAAAGCCGCTCCCGGAGCCAGTGCCGCTGCCGCTGCCGGAGAGAGTGAGGGGCAGGCCTCCGCCTCCACGTGGGGCCAGCGCCCTGTGAGCACTCTCTGCGGCTGCTCCAGGGGACCCCGAGGCCACGAGGGTCCACCCAGAGAAAGCGCCAGGCCAGGTACCAGCTGCGGCACAGGTGAGTCCGTCCTGGGCTCTGCCTTCGGGGTGGAGAGCAGCCTGCTGAGGGCAACAGCTGGACACGGGCACGGGCAGACTGGGCAGGCGCCGGGACAGGGCCCCGAGGCTCCCGGCCGAAAACCCCAACTCAGCGCCCATGCCCCGGGGGGTGGGGGGGGGGGGCAGGACTGGCGCGCGGGCCCCTCCCTACCCCCCGTCGTGCGCAGCAAGGACGCCGGCCCCAGGCTGCCCCACGGGGCTCCGTGGAGGACCCGGCGCCCTGCAGGACAGGCCGGCCGACCGCCCTCCGTCCTCGCCTGCCCCGGAGCGCACGGGTGGCTGCTGCTCCTGTGCACAGACACAGCCCAGAGGGTCTGAGAAGGGTGCGGTCCCCTCCCTCCTCACCCCTCGCCCGAGGACATGCTCCCTGATTTCAGAGGGAGGGGAGGGAGTGGGGGAGGGGGAGAGAGTCGTGGATCGGCTGCCTCAATGCAGAACCGTCCCCGCAGCCCAGGCATGTGCCCTGACTGGGAGCCAGACCCGCAACCTTTCGGTTCCGGGGACAACGCCCAGCCAAGCCACACAGGCCGGGGCTCGTGTGGCCTCGTGTCTTCAGACCTGGACTAGCGGTGCAAACTGGAGACAAGGTGACCGCACACCCTCTAACGCAGACCTGAGTCTTTACAGCCCGTGGTCAGATTTAGCCCGAATTCCTGTGTCTTTGCCTCAGGCCACGCCCGGGATTTGTCAGGGAGCAGAGACCCCCCTCACACGGGGAAAAGGAAAGGACTCAGGAGTCCTCCCTCGCAGCCTCTCCCCCCCCACCGCGGGCGAGAGGCCGGGTGGCGGCTGCGGCCCTCACCTGTGACCTTCCCTCTGGCTGCAGCCCCGGCCGAGCCAGCGCCCCCTCCCCCCCCCCCCCCAGAGCAGGGCCCAGAGGCTGGGCAGCGTGCACCAGGGAGGGAAAGACAGAGGCTTCTAGCGCTGCGCCCACCAGCCCCGGCCAGCAGGGGGCACCGGCCGCGCCGAGGGGATGGCCGACGCCCCAGGCGCGGTGGGTAACCCCCCCCCCCCCGGGAGCCCCACTTCCGAGCAGCAGCCAGCAGACGCCTGGCCTGGTCTGGCAGCACTTCAGGAAATGGTCACTAATTGCCTCACAGAGTGGAGTGAAAAGTCTCAAACGAAAACACACTCCACATCCATTTCAGCCTCACCACTCACAGCCACTGCGGGTTCCTGGGCTGCAGCCTCCCTGGGGCGGGGGCGGGGGCGGGGGCGCAGGGCGGGGCCGTCCTGTGGCCGTCGGGTGTCCTTGCTGCCCAGGGCACCCCTCCCTCCGCACTGTGACAGCCCAAACCCAGGCACTGCCGGTGTCCCCGGCTGACACCGGGGGTGGGGGCGTCCCTTGGGGAAATGCAGCCCAAGACCAAACACCCCAGTTTTGACAGAGCTGCGCGGCCGCGGCCGGCACCACAGACGCCGGCCCCCCCCGGCAGAGGTGAGCCGGAAGGACGCTCTCCTTACCGGCTGTCTAGGTGACCAAGTGTCCGGTGACAAACAGCATCACAAAAGTATACGTGGTTTGACATCAATGTGTTGAAACATTAAGTAACATTTCAACAGTATTTCCCAAAGTAATCACCATTTTCATTCCTCGTTCTCCGACTTCCGTGCTGTAACATGAAAAAAGCTCCGTCTGCAGCACCTACACTCAGGACCAGGGCCGGCAGAGAGCCAGGTTCCTCTGGCCGCCCTGTCGCTGGGGAAAAGGCCCTGCTCCGGCCCGCGAGGCGCCCTCCCAGGAGAGCTGGGTTTTTCCCTTCCCGCTCACTCCCCTTCCCAGCAGCCGCGGGGATAAATCTTCCTTCCTCTCCGGCAGACAGTAGTTTTCCTAAGGTCCCCGAACCCCACGTCATCTGCATTACCTCACGAGCCTGCCATCCGACCGCCACAGCACAGCCTCCGGGCGAGGTGACGCACGGCCGCCCGCCCGCCCGCCCGCCCGCCGCTCAGACCCGCGGCTCCGGGCGCCCTGCGGCAGAGGGCGCGGGCGGTTTCTGCCTGTGCTGTCTCCGCCTCGGCTCGGAGACCGCTGTCCCTCCGAGACGACAGAAGCCTCGACTCTGCGGCGCTCGAACCCCGCAGAGTGACAGTCGGGGAAGGCTCACGCCCTCCTCTGCCTCCCCAGGTGCCCGCGGGGAGCGGGTCCGGCGGTGGAGCGCACCGGGGCTGCCCCGTGCAGAGGAGAAGATGGGCCTGCAGGCGGAGGCAGGCCTCTCCGAGCCCGGGCGCCGGCCTGGGAGCCTGCGTGCAGCGCAGACACGCGTGTGAGTTCCCGCGCCGCGCCCATCCTCGGCATGGAGACGAGCCCCGGCCCCCGCAACGGCACCCCCGTGGCGTTCGGCCTGTCCCAGGCGAACCGGACGGGCGAGCTCGCGGCGCACCAGCAGTACGCCGTCGGGCTCTTCCTCTCCTGCCTCTACACCATCTTCCTCTTCCCCATTGGCTTCGTGGGCAACATCCTGATCCTGGCGGTGAACATCAGGTTCCGGGACAGGATGACCGTCCCCGACCTGTACTTCATCAACCTGGCGGCGGCGGACCTCATCCTGGTGGCCGACTCCCTGATCGAGGTGTTCAACCTGGACGAGCAGTACTACGACATCGCCGTGCTGTGCACCTTCATGTCCCTCTTCCTGCAGGTCAACATGTACAGCAGCATCTTCTTCCTCACCTGGATGAGCTTCGACCGCTACCTGGCCCTGGCCCGCGCCGTGCGCTGCGGCCCGTTCCGCACCAAGCAGCACGCCAGGCTGAGCTGCGGCCTCGTCTGGCTGGCCGCGGTCTCCGCCACGCTGCTGCCCTTCGCCGCCGTGCACCTGCAGCACGCCGGCGACGGCTGCTTCTGCTTCGCGGACGTCAAGGAGGTGCAGTGGCTGGAGGTCACCTTGGGCTTCATCGTCCCCTTCGCCATCATCGGCCTCTGCTACTCGCTCATCGCCCGGGCGCTGGTCCAGGCTCACCGGCACCGGGGCCTGCGCCCCCGGCGGCAGAAGGCCCTGCGGATGATCGTGGCCGTGGTCCTCGTCTTCTTCGTCTGCTGGCTGCCCGAGAACGTCTTCATCAGCGTGCAACTCCTGCAGCGGACGCCGCCGGGGGCCTCGCCCTGCCAGCAGTCCTTCCGCCACGCCTACCCTCTCACCGGGCACATCGTCAACCTCGCGGCGTTCTCCAACAGCTGCCTGAACCCCCTCATCTACAGCTTCCTGGGGGAGACCTTCCGGGACAAGCTGAGGCTGTACGTCGAGCAGAAGACAAGCGTGTCGGCTCTGAACCGTTTCTGCCACGCGGCCCTGAAGGCCTTCGTTCCGGACGGCCCCGAGCAGCCAGAGGTGAGGCTCAGCAGTGTGGCGTAGACCCGGCGGCACCAGCCGGCTCGCGGCACCGCCCGGGGCCGGAGGCCACAGAGCACCGCCACAGACTCGCGTCCCACTCGGGCCCCCGGCCCCCCGCTGGCCGCCCGAGGCTGCCCCTGCAGAGGTGTGCGTGCCCTCCTCGCTCCCGACTGCAGGCCACAGGGGGACAGAGGGGCCCGGGGGCCGGCGTGGCCCGCACGTCCGCTCTGCGCCGTCCGTCCCTGTCGCGCAGAGTCCCTGCTGACGCGGGCCGCCGGGAGCAGAAGCGGAGGGTCGCTCTGGGTGCAGGGCCCCAGGCCCAGGGCAGATGCGCCCTGGGCCGGCCCCCGGGGAAAGGCGGGCTGGGGACTGGTCCGGACGGGACACTGCGGCCGCCCCCACGCCCGCAGTCCCCAGCAAGCCGTGTGCGAGCGCCCCCAGCCCGCAGGCGGCCGCCGGGGCCGGGAAGGCGCCTCTCTGGGGGCAGGAGACAGCAGGATAGAGCCCGTGTGCCGGCGGCGTCTCTGCCCCGCGTGCGTGTGCAGCGGCACGACGGGGTGCTCCAGCATGCGGGGGACGGTGGGAACAATGACGAACACGTCAGCAGTTCTCCCCAACATGTAAACACGTGACAGCTAACGGTTGCCAGCAGTGTTTGGCTTTCGTCAATTCCACTCCCATGCTGGTTCTTCTCGACCCTACGAGAGGTTCCCCAGTGGGGCGGGGTGGGGGGCTCCCCAGGCCTGGGCAGCCCAACCGCTCCTTCCTCTCCAGCGAAAAGCGCCCCCAGGCCCTCCAGACACCCTCCAGTGAGTGCGCTCAAGGCCCAGCGTCCAACGCAGCCCCTGGACACAGCGGCGTCCCCGGGCCTGACACACGCCGCACCAGCTACAGGCACAGACGCTCCACGTGCCCTGGCTCTTCCGGAAGGCTCCGCCTGGCAGCCCCGGCCAAGGTGTCCGCACTGGCTGAGAGCACTCGGCCCCCCACAGCGCCCCGGCTTCCCCGGGCGCGGCCCTCAGGGGTCTCCGCACAGGCAGGGCTGCCTGTCCCGGGGCGAGCCGCTCTCCATGTCGGCGGCCCCGCGTGAGCGCAGGCCTGAGCGAGCAGGCCTGTCCCGTGTGAGCGTGCGTGCTCCCCGCCTCATGGGCGTCTCCCTGGCTCGAGCCCCCTCTCGTGTCCGAGCAGGAGCACGCGGAGGCCCTCCCTGGGAAGAGTGCCCCACACCGGCTCTGGCCCCTCAGGCCCTCCTGGCGGGCGCGGGGTCACCTCGCTCTCTGAAAGACGCCCCCCCGCCCCGCCCCTCGGTGGCTCTGCCGCCAGCACAGGCCTGTCAGAGCAGGCGGGGCCGTCACCCCGGGTGCACGCAGGGCCCGGGGCCCCCGGTGAGCGTGGGCACAGGCTGGGGCTCCGGCATCGCGCACCCAACTGCACAGGGGGCCCGTCCCCCCGACGCCGTCACTGCCGGCTGTGATGGAGGGGGCGGACGAGGCCCGGTCTCTGGCCTCCAGCAGCGAGCCCGACGGGCCCACGCTGTCCGGCCTCTCAGATGGCAGGGCTGGCACTGGAGGGAGGGTCCGCGGCTGCCGGAGCCCTGCGAGGGCGAGGACGCAGCCCGGAGCTGCCGCGTCTCCAGCTTCAAGCCTGAATGCTCCCCCAGGGCCCCGGCGACCCCGGCGCCAACAGGCGGGAGCAGGCCGGGCCCCTCCCCAGGGCGCACCAGACCCACCGCGGGCGGCACGCAGTGGGTGCCTTCCAGGGGCTCCCGGGGCCCTCCTGCGTCCAGCCGAAACGCTCCTGCCCCTCCCCAGGCCTCAGCCGAGGGAGCTCCCAGCTGGGGTCCTGGGTCCACCTCGGACCCCACGGGACAAGCGGGTCCTTCTTGCCCTCGGAAGTCCCCTCCTGTTTCTGAGCGGCCTCCCCGGCAGGCGGCCCAGCAGGCACGTGCCCGAAGCACAGGTCACACGGGCTGGGCCTGGCTCCTGCCTCTGACCTCGCACTGCCCGAGCCCTGACCTGGAGAGCCGGGCGGGGCCGCTCCGAGGGCCCGGGAGACAGACGGACGGACGGCATGCAGGGTCGCGAGAAGGGCAAATGCGGCGAGGGGTCCCGGACGAGCCCGAGGGTGGGCCAGGGGGCCTCAGAGCCTCGTTGTACCGAGACCCTAGAGCTCCCGTCTGGGAGACAGACGCGGGGGGCCCCGGGCCCAGCTGGCCCACCCGGCCACGTGCAGACCTTCTGGAGAGCGCCGAGGGCCGAGGGCTCGCTTTCGGCAGGAGCAGCACGGGGTAGAACCAAGGCTTTGCCGCTCCCGCTCGCCCAGCCCTCTGGCCCCGCTCACAGGCCCAGAGCTTCGGGCAGCATCGCCTGTGGCCCCGGCCTGCTCTGTGCTGAATGTGCCCCCCGACCCCCCGTGAGGACAGGCACAGGCCCTGCCCTGCCCCGAGCCCGCGGGCAGGCCTCCGGGCGGCCGTCCGAGAGCCCGTCCCTGTTCCGCGCGCCAGAGCCCCCTGCGCAGGCATGGGGGTGCAGGCCGGGCGGAGCTGAGGGACTGCTCTGACTTCGAGACCCCCACAACCAGAGCACGTGCCGGAGCATGGCGTGTGCACACGAGTGTGCCCCAGGTGTGGGCGTGCAGACACACCGCCACACAAGCACGCGTGTCCGCAGCCCTGTCCACTCACAGGCGGCGAGCCCCGGTCTCCGACCCCTCGCCCTGGAGCCCTGGAGCAGCGCCGACGGGCCGGGGCGGGAGCCTCCCAGCGCGGTGTCCGCCACGCGGTGAGAAGGGCGCAGGCGGGGACAGGGCCACACGACAAAGCCCACCCCAGGGCCCGCTCCCCGCCTGCTTCTGGGGGCCGCCCAGGCCCCGCCTGCAGCTGGACACAGAGCGAAGGTGCAGTCAGCGGGCGAGTGCAGGGAGCGGGCCTGCAGCTCCCGGGCCCCTGCCCCACGACGCAGCGGTCTGCCCTCGCCCGGTCGGCCCCCGCCCCAGAACGAGGACACGGGGCGTGGGGGGTAGAGGGTCCCTCTGCCCACACAGCTGGGACCCCAGGCAACCCACGCATGGCTACCCCGGGCAGGCCCCGCCCCTGCGGGCTGCGAGATGACCCCGCCCCACGGCGGGCACTGGACCCCGGGACCCGTCCCCGAGCCGCAGCGGCTGCCTCTGCCCGTGGCTGCAGAGCCCCACCTCGGGGCCCGCGTCCCGCTGCGCTCCCGGAACGGCTGCGGAGCACCCCGCATGCGGAGCCCCGCGCCGGCCCCTGCCACCCTCCTGCTCACGGCTGACGTCCCACAGCCACACAGTGCACGCAGCATCACGTGTGGTGTCCTGCGGCCTCACACTGCGTGACGGGGGCCGGCCTGGCCACCGTGCCCGGCGAGGAGGGCCTGCCGCGCAGGCCACGCCCGAGGGCCGGCGGGGAGCCGGGACCTGGCCGCCCTGTGGGGTTCAGCCCCCGAGGGCATCACTCGGAGCACGGGCAAGAGCAGGTGGGCGGGGCCGGGAGGCCGGACGAGGCGCCCGGAGCCTCGGAGACAGGCCCCGAGAGTGGAGGCTGAGACCAGACACTGTTTACCCTGCGAACAGCGGGGGGCGAGCTCTGTGCCTGGGAAAACCGCTTCAAAGCAGCGGCTGTTTTCGCAGCTGCGGAGGCTCGGCCCTGAGAAATCTTTCATGCCACTACGAAAATAACCCTGAGAGGGCTGAACAAACACTCCGCCCGACCTGCCTACTCTCATACCATGGAGCCCTCGCTGGAGCCCGCCAGCGGGCCTGCGTGAGCAGGCCGGGACCAGTGACCCCCCACCGCCAGGGAGTGCCACCGTGACACACGCTTCCCTGACACACGTGGGTGGCCCCTCGCCGGGCGGCCGGGAAGGGGCGCCAGCCTCGCAGGGAGCGTGTCCCGTGTGTTGTCGCTGAGTGTCCTGGCGGCCGCAGGCCCTCGCCCGGCAGTCCCGGGACAGGGCAGGTGCGCGGCAAGGGGCAAGGCCACCTGGCAGGGAGCACCAGGGCCACACCAGCAGGGCGAGGACGGGCGCCGCCTCCCTTCGGGGCACGGCCGGCACCCAGGGTGGGGCAGTGGGGGCGGGGCGTGCCGGCTTCCCCCGCACGAGCTGAGCCTCCTCCTGCGTCTCCTCGGCCTCTCCCCACTCCTTTCCCCGGAGCCGGAGCAGCCGCCTCTCAGCTTCCTGGGGGCTCCACCCTGGCACCTCCCTGTGCACCGCAGGGCCGTTCTACACCCGCCTTCCGGCTTCTGGTGCTCTCTCCGCCGCGCGAACCTGCCTGTCCAGCTCCCGGCTCCCACGGCTTCCCTTTCCGTCAGCGCTTCTCCCGCTGGAGAGCACAGGCAGGGGACCTTTGTCCCTGCGGGGGTCCGGGACAGAGCGAAAGCCTTTGGGGGTCCTCACTTGCAGGTGCGCGCTGTTCCGCCTCACCCGCAGGCCCTGGGGACCCGGGACGGCGCTTTTCTGCCGTGGCCCGTCCCCCTGGGGGGCCTGTGGGTGGTGCAGCGCCTCTCTCTGCGGCAGGGCCCACGGCGTCCCTGGTCCACGCCGGTCCGTGCGTCTGCTTCTGGCCTGGGGCTGCCACGGTGGTCGCTGCGAGTCCAGGTCTGGGACCGACACAGCTGTCGGCGTGAGGGCCCGGGTGCGGGGCTCCCTCACCCCCGGCACCAGCTTCCTGCCACGTCTCTGTCCCGTGGGCAGCGTTTTCTGACTCACACCTGAAGGCACGTGGCTCTCGGCAGTTGAGGCAGAGCCGGAAGGGAGCAGGGGCCCACGGTCTGGGAGTGCTGGTGGTGGCGGGGGCTGTTTGTTCAGGGCAAGAGCTGTGACCAAAACCACCCCCGTGGGAAACACCGGACTCTCAGGGAGGACACACAAGGAGCTGCCGGCACGAAGAGCGTGTCTGCGATCAGCACGGAGGAGACGGACGGCGCGCCCGCTGGCCCTGGCGAAGACGCGTGGGCATTCTCGAAGGAGAAGCAAACCGTCAACACGGATGCAACGCACAGGCACCCTCCCCGTCACACGGGAGAGCGGGAGCACGTGGTGTGCCCAGGGCTGAGGGGTCCTCTCGGGGGGACGAGGAAGCACACCTGCCGTGAAGACACCGGGAAGGACGGGCCCAGGATACCGCTGCAGCACCGTCCAGGGCGGCGTCCAGCTTCCGGGTTCTTCCACATGTGCCTCTGTTCTCTCCCTCCCTCTCTCTCCCTCTCCCTCCCTCTCCCTCTCCCTCCCTCTCTCTCCCTCTCCCTCCCTCTCTCTCCCTCTCCCCCTCTCTCTCTCCCTCTCTCCGTGAACACTGGTCGTGTATAACTCAGGAAAAACAAGAACACTCCTTTTTTGAAATCACGTCTTGCCGAGTTACTTTCTGCTGACCACACGGAAGCAGAGCCCACAGACACCTCCCTGGCTGACTGCAGCAGCAGCTACGGCCTTAGATGCGGCGAGAGGGAGGCTGGGAAGGGGCGGAGGGCTCCTGTTGCCTTTGGCCTTTGAAGGAGGACGGCCAGGCCCCCATGACGGCAGGAAAGCCACTCGGCTCCCAGCCCCTGGGCAGCCCCTCAGGTCTCGTCGATGGGCTGAGACCCCGTTTCAGCGACTGAGGGGCTCACGTGCTCGTGGCCGGCCCACGGGCAGACCGCGTGTCTGTGACCCCAGGCCCCACCTTTGCTTCCGAATGATGCCCAAAGCTCCTGGAGGCCAATGGAGCCAACCACAGCCTGCCCCAGCCTAAGGGGCGGAGCTCTGACGTAGCCTGTGCCTGTGCCCGGGACAGTGTGGCTGTCCCCCGCCAGGTGCGACGTCCCCCGCCAGGTGCGACGCTGCGTCGGAGGGCTGGTGAACAGAACAGCCAGGCACCCACTGCTGGCTCGCTCCCAGGGTGCGAGGAAGTGAAATGGGACACCCCCCACACACCAAGTCACCCGGCGGCACCTGGGGGTCCCGGGGCTCTCCCCACAGAGGGGGCACACCCACAGCTGCCCTCAGCGGCTTCGCTTGTCAAGGCAGCGCTCTGGGAGCCGCCCGCAGGCCCTTCGCTCGCTGGCGGAACAGGCGTAGAGGGTGGCACGCGGGAGCCGCGGGACGAGGGGGCCTCTGTGCCGTGACAGTGACGGTGCTCACGGAGACCCGCACCCGGGACACCAGGGCAAGCCCAGCGGCCCCCAGGTGGGGCCCGCCCCCAGGCCCACTTCCTGGCTATGACACCACGGTCCCTTCTGAATGGGGGCCCTCCCGGTAACCGCTCTGCGACTCCCTGTGTACCTACCACCGTTTCAGAGGCAACTTTCCTGTGAGCCACCACGACGGTGAGCACCCAGCGGCACCGCCCTCCCCGGGCCTGCACACGCACGCTGTCGCAGGGGCTCGGCCACCCAACGCGCCACCCAACGCTCCGAGCGCAGCCCTGCCGGGGGCTCGGGGCAGGAGCGGCTCCCCCACGCGCAGGCCAGCACTTAGCCCAGCATCGGCGAGCGGGAGCAGGGGCGTGCCGAGGGGCCCAAGTGGGCGGAAGAGGGTGCAGGGTGCTGCTGGGGCGGCCGAGGAAGTCACCCACGCCACCCCCCCCCACCCCGCCTCGCACAGGCTCAGCAGGGCTGGCACACCAGCCTGAGCCGCCCACCTCTGCCGACTCTCCCCAGCACACCTGGGGCCAGGGCCGCGGATACCGCTGGACCCCGTCTCTCCCCGGGTGCTCCGGAGGGTGACCCAGCACAGGACTCCTCCCCCGGGTGACTGTGCGGGGGCGGCCCAGCCCCGCCCTGCGGCCCCCGGCCCCTCGGGGCTGCTGACGCCCCACTCTGAGGTGCTTCCATGGAGGGAGAGTGCCCTGCGAACACGCGGGGTGCCTGCGCCCCAGACCGCTGAGCGCCATGGCCGAGGGCCCCTCCCCCCTCGGCCCCTCCCGTCTCCAGACAGCGAAGGCGCAGCCTCAGCAACGCAACGGAGAGGCCACTCGACCCCCCACGGCGCACAGACACTGATGGCGCCGTGGTCCCCCCTCCTGCGTGCGGCCGGCCGGGGGTCCTCAGTGGGGGGGGCGGCGGCAGAGCCCTGCAGAGCCCGCCCCACGGCCCGCCCTCCCTCCCGGCCGCCTGACGCACCAGGCCCGCTGCCCTGTGCTCTTCTCCAGTCTCCTCCTCACAACCCCCGACCCCTTCAGTCCATCAGCGGGTTCTGGGATGGACTTGGAGCCAGGACAGGGCCCGGCTCCGTCCAGCCCCTGAGCGTGGGCACACAGGAAGGTTAAGAAGCCCTGGGCAGGGTGCACTCTGAGCCCCTCCAGGAGGAAAGACCCGGAGCCCCCCAGGGGCCCTCTCTACCTCACAGGGGTCCCTATCCGAGAATGGTCACCATGGCGACGCACAACATCACAGGGCACCCTCTCCTCCTCTCGCTCAGGCCCACGGGCCAGCGCAGGCTAGTGGCCAGCGGGCTGAGTGCGCCGAGGAGCGAGAAGTGAGCCAGAGGCCCTGCTGGCCCCGGCGCGGCACAAACAGCACCAGGAGGGGACACGGCGGAAGCCGGACCAGGGACAGGAGCAGACGGGGCCCGGGGTGTGCGGGGGAGGGGACTCTAACTCCCACAGACACCCCGGACTCCCCCGGGGGTGAAGTGTCACCACGCGGGGGTACTTCGGCCACCCTGGCGCTGGCCCAGGGACCTTGTGCTGTGGGAAGTGACCGCACTGGGGCCCGCAGGCTGCCCCCGACAGATGCTTCCGGAGGACAGCGCAGTGGCCCCCGTGGGGACGGCAGCGTCTCCGTTCTGCACTGCCTGCTGGAGGTCCTTCCCGGGCCGGGTGGCGGGGGCAGCGCAGTACTTTTCCACAAGCTCCCGCCGACGGGCCAGCTCCCGGGGCGGGCGGCCCAGCCTCTGCGCCCTCAGGTGCGGCAGCCAGCGGCCCACTGCCGACGCTCCTGTGAGAGCCGCACTGAGCAGAGAGGCGCCACTGCCGGCCGAGGGCCGGGGAGAGCCTCCTGCGTCTCCTCGGCAGACGGCCCACCAGGCAAGGAAGGCCTTGGGCCACAAGCCCCAGCCTAGCGCCTGGCTCTCAGACACCCCACGTACCCCAAAAGCTTCCAAGCCTGGGACCCAGGGGAAACCAGAACCCCCCAGGTGCCCCCTGCCGGCCAGTTGGGGTGCGGCGGGGGTCTCCTGGGGTGGGGCCCTCGGCAGCTGGGCGGGGCACAGAGCGGAAGTGGCTGCCTCGAGCAGGAGCGCCCCCACCGGCCACTGCGCCAGAGACCCAGCACGCGCCTGGGCGCCACGAGGCTGGTGCTCTCCTCCTGGATTCCCCACACCTCTCTAAGTGCACCTGCGCTCTGACAACGAAGAACACTCACTCTGACAAAAAGAACATGCCCGCAGCCCCCGGGCAGAAGCAGCTCTGTCCGCACAGTGCGCCCCGCAGAGCCACACGCCCTGCAGTGACCAGTGGCAGCACGCAGAGGTCATGAGAAAGGGACGCTGAGAATTCCAGGACAAAATGGAAAGTTGCCAGGTGACTGACTGGCCTCCGCCTTGAAGGAGTGGAGTGGGCGTCTGAGGGCAGGAGAGCAGCAGCCGAAAGGGCCCAAGAAACCCCGTGTGACGGAGGCTGTGCATCTGCAGGAGGCAGGGCGGGCGGGGCCGTGGGAGCTCGAGGGCCAGCGTCCACTGTGGGAGCCCAGGGAGCAGCCTCGACTGGAGACAGGTGGCGGTGGGGGGGAGGGAGTGAGGGTCAGCCAGGCTCAGGGGTCTGTGTGCGCCTGCGTGCGCAGCAAGGCGGGCAGCCTGGAAGGCACGGGGCCTGCTGATCTTGGGGTGGTGGCAACGGGGGGGAAAGTGTCCCAGCTCTCATGTACCCACAGACCTGGCAGGGGCTCCCAGGACAAGTGGGGGCCCTGGGTCCCAGCCTGTCCTTCCTCTGCAGCCCGGACAGTGGCGGCTGAGAGACGGCGCCCAGACACAGCGAGCCCCGCTCTGCACACACCCTGCGCCCCTCCAGTGCCCCGCCGACAGCTGGGCCCACTCTCGCGGCCTCCTGGGGCCACAGCTGCCCGCCCGGTGGAGCCCAGCGGCCACGAGACCCTGAGGCTCCCTGACATCAAGGAGCCCCAACACGGTGGTCTCAGGGGCCCCACTCCAGGGCGCCGCTGTCACACGCACTGGGGCTCACGTCCCTCATGAGAGAGGCTCAGGAGGGCCTGCTCTCCTGGCGCACACCCCTGCACAGCAGCCCTCCCCACGCTCGGGACAGAGGCTCCCTGCCGTCCTGCACTGCACCAGGGCACGGCGCCCGGGGCCAACACCACCGGGGCTCGAGCCGCATCAGGGCCTGAAACCCTGGTGGCAGAGTGAACGTGCACACCGGCCAGCAGCAAGCCCTCGGCCGGGCCGGGCAGCTGACCGTCAGGTCTCTACACGTCAACCGTAAGGACATGTGCCGAACACAGCAGAGCGTCTCGGAGAGCAGGGGCCAGGCCACGTCCACAGTAGAACCTCTCGTCACTGCCCACGAGACGGCAGCACAGCCACACGGACCCGGCCTCGCCACAGCGGCCGGCACCAGGTGCCCCCGCCCGAGGCACCCAGGCACCTCGCGAGGAACACCCAGACAGGCTGCACTTCCCACGGCGCAGTCTGTGCGGTCTTTGTCGTCCAGGGGCTGCACGCCAGAGCCATAAAGACAGCCCGGAGCTGAGGAAACTCGCTGCCCCTCAGAGCTCGGTGACTGACGCCAAATTTAAACACACACACACACACACACTTTTGTGGCGCACTGATGTTATGCCAGATGTGACACTTTTACACGTGAGTTCCTGAACTCAGGTCCCAGGGCCGCGCTCCGTGTCTCCAGGCCCCCCCCCCCTTCCTGGCGCGCAGCCCGGAGGCCCAGAGCCAGCCCTCGCCGCCTCCACTGAGCCCTCGGAAGCCCTCGGGAACACGGGCTGGGTGGCGGAGGGGGACAGTGGCGCGGCTCCGACCCGCAGGCGACTGAAATTCCCGGCCGTCCTGGCTGCCTCTGGAGGTCACCGAGATACGCACGTGCAGCCTCTGCGCCACCCGGAGAAAGGCCAGCACCAGGACCTCCACTGCCCGCCCGGGCGGGCCGCGAGGCGGGGCCGTGTGCGCGCAGAACCTACCTCGGGGGCCTGCTCGGAGCCCTGGGCGCCTTCACGCGCCACCACTGCCTCTGCGGCCGCCGCCTTCCTCAGCTTTTTCCTCCTCCCTTGCTCCGGCACTGCAGAGGCTCTCCTCTTCTGTTTTGCCATCCTGCAGCAGAGAAAGGAAATCGGAAATAAAAGGTCTTGGGCCATATGATATTTTTATAGGCTCCTATCTTGAAAGAAATGCCTGTTTCACAAAATACAGAGAGTATATAGGAGTGAAAAGAGAGTCACCCCCTCGTTTCATCACCTGAGTGACCGAAGAAACAACCCGGGGATGTCCTTTCTCTGGGTGAGTGTCCTAACGCGCAGGGCCGGCACCAGGAGGCTGACAGCTGTTCGCACGGGCAACATGCAGTAATCAGTAAGCGAGGGTGCGAGGAAAAACTCCCTGGGCTGACTCGGGCTTCCCCACCCACGAGGGAGGCTGCCGGGGGCCGAGTGCACCGCCACCTGGGCGCTGGGCACCCACAGGTGGAGCCCAGGTGCAGCTGAGCTCCCAGGTGCTCCTGGGAGTGGGAACCAAGCAGCGTCCAGGGCCACAGGAAGGGAGGCGTGCGACCTGAGGAGCCAGGTGGAACCTGGTGTGTCTGCTTTCCCAAGCACAGCAGGACGGAGAACTCGGGCACCAGTCGCCTCCGCGGGCTGCGTGGTGGGGGCCCGGGGAAACGCTGGTGGTCAGGAGCCTGGCAGCACGTCACAGGGGTCAGGGCAGACAGCCCCCGTCCTCACAGCGGGACGCCTGAGGGGGCGCCGGCTGATTCTCGGAGGGAGAAGCAGGACCTGAACCAACTCCAGCCGCTGCTGGGCCCTGGCGGGAGCAGCCAGGACCCCCAGCCCCACACACCCCACTGCCTCCAGCCCCTTTGGGTGGGGCCTAGGAAGGAGCGGAAAGCAGAAGGGCGCTCTGTGCAGTCCGGAGGCTGCCGCTGCTGGGCTCTGTCAGGGCCAACCGGCCCCGGCGGCCAGACAGCCGCAGCGGCGCGGGGCCGGGAAGACCCAGCCAGCCAGCCTCCTTCAGTCTGGAAACACCCTCCTGGTGCACGTGTCCGAGCTCACCCGGCGAGCGCATCTAGGTTGCTTCCCAGGTCCTGGCAGGCAGGTCACAGGGGAGGGCGCCGCCCAACTCACGGGGCAGCGGGCCCAGAGGGAGGCCTGGGCCCCCCCAGCCCACGGCCCCCCAGGTCAGGCCCAGGTGCCCGGGAGCAGAGGCCCACTCCCCACGCCCGGGGCTGTGGCTCTGCTCCCGTCCGTTGGGACGCAGGGCCCTTCCAAGCTCTGGATCGCCCACCTGGACGAATGGCCTCCAGCCCCCGTCCTCCTGCTCCCTGGCCCTCCGCCACCCCTTCCACCCCCACGGCCGAGCTCGAGACCCCGTTACGACAACAAGCACCTCCACCTCCCATCCTTCCAGCTCTTTCCAGCTCACCTCCTCTTGGCACTGTGGGGTCAGTCCAATAACCCTTCAACTTCACCAAGACCCCAACCCACGGGCCCTCCACGGTCCAGTGCCCCTCCCCCCAGCCCCCTCCATGTCCACAGCGCCGTGTCCATGGTCCGTCATCACGGTCTCGCCCTTACACTCACTCTCGGCTCCTCCTCTGGCAAAGCCCCAACTCCGGCGCCTCCTCCTGCCAGCTGGACCCCCGGGACCAGACGCACTGGGACCACCAGTCCACAGGGCGCCCCGGGCCGCCCAGTCAGTCCACCACGCTCCCCAACGGCAGCCACGCGCCGGACTCTCATCCCCTCGTCCACCTCTCCTAACCCCCCCGGCTCCGACATCACCTCCCCGTCTGACTCCCGTCTCGGTGGAAGGACTCAACTCCCGGTCCCTGGGCTTCCCCAAGCTCCCGTGTCTCCTCCCCTCGTCACAGTGGAGACCGCCGGCTCCCACCAAGGCCCCGCGCGGGTCCTGTGGGCTGAGGCCTGTCCCGCCTCCTCCAGGCAGCACTCTGGGCCGCCCCCCCCCCCCCACGAGTCAACCGCAAGGCCCCACATCTCACGAACTCCCCGTTCCAGGCGCTCCTCACCCCGAGCCCCTGAGCTCCCTTCTCCGGAAAGACCCTCAACAGCGGTCCCTTCCCCTTGCACTAACCCCCTCCTGCCATTCTCCCTCGTCCCCTCCCCCACCGGGCTTTCACACCCCGGGGCCGCCAGAGGCGTTCCCGTCCCATGATGCAGGACACGCGTGTGCGCGCGAGCGAGCGAGAAAGACCCCCTCCTGGCCGGCCGCCACCAGGCTCCTCGGAGCCCCCTCTCCCCTAGACCCCCGCCCTGGCCCGACAAGACTCGAACGCAACAGACACAGCTTCTAACGGCTCAAGGCCGCATCCCTATGACGACCCTAACCGCCCCCCCCAAAAAAAACTCCAGCCTGAGAAAACCCCAGGATGCCAAAACCATCCGGCCAGCGCCCAAAGACAGGGCCCGTCCCCCAGCGGGGTTCCACAGCCCCGCCCCGGCCCCCGCCCGCCGGCCCACTCACGGCGCGGCACCAGACGACGCCCGGCCGCGGGTGAAAACCCTCGGCCCGGCCCAGGGTTCCCCCCTTCACCTGGAGAAAGCGGGTGTCCTCGCCGAGGCCTGCGGGCTTCAGGGGCTGCCTCCGCGCCCGCTGCGCTCTCCGGCCCCCACTCCCCACTCCCCACCCCCGGCCCGCGCTCACTCACCTCGGCCGCCGCCGGGCGCTCGGGCAGGTCCCCGCACGCGTGCCCCTCGGCGGGCGCTACGGCGACGACTAACGCAGGATGCTTCTCCCTGGCGGCGCCCATCACCGCCTTCTGACGCCTCCCCTCCCTCCCCTGATCCACGCGAGTGCACCAGGCCCGTCCGTGGCCGTCGCCCGGGGGACTGGAGCGGCCGGAGCCACGCGAAGCGCCGTGACAGAAAGTCTGAGGCGGCCGGCGGCTCGGCCCACGCGTGCCGCAGGGCCGCCCGGAGGCGAAAGACGCTGACGCCCTCCGTGTGTCCCTCCCGCCGCCCCCCGGCAGGCCCTCCAGACGCGCCCGCGCCCCTGCGCAACGACCACCCGGCGACCTCGAGACTTCGCCGTGCTCGCCTACCTGCGCGTGGCCGCGGACACCGACTTCCGGCAGGCGCCGCGCCCGGGTAACGCGGTCCCGCCTTCGGGAGCGGCACCGCCCATTGGCCGAAGCCCGCCTCCGTCCCCCAAATGGCCAATGGAAAGCGGCAGCCGCGAGGGGGAGCCGGCGCGGGAGGTGGCGTCATCTCTGGGCGCCACTAGGCGCTGAGAACAGTCGGTTGCCAGGCAGCAGCTCCGCACCGCGGTGCCTCGCCTGGGGGACAGCCGTTGTGGGCCTGGGTGTCTCCGAGTGCGGGGTCCCTTGGGCGTAAATGATCGGAGGACGCCTGCAAACTTTTGACACTACGGAGAATCTCCAAACTCCCTAATACTAATCAATATGGGCACTTTGTACGAAAACTTGAACCGCCTGTGGCTTCCCCACCCCTGGGCACACCGCCCCGCGGTGAGCCGCTCAGCGCCGCCGCAGCTCGCTGCAGTGGACGCCCAGGGCGGCGGCCGGGGAGGTAGGGAGACCCGGAGCTCGTCGTTTGTAAACGACTGAAACCTCTGGACACAAAGAACACCCAGTGCCGCGCGCAGTGACCGGGGCAGGGCCTCGTGCTCCCCTAACCTTCCAGCCCGTGAGCCCCCCGGACGCCCGTGGTCGGCACGGTGCGCCGCGGAGCCGCGGGGGCCTGGAGCTCCCCAGAAAGCTCGGTGTGGTGGGTACGCGGTCCAACCCCACCCGCGGGCGGAAACACGAGCAGACTCAGAAGTGGTCATTCTTCCTGATAAAATGTGGATGGTTTTTGTCCTTCACTTTTGAGGATCAAGAACGCAACAAAAATAGAAAGAATGCAAGCCACCTCCTTATTTTCCAAATTTCTAGTCAGTAGTAGCCAGTTAAAAAACAAAATGAAACAGTAAAAAAAAGACTTTTTTATTTAATCCATCACATCGAAAATATTATCGTTTCAACTTGTAACTTTTCAACATTGAGATACTTTCTAAATTTTTGGTCTTGTCTTCCAAGCCCAGTGTTTTACTCTGGACAGTAACTTCTATGAGACCTGGTCTGTACTCAGATTTCGTAAAATGTATGGCTCAGAAAGATCCACATACCCGAGTCCCTAACATGCTCTGAAGTTTTCTAGTAACTGAACAGTTTCAACTTGACTATTTCAAGTTCAAGTGCTGCGGTTGCACTGGCCATGTATGGTGTGTGCAGTGGAGCACCTGCTGTGAACCCACAGTGGGCCCCAAGTGAGGGAAGTGGTCCCGGAAGCAGCAGCAGCAGCAGCAGCCTCACCTGGGCGCAGGTAGGAAGTGCCACTCCTCAGGGTCCACAGCAGCCCCTGGACTCACACTGGGGGTGGCGCCCACAGTGCCCACAGGGACGTATCCAAAGGCTGGAGAACCCCTGGTCCAGAACACATCACTTCAAGAAGACTGCAGAAAGGGCTCTGACCACCTATTTGTAGAGTGGACACCGAATACAGCCCCGTCCCCCCGTAGCATTTTGAGGCTATGAAACTAGGAGAGAGAGTGGCTGCTAGGGTCTGCCCACCCAGGCGCAGTGGGCATGTGCGACCCAGAGCTGGACGACCCATTGAGGGTCAGCATCAGGCCCCAGCTCGGGCGGCATTGTGTTCCCCCCACTTCCCGACACCCGCGGGCCCAGGAAGCGAGAGTCCTCGTGCCACACATGGGGCTGCCCGTTCAGGTCTAACGCTTGGAGTCAGCGCAGTCCTGGGACTGTTCTCAGGGGAGTGGGGGCAGTGGACTGGGGGCCGCCTCTGGACCAGGACCCCTGGCAAGGTGGGTGGGAGTCCTCCCCCTTTCCTGAGGCAACGGCCACGACGGAAGCTTCATGATGAAGCCAGAGCTTGACCAGCTGTCTGCTCCTGGAGTGACGATGCTCCGGAAAACTGCAGCCCTGGGCAGAGCCACCCTCTGGTCGGCATCCGGCCCCTCTGCTCTTTAAGCCGCTTTATTTTACAGTCTTTGGAGGGAGGGTGTTCGAGCAGCTTAACCCACCTCTTAGAAGGCCCTTCTCATGGCTGAGTTTGCAAAAAGGATTTATGCGCTTTGCTGGAAAAGCTGAAAGAGTTTCAGACCTTTGCTGTGAGCAGCATGGAAGCGCCAGAGCACCAGAGGCACCCACGCAATTGGGAGGATACAAGAACCAACAGTAAACTGATGTGCCTGCCAGCCAGAACAGATGCAGGCATGCCATCTCTTTCCTTCTGGCCCGAAAGAGGATGGAAGACCTTTAGATCTGTCCCAGGCCACTGGAAGGGTGGATCAGAGAGCGGGCCACACAGGGCGCTTCAGAGGCCGCTCCGCCACGTCGCCGCTCAGTGACAGCTGGGCTGGAACACCCCCCTCCACGTGTGCTCTGGGGTTTGAGAGAGCCCGGGGCCGGATGCTCCCTGTGCTCAGCCGCACACCCGGGGGCTGTTCGACGGCCAGCTAGCAGCTGCGCTGCGGGGACGAGAGACTGCCACCCCCACACAAACGAGCCTCTGGATTCAGAGGCTCTCGCAGCTGAACCCCCACACGGAAAGGCCGACCCACAGTCAGCCAAGGGTGCTGCCTTGGGGAGGGGGAGGGTGGCGGTGAGCCCTGAGCCTGGTGCGGCACAGACCTCGGGGAGACAGCCCAGCGTAGCGGAACAAGTAACTCACTCCCATTTTTATTCAACAGGAAATGCAGGCAGATTTCCTAGGGCCGGACTTGAGGAAGGTACTTCTGGTTAACAGTAGTGAGTGGGCTCGACAGTGTCCACAAAACAGTGGGCTGAGGTCCGACCCCCAGAACCTGAGACTGTGACCTCATGTGGAGCTAGGGCCGCTGCAGGGGTACTGGGTCCGGATGAGTTCACAGCGGGGTGGGGTGGGGTGGGGTGGGGTGGGGTGGGACCACAGTCCCACACGACCGGCACTGTTACGGAGAGTGGGCATCCGAACACTGGGAGAACACCGTGCGAACACGAAGACAGAGATCAGGGTCGAGTCCACGAGCCAAGGCATCCCGAGGCCGGGCGGCACCCACCAGCAGCGGAGGGAGGGGCCCGGGACACTTGACCCCAGCCAGCGTCAGCCTCCACACCGAGGGGTGAGGAGCTCCCGTGGTTGAAGCCCCACCCCCCCGCCCCCGCCCCCGCCCCCGCGGTGGTTCTTCGTCCGGCGGCCCCGGGAAACAAGACAGCTGGACTCCACTGCGACCTCACATCCAGCTTTAATGGAGATCGCACTCACACAGCCCCTGCGGCAAACACCTAGCGCCCGCCACCACCCGGCAGAGAGCGGCGCGCAGGCTGCCCTCCCCCCACGGCGCAGGCGCGGGTCCGGCCCCCATCACGGGAGGTGCGCGTCCAGCACGTCGCGGCCAGGCTGGCTCCTCACCCGGGGACGCTGACGGGGCCGCGCCCACGTGCGCAGCGGTGATCCAGGGGGTGTCTGTGCTGAAGACAGAAGTTGCCGCCGCACTGGTCACAAGCCACCGGCAGCATCTCCTTCTTCTTGCACCCGCCCTTTGAGCACCGGTACGTGAAGACCTGAGAGGGCCAGAGTGACGTCAGCACCCCCATCGCTCCGGCAGGCAGTCGCCCTGCAGCCCCCGGGCGACCGCCAACACCCGGGAGAAACGGTCCTCGGCTGCGCGGAGCGAGGAGGTCGAGGTTTCCGCGAAGCGTTTCACGGTCGGCAGTGACCCGACGCCGGGAGACAGGAGCTTTCACAGGCGACAACCTCGAAAGCCGCCCTGTAGCTGGGGGTCCACGAAGGGGGTGAAGGTGTGCCGGCTGGGGGCGGGGCCAGGGGCACGGAGGGGAGGGGCCAGCGTGGGGCACCATCCAGGGGCTCTGCAGACGAGGGGGTGTCCCCGCAGCCATTAGTTCTCGGGGTTTTTTTTGGGGGGGGGCGGGTTATGATATAAACGTGCAGGCACCTCCGAGCCTGTGAAGGTCAGAACACCAGCGCACCGGCGCCGTCCAGCAGCTGCGGGGAGCCCTCCGGCACGGACCGGCAGCCAGGGGCTGCCTCGGGGGAGACGAGCGCGTGCAGACAGCGCGGGGACCCGGCGCTGAGGGTCCGCTGCCGGCAGCAGGCCCCACCGACGCCAGCAGGAGACCGGTGCCCTGCAGAGGCTCAGGGAGCGGCTGCTGGCCTGGGCGAGAGCCGCAGCGGGCAGGAGCCCACGTGAGGACGGGGCGGGGACGCGGAGGACAGCGAGGAGCGCACGCTCTGCAGCGAGGCGAGGGCTGACTGCTCCCTCCACTTGGCTCCGGAACTCCGGAAGCCAGGGGCGGGCTCCCCAGGCAGGGCATCGGACGGGCCCAAGAGGAAGCCCAGACGACACAGACCTTCACGCTTTCCTGAGGAGGGTCGGGGTGACCACGGCGAAGGCAGAGCCCTCACTGCCCCACTGAGCAAAGGAGTGGTCGGCCACCCAGGCAGGCGAGGGGGACACAGGCCCCCTGACACAGGCTACACAGAGGAAAAAACTCATGAGGAAAGTCAGGAGGCCTGTCCCGAGGGCAGTGCCCGACAGGGGTCTGAAAGGAATGAGAGACTCCGGGAAGGCGAAAGAGTCCCAGAGTGGAAACAATGCAGCTTCCGGTCCAGATGAGGGTGGGCCCACACCCGGGACGCTCCGCGTCGCTTCCAGACTGCGGGACAGAGAGCAGACCCTCCAGCCGCCCAGAGGGAAACTGGTTCCCCCAGGAGCACAGGAGACAGCCTGGGAACTCTCTGACAGCAAACGCCAGGGCCCGAAGCCGCGCCCGCAGGTGCCGAGGGAGGGATTCGGAGCAGGGCGCTCTCCCAGGCAGCCAGCCGAGCAGGGGCAGGGAATAAAGACCCTGGAAACTCAGGTCCATCTGCCTCCCATCCTCACTCGCGGGGAGAAAGTGGGGGGTGTCCCGCCCCCAGAAGAGGGGAATAAACCAAGGACACAGGAGACCAGGGACCCACAGCAAGGGAGATGCGGGGAACTGGGCCCCACCGCCCCGTGAGAGAGAAGCATGCGGGGAACCTCTGGGCCACGTCTCCGAGCACAGCCCAACCCACAGCTGCTGGGAGGCGGGGCGTGGGGAGGAGAGCACGGGGAGAGCCAGACCAGGCACAGGAGCCCGGCGCTCAGCTCACGCAGTGGTGAGCAGGCAGTGCCCCGGGCCAGCGCACACACGCCAGACCCGAGACCTAGCAGCGGGTGCCCCCGCGGAAGACGCGGGTGCCCCGGCCGACCGCACTGGCGGTGAGCCGAGGGGGCGGCCCCGCCCCCACG
This sequence comes from Phyllostomus hastatus, assembly GCF_019186645.2. NCBI lineage: Eukaryota > Metazoa > Chordata > Mammalia > Chiroptera > Phyllostomidae > Phyllostomus > Phyllostomus hastatus. Next base: position 410,544 of record NW_025333611.1, on the reverse strand, counting down.
CACAGGTGCACAGCTGGGCCAAAACCCCAAGGCTGCCGAGCAGCTGCAGGGGCCGGCTCCGTTTCACTTCCTCTTACCCTCCCCTTGGAGGTGCTCCGGAAAAAATGCACGTTAACAGCGAGGTTCCCGAAAACCACGTTAACCCTCCACCTTGGGAGAACGGGGTGACGTTCCCGCGAGGACGCAGACCCGAGCACGGCCCTCTCCACTCGGAGGACGCGAGCACATAGCCGAGTCAAGCCCGCCACCCCCGACACGGGCGACACCAGCCCGCCCCCAGAGCGTCCCCTCTCTCCTGTGCGAAGTGCCAGGGCTGGCTCCCGGTCGGGCACCGGCCGGCCCCCAAGGACGCCGGCGTGCACAGGGCTGACACAGGACCGTCCTCACCTTCTCTCCCGTCCTAGCGCGGAGCTTGCAGTCTCTGTCCATGTGCTCGCCGACCACGGCGTCTGGTACCTCCCCCTTCTTCACTGGGACCGGGCGGTCACACAGCGGGCACACCGGGACCTGCACCTCCTGCAAAGAGCAAACACGAGGAGATGTCCGGGCTGAGACAAGCAGAACTCTCGCGAGAGAAAGGCACGGAGGTGCAGGGCAGGTAAAAGCAGACGGGGTCCGGGCTGGCCCCCCGTGCGAGGAGGGAGCTGTTAGCTTCAGGACTAACGGGACGGCGCCCCAGGACTTGAAGTGGCCTTGCGTGGAGTCCAGGGCAAGCTGGAATTCAAACACAAGCACCAGGACCCGCCTGCAGAGGGACCCTGAGTCAGGGAGTGAAGGCAGCCAAGGAAGGGAGCTGGTGAGCGCAGTCCAGCGGTCTCAGGACGAGGGCTGCTTGTCCAGCACCGTCTGGGTGAGAGGTGGACCTGCCCAAAGACCCCCGAGTGGAGATGGTGGAAGAAAACCCCACCGGAAGCCGTCTGGCTCCCTCCCCCGCCCACAGCCGTCCTGACCCATTCTGACTTCCACACACGGGGAGACTGGCTCATCGGTCGGTGAGTGGGCACACGGCTGGGCGAGGCAGGCACTCGGGCACAGCTCGACCAGCCAAGCCCGAAACTGGGGGCGGGTGGGGGTGATCTGCAGGCACCAACGCAGCGCCCAGCTGCTGAACACCCCGCACAGCTGAGGCCACCTCCTTAGAGGAGACTCAGCTCACTGAGAACACTGAGGTGACAGCTGACCTCCAGACAGGTGACAGGCAATCACAGACTCGTGGGGCCTGTTGTCTGGGGCTGAGAGGGAAAGTCACCCAGGAGTCGCCCCTCCAGTCAGCGAGTCTGCCCAACCCAGAAGTAAAGCACCGCTCGCAGATCACGGGACAGACTCTCCCTGCCCAGGTTGGAGGTCAAGTCCACAGACAAGCCAGCCAGTCTGGTGCTGTCATCAGCGCCTGGTAACCATGAGTAACGTGTGTGAGTCACCCTGCCCCACCCTATGTCCTGGGACCTGCTGGAGGGTCACACCCCGGCCAGCACTGATCAGAGCATGGACCGCAAGGCAATCCCATCGCTGACCACCGCGATGGTGGCCAGCAGAGCACCGGCGCAGAGCTCACCAAAACCACCTCCACGGCACCCTGAAAGGAGGCAGCACAGGCTGGGAGCCACCTGCAAGGCCCGCAACTAAGGCCTTGGACTTTGGGGCTCAGCCAGCTGGTATCCTTAGTCACCTCCCAGTTCCAGTCACGTGCTACCTGAGCCACCCAAATGTGACGTCAGGGTGCACCGTCGCCCAGAGAAGGAAGCATTTCGATACCTTCCCCGCTACATTCCACAGCAAACGGTCAACCGTCTCTTGTGCCCATGAAAACACAGCTTTGTTTTTCCTTAAATCAAAGCAACTAAGTATTGTAACATGTAAAGCAGCTTTGAGTGTTTGGGTACAACAATCCGATTCCAGGAACCCCTGGACAGAAAGGGTTTTCTCTATTCTGAGCTCTGCTGTCCGGGACTCCCTGCAATGGTGGAGGACACACTCCGTGCCTGCACTGTCCGATCCAGGAGTTACCGTCACGCACGGTCACTGGACACCTGAGCCGTGGCCAGTGTGACTGAGACGCTGCAGAAAGTTTTGTTCAGTTTCAATTGTGAGCTCCACGCGGCCAGCGTCTACTGCGGAGAGCACAGCTATAGGGAGCGAGAGAATCTTTCCGAGAGAGAGTAGTTACCTTCTTGAATGCAGAGGAGCACTTGTGTGCAGCATAAGCAAAGTGATCCTTACAGAACTCTTGCTCACACGCGTCACATTTTAGTGGAAGGAAGTCTGGAAAAACAAAACACAAAAATGGTCAAGCGTCTGGAAGACTAAAGAACTGCAGACCACGCTCAGCAGGTGTCCCTTACACTGAGCTCTCGATGGCCATCAAGCACACCCTTGAGTTAGCACACGTGAAGAGGAGGACGCCAGGGTGATGGCGCTCACAGCGGCAGGGACACGGAGGAGCACGTGAGGCTCTCTGTGTCCAGGGAGAGCGCGTGGCCCCGTGAGGAACTAGGCAGCATCTTCTGTCCACCGGGTCCCGGCAACCACTCTGACCGCCAGCTCTCCCCACAAAGCAGCCAACAAAACGCCCACCTTTCATTAACATTCTCTGAAAAGTGCTTACCCAGCCGCTTGCACGTTTTCTCTGAGCAATGCTTCCCCAGGTCCGGGAACTCCATGGTGAGGCCGAGCGGGCAGCACAGCGGCAGCGGCAGCGGCGGGGTCACCTGCAGGAACCAGGGGGTCAGCAGGCCTGGACCACGGCGAGTCGCCCCTAGGGTCTGACTCACAGCAGAAGAGAGTGAACGCCAGGCGTCCCCGTCACCCCAGGCCCTCACAGGACCGGAAGCCTCACAAACTCTTGTCCCTCAGCAGAGAGAGAGACGGGGGAGGGGCAGCACAAGTCCCGCTCCTTTGCACCCGCCCCCTTGGACTCCCAGTTTAGGGAGCTGGCCCCGAATTCCGGTTTTCCTGGGTCCCGGGTCGGACTCCTGCTGACAGGGGATCCCACCTTCAGTCTGCACCACTGCCAGTCAGAGTCTCGGCCTCAGCGAACTCTGAGTCACAGTCCCTCCTGCTCACGCACTCGTGGACACAAACAAACCCCCGAGCCAGGGCCGAAATCCCGCCTGCGGACTGCATTATCCCAAAGACACGCAGCTCCGTCCCCCCTGCTCTAACTCCCTGGCGCGGGGAGTTTCACTCAGAACTTACTTCGTAATGACAGCCGGGGGCTGACCCCGTGGACAACAGACAGACAACTAGGGGAGTTGCTGCTTTGGGGAGGAAACAGGCCCAGCACGGCCCCCCGGGTCCGCTCCACCCAACCTCTGAAGGCTCTCGCCCCTCCCAGGAGTCAAGTCCCAGGGACAGGGAGCGTCTCCTGTGCGGTCCCCCAAGCCCCAAACAACACGTACTCGTGCCCTCCCCTCGGCCCAGCGTCACTGCCTCCAAAGGGCCTCTGCCACCGCCCTCACCACGCTGCACCTAAGCCGTAGCGCCCCGCTACCCTTCAAGGATCCGGTCCTTCTTTCCGGGCACCGTTGGTTTCCCACGACAGGTCCGTCAGCCCTGCGGAGCGAGGGGCCACATCGGGTTCCCCCGGAGCTGTGCCACAGCGCGCGACGCCGAGTAAGTGCGCCGACCCCTTGTGGAAGGAACTGCCGAGAACCCGACCTCGGTCCTGGACACCATGGCAGCGGCGTGAGAGCCCCTGACCGAGGGTCCCTCTGCTTGGGCCTTAGCACAGTATCTCTCCCCACAAGCCGGGGCTCGGGCGCCTGGCGACAGTTACGACCGCGTGTGACCCCGGCGCCACGCTCCAAGACGCCTGTTGCCGCCCCTGCGCCCCGGCCCGGCCTCCTACCTGGCCTTCGTGGGAAGCCGGGACAAACGCGGAGGCGAGCCGAAGGTGGCGCAGACGGGAAGCTGGGCCGCCCCCTCCGTGGTCAGCCCTGAGGCAGAAAGTCGAAAAGGTGAAAACTGGACCCGAGCGGCGACCCAGGCCAGTCCGAGACCGCGGAGGAGCGCAGCATCTCGCCGCTCGGGGTCCCTCGCATTTATTTGCAGTCGACGCACAGAACCGCGGACTGCACCCCGCTGTTCCCGCGCACCCGATGACGACACTCCGGGACAGCCAATCCCGTCCCGCCGCGGCCCGGCGTTCCCGTCGCGCCCCTGAACGTCACTAGCAAGCCGACCAATCCTGTCCCGCCCCGCCGGTCGGCCCGCCCTCCCTCCCCCTCGGCCCCCCACCTCCCTTCTCCAACAGTCCAGCAGCTTCTGGGCGCGCAGTCACCGTGACACAGCTGTGCGCTGGTGCGCGGAGCCCGTGCGCGGCGCCGGAAGGCTGAGTCAGAGCCCGGCGGCGCGCACCAGCGGCCTCGCCAGCCTGGAGCAGGTGCATGGGCCTCTGCGAGGTCCGGAGCTATCAGGGCCGCGGCCGGTGGCCAGCGTGCGTTGTCCCCGCGTCCGCAGAACCAGCGCAAGGCGATTGCCAGTCACACCGACATCTGCTAGGTTTCTCCATCGTTCCGTTTGTGGATTAGCATTGTGTAGGGAGCTCTTTCAAGATCCCACCATTATTCATAAACCTCTGCCTGACTTCCTGAACCTTTACCATTGACTTCTGCCCGAATCACCGAGGTCATTGCCAAATACTACTTTTTAAAGTTTCCATCATCTCTTCGACATTTACTAGTTGGCATTCTAATAAAAGGAAAAGATTTCCCTTCTCTGTTTACTTTTTATTCATCCGTGTGTATCAGTATAGATTCATGAGTTTGCATTTTATTGAGTGGGTAGTGTTCTGTTGCTCTCATTAGTTTGATGTTAAACTGTCCAAGTTTGGCCCATGAGAGCCCCATTCAGCTGGATGCCGTTCTCGGGACGTGTCCCCATCATTCTTTGTCCTTGTGCCCCTCCCTACCTTCTGGCACAAGATGTTCCAGGCTCAGTCTGTACTCTCCCTGCCCCAGCCCTGGAATCAGCATTTCTCCAACAGCAGTTTCTTTCTAGTGGAGGATGGTATTTAGAAAGCAAGATTCCAGCCAAGGTGGAGGCGTACGTAGATATACTTTGCCTCCTCGCAGAACCAAAAGAAGGACAACAACAAATTAAAAAATAAAAAATAACCAGAACTGCCAGAAAATCGAACTGTATGGAAGTCTGAAAACCAAGGAGTTAAAGAAGCAACATCTGTCAGACTGACAGGAGGGGCAGAGACAGGCGGCCAGGACAGCGAGGACTTGCAGCAAGGCAGCGGCTGGAGGACCGGGGTGGGCAAGGCCGTGGCTGGTGGAGCAGACAGTCCCACATTCGAGTGCGGATAAACCAGGAGGAACAGCTGGGGACAAGGCAGACCGAGTAACCCAGGACTCCAGTGAGGGGGAAATAAAACCTCAAACCTCTGACTGAAAACATCTGTAGGGGTTGCAGCGGTGGGAGAAACTCCCAGCCACACAGGAGAGTCCACTGTTGAGACCCACAGAGTCCTAAAACATACACAGACCCACCCACCGGGGGATCAGCACCAGAAGGGCCCAGTTTGCTTGTGGGTAGCAGGGGAAGTGGCTGAAAGCTGGCAAAGAGCTGAGCAAGTGGCCCTGTCCCCTCTCTGACCTCTTCCTCACATACAGTGCCACCTCACTGCAATGTGGGCTGCCCCACCCAGCCAATACCTAAGGCTCCACCCCTCACTACATAACAGGTGAGTCAAGACAAAAAAAAAAAGTGGCCAAAATGAAAGAACAGATCAAAGCTCCAGAAAAAATACAACTAAGCGATGAAGAGATAGCCAACCTCTCAGATGCACAGTTCAAAGCACTGGTGATCAGGATGCCCACAGAAATGGTTCAGTATGGTTGCAAAATAGAGGAAAAAGTGAAGGCTATGCAAAACATAACCGGGAACCAACAGTGACAGGAAGGAAACGGGGACTCAAATCAACGGTTTGGAGCTGAAGAAGAAACAAACATTCAACCAGAACAGAATGAGGAAACAAGAATTCAACAAATGCCCTGGCTGGTGTGGCTCAGTGGATTGAGCACTGGCCTGTGAACCAAAGGGTCACTGGTTCGATTCCCAGTCGGGACACAAGCCTGGGTTGCGGGCCAGGTCCCCAGTGCAGGACAGGAGAGAAACAACCACACACTGATGTTTCTTTCCCTCTCTTCCTCCCTCCCTTCCTCTCTCTCTACAAAGAAATAAAATGTTATTTTTTAAAAAAGCAGGAGTCCCCCCTGATAGGACTGAGGTGAGCGTGTCAGCGGGGGAGGGGCCCCCCAGCAGCAGAAGTGGTCGCCGGGTGGACTGCTCTGTGGTTGGGACAGCGGCCTCGTCTGGACGACCTGCCCTCGGGCACTCAGTGGAGACAACAGTGTGGTCACTGCAGAGTGAGGCTGGCCCGGCTAGGGCACGGCAGCCCCGGGTGGCTTCCTTGCCTGAAGTGCATGACCTCAGTTTGGTGAGGAGCTTCTACGGAGTGAGTGAAGACCAGTGTCCCCAGGAGCATCAGGTCCTCCCTCAGGGACAGACGCGGCGGCCGCCTGGGCAGGAGGCTCTCGCAGACCTGGGCCAGACCTGGGCCAGAGCTGAGCTGCCGGTCGGTTGCCAAGGCAACCCCATCCTCTTTCAGTGCCACTGTAAGGCGCTATTCACAAAGGCTGGGCATGTGGACTCGCAATTTTGCAACTTTTGGGAAGTCAAATTATTTCAAAATGAAAAAAATTTAGTATTAAACTCTGTTGAACTTTCTATAGACGTTATTAAATTCTCACTCTGAAGTGTGTTTGGTGAATTTCAAGTGGGGGAGGCATAGACCTGCAGGGGAGGGTTGGTCTGAAAGCAGCCCACCTGGGGACGGAGGACCACTTCCTGACACTGCCTTGGATTTTCTGGGTCTTGGATTTTCTGAGTGGCTGAAACTGTGACCCTTGGGAGCCAGACATCCTGCTCGCTCCTGCCAAAGCTGCTGCCAGGTGCCCGTGGCAGTCTGTCCCTTGTTGTGTAGAGTGCATTTTATCTCTCAAATACTCGTCACGATAAGCCAGCAGTGGTGGTAAGAGGCACCCACACTTCCAGGGCGCTTTCCGAGTGTCCCGCGGCAGGAGAAAAGCCTAGAGGTCAGGTGGCCACGGTCAGGCCTGGGCCCTCCTCGGCCCGGCTGTGGTCAGCCCCTGCCCACGGCCTCCCCTGCACAGGTCACGTCGGGGCACAGGGCCCAGTCCCCCGTGGTGGCATGGCGGCCCCCTTAGCTCTGGGTGCTCCTGCCGCTCTGCTGGCCCCGTTCCAGCCTTCAGGTGTCTGCCAGGGGCTCCCCCTCCACGGGGCACTGCCTGCACTTCCGGAGTCCGGAGCCTGCAGTCTGCAATGCGCCCCAGGGCCCTGTGCCATTAGGGGCACCTCCCAAACAGACAGACGGCTGATCCTGGGGCCTGGGCCCCCGGATGTCCTCTGCCCCGCGGAGGCCTGGCAGGGCGCCGCCCACCCCCTTCCTTTCCGTAGGGGACACACACGCTGTGCTGGGTGTGGAGGTGGAGGGTCTGGGGGGTGCGCGTGCCTCTTCATGGGCGGGTCCAGAGTGCTCGAGTTGAGAATTTGTGGCCCAGAGCGGCAGATGCCACTGGGCCAGGCCTGGGACGGGTCGGTGTGCAGCAAGGCCTGGCCCCCAGCAGGTGGGCGGCCGGCCGCAGGCGTGAGCTCGGCGGGAAGAGCCTGGGGCCGAGGCTCCGCGCTCACACGCTCGCCCCACGCACAGTTCTCGGGCCCGAGGGTGCTGTGTCCCCTGCTGTGCCTGCATTTGCCCACCCCGGCCTGCCCCCTCCGCTGGGTTGACGCCCTGGAGAGAGGGAGCTGCGGGCACCGAGGATGAGAGAGCCCAAGTTCCCCCCCGGAACCTCAGGCTCCCAGGGTGTGGAGGAGCGGCTCTTGTCCCCAGCGGGTCACGACCCTGTCTCCGGGCATGGGCCAGCTCCATCCTTGGGGCACACTCCCTAGGATGTGTCCGGGTCACGTCCTCGGGAAGATGCCGGGCTGGGGACCACCTTTTGGGGTGCAGCTGCTCTGCCCAGTCACGAGGGAGGGAGGGGGCCGACCCACCATTCTGGAGATCCGCTTCCCTTCCCCTTGTTCTCCCGGACGCCTCGGGCCTCAGGGGGCAGAACGTGGTGGCGTGGCGGCCCCTGCTGGACGGCGGCAGTACTGCAGCCCCGAGGAGGGCCACCTGGAGGGGAATGAGTGTGAGGTGGCCCACTCTCTCCCGCTGAAGGTGGGGCGGGGGCTAGCTGTGCGTCCCTAGGGCCCCAGAGCTGACTGACACGTCAGGGGGCCCCCAGCTGGGTGGTGCTGCCCCTGCCCCCCAGCGTGGGCCAACACCACGTTCACATCAGCACGGAGCTGGTGCCCCGTGCGCCCGGCGGTCCGGGGCTCGCTGTCCACTCCTGCAGAGCACGTGCTGCGGAGGACAGCCGGGTCCCCAGGAGGCCACACTGGAGAGCCACCGGAGGGCCTCCCAGTCCCCGAGGCCAGCACTCCGTCCTGAGGCGCCTGGCGACCGCCCCACATGCTCTCCGGGGCTGTGCGCCACCCCAGATGCAGCTCGGACACCTGTGCTTCCTGGCGCCCGGTAGCTCTGGCTGTGGGGCGGCGGCGCTCAGTGGGTCTTCACCGGGGGGCGGCTGAGGCGGCATCACCTGAGGCCTCCCACCTCAGCTGGGAGGACACCGGCAGCTGGGGCTGATGGGTGGTCTTGGCACCCTGGGCTCGGGCGCCCTCCACGGGGCCTCGGGGTGTGGCAGCCGCAGGAGCGCTGGGATCTGTGCCCGCTGCCCTGGCCCAGGTTCCTGGGGAGAGACACGGGTGCGTGTATGTGTGCACATGAGGACAGACAGACACACAGACATGGGGCAGGGGGAAGACGAGAACTTGTGCCGCAGGCCCCAGCCTCGGCGGCCACGCAGCACCTCCTGCCCACCCCGCACTGGTCGGGGCCGCCAGAGGCCCCGGCCTCCCAGGTTCAAGGGGAGAACGCAGGCCCCTCCTGTCAGTCTGTTCCAGGAGGTCCGGTGGAGGGAAGGCATGGGGGTAGATGGACGGACGGACAGGGACGGGGCGGGGCTGGTCAGGGGGCCCTCTCCGGGGACGTACAAGCCCCGACCCACCACGCCTGTCTGGGCCCCTCCCTCCGCATTGGTTCTCGGACGTGGTCGCGGCGGACCCCGCTCTGCGGCAGCCGTGCGGTCGCTGTGTGCGGGGCCTGGGGACCTGCGGGAGCTCCCACACCCTCTCCCTGCGCTCCGGGAGGCCGCAGGGCTCCTCGGCCCCTCCCTCTGGGGTGTGGGTGGTCCCTCTGCGGGTCTCTGGCCTGAGGCCGGAGGTCGGACCCCGGACACAGCCCCCAGCCTCGGTCTCCCCACCCACTATGGCATGATGGGATGACACAGCCTCCCAGAGTGGGGGGCCGCATGGACTCACGGCGGGCTCGGAGCTCACGAGAACCCGGGAAGCCTCTCGGCTCCCGTCTGAGCAGGTGGGAGCACCGCAGACCCGAGCACTGGCGTGAAGAGGGCCCAGCGTGTCCTCTGTGGCAGGCCGTGTGCCCGAGCCCCTGTCGTCCAGGCTCATGCCTGTCGTGGGCACGTGTGCCGTGCGTGGCCGTGGTCCTCACTGAAGGGGCCAGGCCGGGGCGGGGGACCCCGAGGGAGAGCGCAGCCCCCAGTGCCCTGGCCTGGGTCACGCCCTTCTCCCCAAGCTGCGCGTGCGGGAAGGGCCGAGAGTGGGTGTGTGCAGCCTTCCCTGCGGGTCCCCACCTGGGAGGTGGCTGACCGGTGCCCCCTGGGCAGCAGTGCCCGGTCCCCCAGCCCGGGAGATCAGACCCACCCTCCTCCCTGGCTACAAACCCTTTTACTTCGGGAAACCGAGCAAAAAGTATTTTTAACTGTTGTAAAACTTACCAAACAAATGGACATTAGCACCCCACCGCCACAGAGAGACCTCACCCCCACATGCCACCTTTGGGGGCACCCAGGACACCCCCACCTTACGAGGGGCCGGCACAGCGCCCCCCCCAGCGGTCTTTTGGAGCCTCCATCCCCCCTTCTTCCTGAGGCTCAGGGAAGGGCTGCCTCCAGGGTCTGGCACCCACTGACGCCCAGCTCCCACTCCTGGGGAGACTTCTGGGGTGGTCGCTGGGCCTGGCAGGGAGCTGGGGTGGGAGGAGGGAGGCCCTGGAGGCTCCTGGCCAGGCCCGCCTTGCCGGGGGCCACTCCTGGTGATGTGAGTGGGGGAGGGTGGGGTTGGCTTCAGGGAGGGACCCCTGCACCTCCACCAGCGCCAGGGGGTGCTCTCGGCGGGGTGCCCGCAGGGTCCACAAAGGGGCCCGGGTGGTGAGGCCTGGGTTTCAGCCCCGGAGCGTCCTGCCCTCCCCCTGACCACGACCGCCTAAACCAGCGTCTCTGAAGCAAAGTGAAGATCATCCTCGAGCCGAGAAGCCGCTTGCGCGCACGGAGGCCTGGGGACCAGGAAGGCTTCTTGGCGGCCATGTCAGCTCTTGTGAGGAAGTCTTGGAAAGCTGGCAGTAGGGTGTCGTCACCTTGTCCGTAAAAAGGAAGGCCGCTGTGGAGGGCAGTTTCTCTTGTCCTCCCCTCCGGGGAGGGGTGTGGGGGCCAGGACACTGCGGGCTGGGAGCTGGGAGCCGCGGGGTCCCTGGGCAAGACCCTGACACCGGGGAGGGGTCTCTCTCCCCTGACCTGGGGGACCTGCCTGGGCAGCAGGTGAGAGGGGAGGGGACAGGGCCTCCCTCCTCCCTGGCTAGTCCCGCAGGCGAGGCCCCCACAGCAGGGTGCCAAAGGGCCGGCAGCAGTGGGTGGTGGGCTGAGTTCCAGTCTGTTGTTTCAGGGTGCAGCACTGCCCTCCCCCGTGAAGAAGAGAACAGGGGGAATGAAAAATTCATGTGCATGGGGGGGGCACCCTCTTTGTTCCCTGTCACCTCCAGGCTCTGGTCCCCGGAGCAGGAGGGCTCTGTCTAGGGCACTGTGCCCCGCCTCCCACCCTGTCCCTGCAGTGCGAGGTGGGTGGGGGCCCTTAGTCACCCTGAGCACCCACCACTACTGGGCCTTGTCACCCACGGGCTATCCCCCACCCCCCCAGAGCACGGCTGGCGTGAGCCCCGGGTTCCCAGTACTCAGGGCACACACCCCTTCCTCCCACAAGCACCCAGTGTGCGGCCGGGGCCAGGTGCACTGCAGGGAAGGCGGGCAGTAGGTGTCCAGGCGCTGTCCCCTGCCTGGAGGACTGCGCGGGTGACCCTGCTCAGGCCAGCAGTGTGGCTGGTGGCTTTGTGCAGAGCAAGTGGGACTTTAGGCTTGGGTGGGGGTGGGCATCCGGCGGCCTCCCGGGCGGATCCCTGGGGCGTGAGGGCTGGGGCGCCCAAGGAGGCCTCCTGCCCGCGCCGCTGGGGGCCGCCCGCGGGCCGTGCCGGCCAGAGCGCGCCGTGCGCCCTGGGCTCCGCGCCGGCACACGCCTGGCGGCCGCGGTGGCGACACGAGCGGCGGCGGGGACGGGCGGGCGCCAGGAATGCGGAACCCGCGCGCCGGCTGAGGCAGACCGGGATGGCGCAGGGGCGGCGGCGGCCGGCGGCCGGCGTGGGGCCCTAGCACGGCGGAGCGCACGCCCGGCCGGGCCCCGCGGCGGCGGCGGCCTCGCGGCCATGGCCACGGAGCGGCAGAGAGCCGTCCTGGAGCTGCTGCAGCGGCCCGGGAACGCGCACTGCGCGGACTGCGGCGCCCCGGGTAGGTGCGGCCGGGTGGGAGCGGGCCGGTTGGGTGCTGCCGGGGTGGGCTCTGGCTTGGATGCCCGACCCGGGACTGCGAAGGGCGCTATGGCGCCGGCGTGGCCGGGGGCGCGGGCGCGCAGCCGGGTTCCCGCTCGGGTGGGGCGCGGCCCTGCGTGCACCTGCGGGGACCGGAGGTCGCGGGCCCGCGGCCCGGGGCCTGCTGCGGTATGGCCTCTTCCCCTCCCCCCACCCCGGGCTCCGGGTCTCGCTGTCACTCTCGGACCATCGCCGCGTTGCGAAACCTTGGGCTCCGGGAAGAAAGAGGAAACAGCGGCCCGCGGGCAGCGCAGGGAGAGGTTGGGAGAGCCTGGCCGCGCTCCTGGTGAGGACGTGAGTCCACCTGGCTCCCGGCCACCTGGAGCTGACGTCATGGGCGCCCCTCAGGAGTTGCCCTTTGCACTGCGCCCAGCAGGTGGAGGGCGCCCTGCTGCTGCCACGTGGATCCAGTGAGAAAGGGCGCCCGTTACCCCCAACCCTGCGCCCTGCTGCTCTGGAGCAGGTGGCGGGTTCAGCTGGGGCACCAGGGCCCGGGCTCCGGGAGGGGCAGGCGACCCATCTGCCCCCCATCCTCCCATCGGACTTTGCTCCTGGGGGCCCCTGGCGTGCTTCCGGGGATTGGCAGGGCCCTACCTCTGCCCTCGAGGCCCCTGGCTGCTCCTTTGTGCCGAGGGTGGCAGTGGGGGCAGGCCCAGCCCCCTCTGCTCCTGCTACAGGGTGACGGGGCCTCACTCGGGCAGGGGCTGTGCCCAGCAGTCCAGGGGGACACTGGCAGCCCCCTGGGGCTCCGGCCAGGACCCCTCCGAGCAGCCTGACACACACACTGGGAGCACTGGGAGCAGCCGAGACCCCTGGGGAGGGGGTGGTAAGACCCTGCATTTGTCCCTGGCCCCTGGGCAGCCTCCAGACACAAGGACCGGGTCCCTACTCTCCCTGCTGCCTGCCCACCCGTGGGCCGGGAGGGGTCTCTGGCCGCCCCAGGTCCCAGGAAGCAGCCGGACGGCTGCAGGGTGGCCAGGTGAGGTCACACTGGGAGCTGGAGAGTCCCACGGGGCACCGGCGACAGGCCTTGTGGAGGCTGGGCGGGCTGAGGAGACCTTTGCCCAGCCTGCTGAGCGGGGACGGCCTGGCGGTGCGGGGGGGCGGGGGTGGCGTCTCCACCGCCCGGGGCCGTCTCCTTCGTGCGGAGCCCTCACCCCAGAGCCGAGTTTCCGCTGGTCGGGAAAGCTGGGCATGTGGGGAGGGGTCAGGAAGGAGGCACAGTCAGCATGGGCTGTGCTCGGGCTTGGCCTGTCCCTCTGCTTGCTGACCGCACTGCCCTCAGTGGCCTCCCCGGCCACCCCCCCCCGGGCCCCCGCCTGGCAGGACAGACAGGTCTTCCTCGATTAGTGGGCCTGGCACTGCCACACCCCGCCTGCCCTCATCCAGTGGCCCGCGCCCTTGGGTGGCTCTCGCAGGGCCCGGCTCTCCTGGGAGTCGGGCTAAGCCTCCGGCGTTCAGGGCCGGTCCACGACACCCACGACATCGCAAAGCCCCAGGAGCAGGCGAGATGTGAGCCCTCACCCCACGTTACAGCTGGGGAAACTGAGGCCTGGAGACCTCGAGTACCCTTAGTGGACACGGTGCCTCAAAGGGCCCACCAGGACTCTTGATGCTCGGCCACAGCCCAGCCCACGCTGCGCACCCTCCTCCCGCCCTCTCCATGCCTCCGGGGCGTCTGGACCTGAGGCCCGCTGTGCCGCCTCCCCCGTGACCCTGAGGGGTGCCCACCCCACCCTCTGCTCCTGGGCCGGAGCCCTTCCGGGGCCCAGGCAGGCGACCGGGGGTCCCTCTGGCACGGACATGCTGCTGGCAGAGCATTTCAGATGGACCTGCTCTGCCCGACCACAGCTGGCCAGGGGCCAGGCATCTTGAGGGTGGGGTCCCTCAGCCCGGACAGCAGGATGCAGGGCGGGCCTGGGGCATCTGGGAGGGGACGGGCAGTCCTGGCCAGCTGGCCCCATGAGGGCTACTGGGCGGGAGGCCGTCTGGGGGACCCCTGCAGCCCTCTAGCCGGACGCAGGTAGGCCCTCCCCCGAGCCCTGGAGCATGGGCCCTGCCTCGCCGCCTCCTCAGAGGCCTGGGTGGGGGGGTCAGGTGTTGCGCCAGAAGGACAGGACCTGGAGCCCCAGCTCACTCCTTCACGGGGTCAGGCTGTGGGCGGTGCTCGGGTGCCCTTCCCTGGCCCAGGGCCCGGACCACGCGGGGCCGTCCTGTCTGAGGGGCCTGGGCTCCGCAAGGAGCTCTTTGTCTCCGGCAAGATGGGTAGTTGGGGATGCTGCGCGGAGACCCTGCTGCTCTGCAGGTGTTTGCGCCAAGCCCCGGGGTGCGGGGGTGCCCCCGGGGGCCAGCCGTGTGCGGCTGGGCCTGGAGTGTGGGCCCGCGGGGCTCCCAGGCATGAGCTGAGAGTGGGACCCCCGAGCCCGACCCCAGAGGTGGCGTCCCAGGAGCTGCTGGGAGCAGGGCGGGGCCCCGATTTGGGGATTAAAAGCACGTTTTCTCGCATCATGGTGAAACACGCAGCAGGCCTTTGAATAACGCTGTTCTGTCAGCACACTGATGCGGAAAAGGGTCCGTCCCTGGCGTGGCCACCGCCCGGGTGGGTTTCCTTGCGGGTCCCGGGGCCGTGCAGGTGGCGGGAGGTCGGGGGTTGAAGCTGGCCCAGTGTGGGTGAGTGGGTGGGTGGTGGCCCCGCGTGGAGGGGTGGCCCCCGGCCTGAGCCCCTGACCTGGGACCGGTGGGTTGGAAACTGGGCGTCTCCGTGAAACTCCCGGTCACCCCGCTGCGAGTCGGCCGCGGTGCATTTTGGGTCTCGGCTCAGACGTGGGGCGTTGCCGCAGGGAACGAACTCCCGTTCGTCAGTTCGTGGCGGTGCAGTTTCGCTTCGCATCGGAAAGGACTCTTGGAAACCGCCGCCGCCGCTTTCAGAGAGGTCTGGACGGAGCGAGAGGACCGCGTCCCCCGCCGTGAACGCTGCCTTCCTGCTAAGCTCTCGCACGCGCAGCCCCGCCCTGCACCGGCGCCAGCCGGCAGGTGGCTCACCGCGCGCTCCCCCGCACCTGTGGCTCGGGCGCCCGCCCGTCTCCCTAAGAGGGGCCCTGGCAGGGGCTGTGCAGGCCCCACGGGTGGCGGGGGAGGGGGCGGGGCGGTCTCCTCCGCTGCCCCGTCTGCTGCTCTGTCTCGCCCCGCCGTGGGCGGGTCAGGGGCTTTTTCCTTTCTATTGTGTGAAGCACACGTGCCCTGCCACGTCGCATCTTAGCCGCCCTGCGGCGCGCAGTGCCGTGGCATCCAGCGCGCCCGGTCGCTCTCTTCGTCCGGCGAATCTGGAAGTCCGCTCCCCAGCCCCCGCCAGCCTCTCTGTCCCGTGGCCCACCCGCAAGGGCCTCCTGCGCGGGGCGTCGCGCACTGTGTGTCCTTCTGAGCCCGCTTGCTTCAGGGACCGAGCACAACGTCCTCGCGGTTCGTCCACGTGGTGGCATGTTGTAGAATTTCCTTTAAAAAAAAAACCCCACAAACCTTGAGCCCTGGCTGGTGTAGCTCAGAGGTTGAGTGCCAGCCTACGAACCACAGGGTCGCCGGTTCGATTCCCAGTCTGGGGCATGTGCCTGGGTTGCGGGCCAGGTCGAGAGGCAACCACACAGTGATGTTTCTCTCCCTCTCTTTCTTCCTTCCCCTCTCTCTAACAATAAATAAATGAAATCTAGAAAAAAAACCCAAACAACAAAACCTTGACACACAAATGACATGGAACTTGAATTAGTCCGAGGGTTCAGTATTTGAACACGCGGTTGACACCCTCCACCTCACCCCCTTACGTAGTCACTGCGCTGCCGCCCGCGACGTGCGCGGGACCGACTTCTGCTGTTCCGGGAGGTTTTTCCTCCGCACCCCCTCTGACACCCCCACCCGCTCTCTCCGGGAGTTTGGGGCTCTGTTCCTCTGTTTCTCTCGGATTCCACGCACTTTCCCCGACTCACTCAGCGTCACGCCCCTGGGGGGGGGGTTCACCCGTGTCCTACGCGGGAGGTTCCTTCTCTTGCGGCTGGGTCCTTCTGCGCTCTGCGCCTGCGCCACACTCCGACCCGCGCCTCTGTCCGCGCGCGCGCTTGGCCGCAGGGACCGTGCCGAGTGCGGCGAATGCGCGGCCATCTTCCCGCTCGCGTGTTCGCTTTCTTTGGCTGCGTCCCCAGGGTGGGATCGCGGGGTGTCACGGCGGCTCTGCCCTGCGCTGTTTTCCAAAGAGCTGCCCCGGGTGCACCCGGGCCGGGCTCGCCGGTTCCTGTCTCCACGCCACCCTCGCCAGCGCTGCTGCCAGTGCTGCGGTCTGTGACGGCGGCGCTGCGCCAGGTGCGGGTGGCGACGCGTGGCGGGCTGCCCCGCGTCTCGCTGGTCGCTGGCCTGTTCGGGCGCCCGTGGGCCGTTTGGATGTGTTTGGGGAAGTGTCTCTCCAGAGCCTCCGCCCAGGTTTGTTGTTGTTTTGCTGCTGTTGTTGTTTTGCTGTTGACTTCAATGAGTTCTTCATACATTTTTTAATATTAGCCCTCTGTCGGATATGATGTGCAAATGTTTTCTCTCATTCCGTCGGTGGCCCTTTCATCGTGTTGGTGGTTTCCTCGGCCGGGCAGAAGTTTTCAGTGTGGGGGGTCCCACTTTACTTTTGCTTTTGCTTTTGGCATCAAATCCAAGCAGATCACTGCCAAGACCAATGCCAAGTAGCTTACCACCCGTTTTCTTGTTGTAATGTTTTAAAGACTTCATTTACTTTTATTTTTATTATTTGTAAATATTTTGTTTATTCACTGTTAGAGGGGGGAGGGAGGGAGAGAGAGAGGGAAACCTCAGCGCATGGCTGCCTCTCGCACGCCCCCACTGGGGGCCCGGCCGCGACCCTGACCGGTGCTCTCCATTCTGTCCCCCCGCTCTGTGTGTCTGGTTTTGTGCCGGCGCCACCCTGTTCTGATCACTGTAGCTTTGTCGTGTAGTTTGAAACCAGGGAGTGCGATGCTTCTGGCTTTGCTCTCCCCTCCCCCAGGACTGACGTGGCCTTTCAGGGTTTGTCGTGGTTCCAGACAATTCTAGAATACTCTGCCTGTTTCTGTGAGAGATGCCACTGGAATTTGGATGTGGATTGCATTGAATCTGTAGATTGCTCTGGGCAACATGGACATTTTAACAATGTTAATTCTTTCAATTCTGACCATGGAGTATCTCTCCATTTCCTTGTGTTTTCAGTTTCTTTCATCAGCCCTAACTTGTGTGGCTCAGTGGATTGAGTGATGGCCTGTGGAGCAAAGGGTTGCCGGTTCAATTCCCAGTCAGGGCATATGCCTGGGTTGCGGGCCAGGTCCCTGGTGGGCATGTGTGTGAGGCAACTACACATTGATGTCTCTCTCCCTCTCTTTCTCCCTCCCTTCCCCTCTCTCTCAAAATAGATAAATAGAATCTTTTTTAAAAAATAATTTATTTCAGCCCTGGCTGGCGTAGCTCAGTGGATTGAGCACGGGCTGGGAACCAAAGTGTCCCAGGTTCGATTCCCAGCTAGGGTACATTCCTGGGTTGCAGGCCATAACCCCCAGCAGCTGCACATTGGTGTTTCTCTCTCTCTCTCTCTCTCCCCCCCTCCCTTCCCTCCCTAAAAATAAATAAAATCTTTAAAAAATAATAATAATAATAATTTATTTCATTAATGATTCATCATTTTCAGTGCACTGGTCTTTCACCTGCTCGGTTAGGTTTATTCCTAGGTGTTTGATTCTTTTTGTTGCTATTGTAAATGGGATTATTTTCCTAATTGGGCTTTCTAAGGGTTTATTAGTGTACAGAAACACAACAGATATATATATTTCCTGCAACTTACTGACTTGTTTATTAGTTCTAAAAGACTTTTGGTGAAGTCTTTAAGATTTTCTACATCTAGTATTATGTTATCTGCAAGTAGTGAAACTTTAACTTTTTATGATTTGGATGCCTTTTCTTTATTTTTTATGCCTCATTATGCTGGCCAGGACTCACGGCACTCGTGGAGCAGAAGTGGTGAGCGTGGGCATCGCTGTCCTGCTCCTGATCTCAGAGGGAAAGTCTCCGGGGGCAGCCACTGTGGGCTGTGTTGTGCGTGGGCGTGAGATGTTGAGAAACATTCCCGCTCGGTTTGCCGAGAGTATCCGTCACACAAGGACGTTGAATGTTGTGAGATTCAACACGGTGTCTGTTGGGATGGTCACGTGGTGTCAGTCCCCTGCGTGTGGGTCACATGCCGAGTCACACTGGCGTGTGGGTGTTGAGCCATCCTTGCATGCCTGGGATGAATCCCGCTTGGTTGTGGTGTGTAGTCCCTTTAATGCCTCCTTGAATTCAGTTTGCTAGTATTTTGCTGAGGATTTCTGCATCCGTGTTCATCAGGGATGTTGGCCTAGAGTTTCCTTTTCTTGTGGTTCCTCATCTGCTTTTGGCGTCTGGGTAACACTGGCCTCGTAAAACGAGATTGGAAGAGTTCCTGCCTCTTCTGTGCTTTGGAAGAATTTGAGGAAGAATTGGCACGGATTCTTCCTTACGTGTTTGGTGGAACTCAGCAGTGAAGGCGTCTGGACTTGGGTGTGTTGGGAGGTTCTGATTACAGTCTCAGCCTCCCTACTAGTGACCGTTCGGATCTTCCGTTTCTGCAGGATTCGGTCTTCACAGGCTCCGCGCTTCCAGGAATGTATCCGTTTCTGTCTGGCTGCGGAATCTGGCCCGTGACTGTTCAGAGCAGGCTCTTTGACTCTTTGTGTTTCTGGGGTTGTCAGTTGTAACACCCTTTATTTTTTCGCTTATTTGAATCTCGTTCCTTCCCGGTGAGTCTAGCTACAGGTTTTCCATTGTTCTTATCTTTTGAAAAAGCAGCTGAGTTTTACTAATCTTTCCGTTGTGTCATCAGAGTCCGTTTCACTCATTTCACTCGGCCCTTCATTCCCTTTCCTGTGCCGACTCCGGCTCCTGTTCTTCTCTCTCCCGAGCAGCGCGAGTGCGGAGTCGGGGGTCTGCGTGGGGTCTTTCTCCTTCCGCCTGGGAGCCCGCTCCACGCTCCCCCTCCCTCCCCCGCGGACTGGCTTCAGGGGCCGCTTTAAGTTCTTGTTTGTTTACTAACATTTTCATTTGATTGATTGATTTTTATGATTGATTTTTTAGTTTCGTACCGTTGTAGCCAGGAAAGAAGCCTGCTACCGTTTCCACCTTATCGACTGTGCTGAGACCCGTTTCGCGGCCTGACGCGCCAGGGATCGTCCTGGAAACGGCGCGTGCGCACTAGGGAAAACGCGCGTCCTTGCTGCTTAGGGGGGAGTGTCCTGTGAATGCCGGTCACGCCCACTGGGCAGACGCGTCCTCTGAGGCCAGCGTTTTCTTACTGACCTCGTCCGCATGATGGATCCACTGACCCTGACTATAATTCCACTGCCATTTCTTTATTTTTCAAAGATTTTATTTATTTATTTTTAGGCAGAGAGGAAAGGAGGGAGAAAGAGAGGGAGAGAAACATCGATATGTGGTTGCCTCTCGCTCGCCCCCTGCTGGGGACCTGGCCCGAAACCCAGGCCTGTACCCTGACTGGGAATCGAACTGGCGACCCTTTGGTTCACAGGCCAGCGCTCAGTCCACTGAGTCACAGCAGCGGGGGCTCCATTGCTGTGTCTCCCAGTGGGTCTGTTGATATTTGAACTGTGCGTTCAGGTGCCCAGTGCTGGGTGCATCTGTAGTCGCAGAAGTCATGTCCTCTCGTTTGATCGACTTCATCACCATCTAACGAACCTCCTGCCTCTTCTGCAGTTTAGCCTTGAAGTCTGTCCTCTCTGGTCTGTGTGGAGCTACCCCAGCTTCCGTCTGGTTTTCATTTCCTTCCTTTTTAAGGCTGAGTAATATTCCACCGTGTGGAGAAGTCACACGTCACGCACCCACTCACCCGCGGATGGGCACTCCCGCTGCTGCCGCGGTGCAGCCGCTGGGGGCGGTGCTGCTGGGAACCCTCTGGGGCCGCCCCCTCTCGCCCTCTCCGGGGGCTTAGGGCCGGCGGGGAGACAGGCTAAGAGGCTGGATACCCGGCTGCCTCGTGTGCGGGGGTGGCAGGGCAGCAGGGCCAGGGGCCGGGGATGCCACACAGGGCGGGCACTTCAGCGAGGAACTGGGGCGTGGTGGGCACCGCCCTGTCCCCGCACCCCCGCCCTGCCTCAGCCGGTCCCCACCCTGCTGACCTGCCATCACCACCCAACCCCAGAACCCTGGCCGTGCTCTCTTCTGGGCCTTGCCTCGGGTGGGACAAAGGTCCCTGGAACTGGGCTGCAGGGCTCGCCGGCCAACCCACAGTCCCACGGGCAGGCTGCATTACCTGCCCCCACCCCGGGCCTAGGCTGTGGGGACACACCTGTTCTGCCTGGCTCGGCCCCACCTGCCTCACCTGTCCAGGTGTCTCAGGCCACCTCCCGGAAGTGGGAGGGAGCTGAGTCACCTCAGAGTTGCCCTGGAGAGGCCAGGTGGAGCAGGGGCAGATGCAGGTGCTGACTAATGGGGCCACTGGCAGGGCAGGCCACCAGGAGGGAGCCGGTGGCCCAAGAAGTCTGCCCCAGGCGATGTCTCCCGGACTGGGAGAAAGGCGGTGTCGGGAGACTCCTGGGCCGCCCCCCCCCCCCCGGGCCGCCCCTCCCCCCCCCCCGTTTGTGAGGCTGAGGGGGCATGAGCATGGAGCCTCGGCCTCGCTCCTCTCCCACCCCTCCTGCTACTGCAGGGCGTCAGCGGCTGCAAGCAGGCCCTCAACAGGCCCGGCCTCCTCGTGGTCCACCCTGGGGGCACTCGGGCCCTGCAGGCTGACTCCCACTAGCTGGGCAGGGAGTTCCCGAGTCCCAGGTGCCCTCAGGGGACCAGTGAGGAGGATCAGGCTGCGGACAGCACAGCAGACAGCAGGACAGCACCTGTTTGGCCTGGGAGGAGGGGCGCTGGGGAGTGGAGCCTGGGGCTACAGGGTGGGGCTCCCGGCCCGTCGGAGGGGCCCTGGTGCTGGGCGGCCCGGCCAGGTATGCCCACCTCAGGCCCTCCTTCCGCCAGGAGGGGCTCAGGGCTCAGGAGGTGGCACTTCCTGTGCACGAGGACACCCCCCAGCCCCGTCTCCTGGCTCCGGTGGTGGGAGAGGCTTTCGCAGAGGCAGGCGGACCTGGTTGGGGGTGGGGCTTGCAGGCTTTTCAGTATGTAAAAGGACCAATGTCTCCATTTCTTAGCTTCAACCCTTTTTAGAAGCAGCTCTTCAGGTTGAGTCGTGGGCCTGCACACGCGTGTGCCCAGCCTCACACACACGCGCCAGGGGGGTGGCCGGTGTGGGCCCCGCAGCCCTGAGCTGCACACCCACGGGTCCTGGAGCCCGCGGCAGGGTGTGGGGCAGGTGTGTGGCCTCGCTTTGACCCTCAGCACGGCTGTCGGAGAGCGACCGAGAGTCGGGGGGCCACACCCTGTGTCCCGCTAACGACAGGCTTGGCTAGTGCGCCCTTAAAGGGCTGGACAGGAGGTACTTTCAGGCTCTGCGGGCCGCGGGGTCTCTCACAACTGCTCGGCCCTGCTGCGTCCCGCAGAGGCGGCCACCGCGCGCAAGTGGTGTGATTTTCCACCCCAACCGGTTGCTGGAGCTACCGGCCCCACCTCTGCCCTGGCGGCCCCGCCCCCAGCTCGCGGCGGCCCCACCCCGGTGGCCCGCGCGGGCGTCACACGCGCCCCTGGGTGTCCCGCCGGGTGTCCCTGTGGCCTGACCGGCCCCCGCCCCGCCCCGCCGGCCGCTGTGCCTGTGGCCCGTGGGCCCACCTTCCCTGCCCGCTGCCTCCCGGACCCGCGGGCTTTCCGTCCAGATTTCTTCATTTCCTGTCCGGGCAGCGTTTTCGCAAACAGGGAGCTGGCTCCTGGGGCCCCGGGAGGCGCCCCGTGCGGGGTCCTGGAGCGGCTGCGGGGCGGCGGGGGTGGGGGCCGAGGGGCGGGACCCCAGCGCTGGGGTCGGCAGGGTCCTCTGAAGTGGTCAAGCCGTCTGAGTGACACCAGACCCGCGGGGAGGCTCCGAGCCCGGGCGGCCGCGGGGGCGGGGAAACCTTTGCTCGGTCACGGATGGGGGTCTCCTGTCCGTGGCAGCCGAAGCCTCGGGCGGAGGCTCAGAACTGGGGGACGCGGCCTTCTTCCCCACCCCCAGGTCCGCGGCCCCCGCAGGGTCCCCCCACCCCCCGCCGCAGCGGGGGCCCCACCGTGTCTCCGCAGGTCCCTGCCTTCCCAGCCCTTGGCACCCCCAGGCGCTCACTCCGCAGTGGGGGAAGGGAGCTCAGGGACAGGGCTTCCCCCCCGGCAAACCCGACCCCTGACCCCCTGACCTCTGACTCCCTTTACATTCTGGGGTGCAGACAGTGCTCTGTAAAGGGCCCCAATAGGCAGATGCTGTGAAGAAATGAGAGGTGTGTCTGGGGGTGCATGCAGGGGCCCTGGTTGGTGTCGGGGTGCTTCTGTGTGCAGGGACATCTGCGCTGCGGTGTGCAGGGTGGGGAGGACTGGGGATCCGGGGGGAGCAGCCTCGGGGGGCGGGGGCGGGGGAGGTGCAGGGAGGGCAGTTCCCCGGGCTCCCCCAAACAGCCGTGGGTGTGCTGTGCGCTGGAGGGCATGGCTGTGGCTTCTGGGGCCAGCAGGCTGCGACTGCGGGCTGAGCAGGCGGGGTGGGGGCAGGAAGCCAGAGGGGACAGGAAGCCAGGAGGGGACACAGAGGCACGGTGGGGGGTGGGGAGGACACGGTCGTGCTGGTGGGAGGGGCCCTGGAACCAGGGCTCTGAGGCCTCAGGGTCTCTGGGCGGCCCCGGCCCTTGCCGTGCCCCACCGCCCCGGGGCCCCCCGGGGCCCCCACCCTGCAGACACTGGCGAGCCTGCCCTCCTGCCCACCCACCCAGGGAGGCCGCTCCGTGCCCACAGCCCCCGGGATCAGCCGATGGGATTGGAGCCTGCAGGTGACACAGCAGAAACCTGTCTATTCCGAGTGTCACTCAGAAACTGTGTCTAGGGCCAGCTCCCTGCCTCCACTGCTCCCTCAGACCCAGCTCAGCCCTCAGGATGGGGCCCGGGGCTCTGTGGGCGGGGCCTGGGCTCCGTGGGCGGGGCCGGGCGCAGAGCCAGCACCCTCCGCCACCGACCTTTCGGGAGGTGACCCAGCCCAACACGGTGGGCACCTGCCACAGCCCTGCACCGGAGGTTCTGTCCCGCTTTGCACACCCCACACACTCGAGGTGCGCACACTCGTGCAGAGCCTTGCAGAGCCGAGGCCCAGGCGTGAGGTGTCTGAGGAGCTGCTCTGCCCTCCCAGCACCAGATGGAGTGCGCCCTCTGAAGGTCCCTGCGGTGGGGTGGGGCCAGGTCCCCAGTCGGGCAGGGCGAGGGTGGCCTGTGGTGACTGGCCTGTGGGTGCAGCCTCCCCAGCCCTGTGCCCTGACCAGGGTCATGTTCCCCGGGCCCTCCGCCGCGGTCCCCGCAGGGCGGGACTGCACTGTGCTCTGAGACGGGCCAAGGGGTCAGTGGGGGGGGTCCGGCCCCCAGGGGCCCCCCACGAACCCTGCTGCAGCCCCCGGCCTCAGCAGGCATCTTGGTTCCAACCTGCCTGGTCCAGAAGGTTCTGTGGGTTCCTGGCGGCAGCCGGCCTCACTCGGTGACGTGCCGAACACAGAGAGAGCCCCACCCACACCACTCACCGCATGCCACCCTCCACGGTTCCTTTGTCATCGGTCAGTGACCCGTGGGTCCCTCCCGCCTCCCTGTTTAGACTCTGCCGCGTCACCCACACGCACCTGCTCCCGTAAACCGCACGCACGGCGTGTCCCCTCACCCCGGAGGTGTCGGAGGGCAGGGTCACGCCAGGGTCCTCACCACGCCAGACACACCCGTGCTAATCACCTGCGGGCATCCAGCCCCGGGTCGGTCCTCGGGGTTGAGGTTGTCAGTGTCCCCCACGTGAAGTGGTGTCCACTCGGGGGTCTGGGCCGCTGCGGCCCCACGGCTGCTGCCCCTCTGCGGGGCACGGGGCCCTGCCTGGGGCCCACGGGGCTGGTCACCCCGGGCATCTCCGTTGGCACAGACGGGGAGACCGCGGCCAGAAGGCGACCCCTGGCCCCGTGCCCCGGCCCCTCCGACCCAGACTCTGGCCTTTGCCCTCCAGGTCCCGACTGGGCCTCCTACACCCTGGGCGTGTTCATCTGCCTCAGCTGCTCCGGCATCCACCGCAACATCCCCCAGGTCAGCAAGGTCAAGTCCGTCCGCCTGGACGCCTGGGAGGAGGCCCAAGTGGAGGTACGCCTGGGCGGCGGGGGACCCTCGGGGCCACCCTGGGGCTCAGCCTGGCGGGGACCGAGGCTGCCGGGGCCCCTGCCGCGCAGCTGCACCCACCCACCATCTGCTCCGTCTGGGCCGACCCTCCCGCCCGCCCGCTGGTGGGGCAGCTGCAGGGAGAGGGCGCAGGACCCTCCGTGGACAGCGCCTGGGGCTCCGGTCTTGCAGTCCCCGCCCCTGGGCTCACCTGTGCGGAGGGACAGGCCCGCCTGTGCCCCAGGCTCTGCCACCCTCCCGCCCCCTCCCTGATCCACAGCTGCTGAGCTCCCGCGGCCGGAGGGCCTGGGGGTGGGGAGGCCTTAAGGAGGGGACAGGCGGGGACACGCAGGCAGTAAACAGGGAGGTGACTTGGGCTGTGGTAGCAGGAGGGTCCCCCGCCCTCACAGCCCAAAGGAAGAGGAGGGGGAGCCGATTCGGGCTGGGGAGACCGCCAGGTGGGGAGGAGGGGCCAGAGGAGGGGCTGCCGCAGGGGGTCGACCCCGTGGGGGGCGGGGGGGGGGAAGCGGTTGAGCGGAGGAGTGTGCCCATGGCTGCTGGGGTTCCCACCGCAGGAGGCGCCGTGGTGGCTCGGCCGGGCGGCCCTGGGGACGGGGCCCAGGGCTGGTGGCCCCTGTGCTCCTCTCCCCGGGAGACACTGGTGCCCTCAGTCACTGTGCCTTGGGGGCCTCGGCCTCCCCCAGAGCCCCTTGGAAATGCAGAGTCCTGGGCCTCCCGGGTCCACCTGCCGAGTCAGGACCCACAATGAACGAGGTCTCTGTGCCTGGGACACGCACGCCCACGGGGCTCCGGAGGCCCACCCGGAGGCCGCCCTGGGCTGGGTCCGGCGGCAGCCACGCCGCTGTGACGGTGGCGTGAGCCCCGTCGGGAGGGGCTGCTGCTCAGACACCTGTGGCCTCTGATCCCCGACGGCTGTCGGCACCCGCTCCCGGGGCCCAGCAGGTGTGCAGGGAGGGGCGGGGCGGGGCGGGTGCCTGGAGCCTGGCCAGGCCCGTCCTGCCCTGAGCTGTCTGCTCCCCTGGGTGGACGCGGCATGGGTGGGTCCCGTCCCCTGGCCTGCGGTGGCGGCGGCCCCCGGTGCGGGTGGGGGTACACTCTGTGTGAGCTCGGGGTCCCCCTGCCCTGCCCCACTGGTCCATCCCCTCCGGTTCTCACGCTTTAGGGAGCCCGACCCTCCGAGGTGGGAGCTGGTGTCCCTCTAGGCTGCTGGTCTTTCGACTCCGCTCATGGGGTTTCGCAGCGGAGGCTTTCCACTTCGACGGCGTCAGGTTTCCCGGCCTTCTCTCTCTCCCGTGGTCGCAGGGCTCGTCGCAGTCGTGGGCCTGCTCGGCCCCGGGGCGATCTTGCTGGCAGCGGCTTCACTGAGGTGCCGCTGCACCCCTGCCACCCGCCCTGCCCAGCGCACCTTCCGCAGGGCTGCGCCCCACGGGCTCCTCCTCCCGCAGCACTCTCCTCTCCCGAAGAGACCGGGCGCCATCCGCAGCTCCTCCCCGGCACCCCCTGTCCCTGCCCAGAGCCGGGAGCCCCTCGCCTCCTGGGCGCGGTGCGTGCTGGGCCGGTCAGGGCCCTGGGCCACACCACCTGGCGCACGGTCCAGATGTCCCTGGTTCCTCCTGTGACCTGAGGGCCTTGGTGCCCGTGCTCAGCTGACGGCCACTCGGGGGCCTCTCTCCGCTGCTGCCGGTGCCTGTGCGGTGTCCCTGGGCACCTGGGCTCTCCTCGCACTGGAGGGGCATTGCTGGGTCTCCTGGTGACCCCGTGTCCAGCACCGAAGACCTGCGGGGCTGCCAGTCCCGACCAGTGCCCGCTCCCCGCACCAGGGCGCGGCGTCCCAGCTGCTCCACGACGCCCATCCTCCCTGTGGGCGGGAGCCCGGACCTTGTGCTTCTGCCGCCTGCTGCTGGGCCGGGTGTACGCCTCCTTTGGAGACGTGTCGTTCGAATCCATCACCCGTTTTAAAAGTGGGTTGTTTGTCTTTTTATGGTGGAGTGAGGAGTTTTTACTGTATTACGAACGGTTCTTTTTCTATTCTGGATACAAGTGCAATGTCACTTGTGGAATTTGTAAACACTTTTTCTCATTGTGAATTGACTCTTAACTTCCTTTTTCGGCAATGTTTTTTCAACGCAAAAAGTACAGTTTGTATTCTTTTAGGAGCTGTCCACATGATTTTGGGGTAATGGAGGTGGAACCGACACCGTGCAGAGCTCGCCATTTTAAAGTGGGCGACTTGGAAAAGAGAGACCCTGCCGAGACAGAGGTGCAGGGAGACGCACCACGCCTCCTCGCACAACCCAAAGAAGGACCACAGCCAATTCAAAAACAAAAACCAAGCAGAGCTGCCAGAAATCGAACTGTGTGGAAGTCCGACGACCAAGGAGTTAAAGAGGAAACATTCATTCAGCCCGCACCACAGCGCAGTGGGTGGGCTGCCCCACCCTGGTGAATACCTAAGGCTCTGACCCTCACTGCGTAACAGGTGCACCAAGATAAAAAGAAAAAAAAGAAAATGGCCCAAACAAAAGTAAAGATCAAAGCTCCAGAAAAAATTCAACTAAGCAATGAAGAGATAGCCAACCTATCAGATGCACAATTCAAAACACTGGTCATCGGGATGCTCACAGAATTGGTTGAATATGGTTGCAAGATAGAGGAAAGAGTGGAGGCTATGCTAAGTGAAATGAAGGAAAATGCACAGGGAACCAACAGTGATGGGAAGGAAACTGGGACTCAAATCAATGGTGTGGACCAGAAGGAAGAAAGAAACATTCAATCAGAAAAGAATGAAGAAACAAGAATTCAAAAAAATAAAAAACAAGGAGAGGCTTAGGAACCTCCAGGACATCTTTAAATATTCCAACATCCAAATTATAGAGGAGCCAGAAGAAGAAGAGGAAGAGCAACAAGTGGAAAACTTATTGGAACAAATAATAAAGGAGGACTTCCCCAATCTGGCAAAGGAAATAGACTTCCAGGAAGTCCAGGAAGCTCAGAGAGTCCCTAAGAAGTTGGACCCAAGGAGGAACACACCAAGGCACATCATCATTACATCAGCAAAGATTAAAGAGAAGGAGAGGATCTTAAAAGCAGCAAGAGGAAAGGAGACAGTTACCTGCAAAGGTGTTCCCATCAGACTGTCAGCTGATTTCTCAAAAGAGACCTTGCAGGCAAGAAGGGGCTGGAAAGAAGTATTCCAGGTCATGAAAGGCAAAGATCTACACCCAAGATTGCTCTATCCAGCAAAGTTATCATTTAAAATGGAAGGGCAGATAAAGTGCTTCCAAGGTGAGGTCAAGTTAAAGGAGTTCATCATCACCAAGCCCTTATTCTATGAAATGTTAAAGGGATTTATCTAAGAAAAAGATGATCAAAAACATGAACCATAAAATGACAATAAACTCACAACTGTTAACAACCAAACCTAAAAAAATACAAAACCAAAAACAAACTAAGCAAACAACGAGAGCAGGAACAGAACCACAGAAATGGAGATCACATGGAGGGTTATCAGCTGGGAGGGGGAGAAGGGGAGAGAGGGGGAAAGGTACAGGGAATAAGAAGCATCAGTGGTGGGTACAGAGCAGACAGGGGGAGGGTTAGAATAGTGTAGGGAATGGAGAAGCCAGAGAACTCATACGTACGACCCACGGACATGAACCAAGGGGGGAATGCGGGTGGGAGGGGTGCAGGGCAGAGAGGAAAGTGGGCGGGGCGGAGGATGGGACAACTGGAACAGCATGATCAATAAATAGTTAAAAGAAAAAAATGAAGCGAACAACTCGGCGGCATCCGGCACATTCTTGACGTTGGGCAGCCGCCACCTCTGTCTAGATCCGAGGCATCTCCGTCCCCTCAGAGGGGCCCCCGTGGTGCCAGCGCCCCCCACCCCCCGCGCCCCGCACGGCCCCTGCCCGGCTCTGCAGCTCGCCCCCTCCGCACGGGGGGCTCCCAGGAGGAGGAGCCTCCTGTTTGTGACGTTCATCCCCACGCTTCGCCATCCTGACGGCTTCCCTTGAGGCACGCGAGTTTCCCACACGGAAGGAATTTCCTTTGTTTTTCTTTCGTTGCTGGTGCGTTTGGTGTCAAATGTAAGGACGCGTTCCCTCACCCAAAGTCCCAAGGATTTCCTCCTGTATTTTCCCAAGATGATTTTTAAAAGTGTCCCACAGTCTTCACGACTTCTGTTGTTCAATCCTGGAAGTTAAACCTTCAGCGCAGCGGGGGCAGTTGACTGAGAGGTGCAGCAGCCACCTGAGCTTTCTCTGCGCTGGCCCGGCCGTCCTGGGGGGGCGGGGGGGGACGCTGTCACCAGCGCAGGGCGTCCCCGCCAGAGCCTGCGTCCCGGCCCCGCTGGACCTGCCCCCGGACGGACGCACGGACACGGGGTTCGCCCCACGAGCCCCGCGCCCTTCCCAGCACCTGGGCCGCGTGTGCCTTGCGGCGACAGGTGTCAGCATCCACCAGAAAGAGTCCTCACGGTCAGAATGTTCCGGCGCATTCTCACCCCCAACTCTTCCAGCTCTAAAAACCGGCTTCCGGGTCTGTTTGGTCCTGCCCCCTCGTCCCGGGCGGTGCCCCTGGGACGGGGGTGGGGGGCTCGGGGGCCCCGCCAGCCACGGCCCCGCCCTCCGGCCGCCCTGACCGGCCCCTGTCCTCTCTCTCCCAGTTCATGGCCGCCCACGGGAACGACGCCGCCAAGGCCACGTATGAGTCCCAGGTGCCATCCTTCTACTACCGGCCCACGCCCTCCGACTGCCAGTGAGTAGTGGGCCAGGGCCTGCCGGGGGCCGGGCGGGCGGCTGGGGCTCCGGCAGGCCTGGGGCCTGGGGTCTGAGGGGCTGCTGGGCGTGCGGTGCCCCTGGCAGGGTGGGGGTGTGTGGGGCTATGGGTGTGCGGGGCCTGCATCGCCCACCCCTCCCCCTGGGTCCCTGGCCAGCTCTCCGAGCGTCTCCCTTGCATTTGCCTGGCTGTCCCCACCCGGGGCCCTCACCTGCCTCCGACCACGTGCCCGGCCCCTTGGGTCCGGCCCCCTTTCCTTTCCTCCTTCCCCTGAGGACCCTCTGTCCCCTCGGAGCTGCAGGGCACGGGGCCCTCTCCCCTTGAGTCCTGTGGGTGGGGGGCTCCTCAAGCGGAAAGTGGCCCTCAGACCCTCTTCCCAGCCCCCAGCACAGGTGCCCCTCACAGGTTCTGGAGGTCGGGGCGGGGGGAGTACGAGGGCCCCGTGGACGCAGGTTCTTGGGGAGTGGCCCTGGGGCCATGTGCCACCTCCCGGCCCTTCTGTGGGGGCTCCAGGGAGACCCCCCGTCCCAGGGGCTGCTGCTGGGCACTGGCCTCCTCCCTCCACATGGTTCTCTGGCTCCCTCCTGGCCCCCACCAGGTGCCCAGGCCCCTCCTTCTGCCAGAGCAGGACCGGCCCTCGGGGGTCACTCGGGGCTTCACGGTAGGCGACGAACCGAATGGCTGTTAAAACCACCCCAAACCCGACTTGACCAGGGAGCACTGAGGCCCAGGGGGGTGGGGAGCCCCCCAGAGCAACCAGGACCCGGTGCAGGAGTCGGCCGGGCGGTGGCCCCCGCCCTTTCAGCCCCCAGCGCAGGGCTCCCCGAGAGCCTGCTGGCACCTCCTCTCCTGTGTCCCCAGTCCACTCCTGGCCCACTTTGGAAGTTGGGTGCCTGGGGCCCTCGGCAGGGGTGTGCTCCCTGTCTCTGCGTCGGGGCCCGTGGGGGGCGTGCAGGCCTGGGAGGTGTGTCTGGACACGGGCGATCTGGGCTCACTCCCTGAGTGTCTGTTCCTCACGGCTGGCCCTTCCCACGAGCGGCCGGGAGCGGTGCCAGGCCATGCGTCCTCCGTGGGCGCCACTGGGCTCCTGGGAGCCCGGGCCTAGGCCTGCCGGTCTCGGCGCGAGGCGGCGCGGTGGGGCAGCTGCCCCTGGGGTGCGGAGCTGTCGCCCAGCCGGGGGCAGCTCTGTGGGTGGGTCGCTGGCCTTTGTGCCCATGTCTCCTGCCTATCTGAGCCTGTGACCCGGGACAGACCGGTCCGCAGGCTCCTGTCCCCGCCGGCGCCCTGGCCCCTCGCAGAGGTGAGTGCTCAGGGGACTGGGCGTCCCCGGGGGCGAGCCCTGACGCCCAGGCCGGCCCTGCGGTCAGGGAGGCCCCACCGGGCGGAGGTTCTCGGGAGCCACGCCGGACACTGCCTGTGCGTGTGGCAGGCCCGGCCGGAGGGCTGGTCTCAGAGAAGCCCCCGCCCGGCTGGCATCAGCAGGCAGGTGTGAGGGGCGATCCCCCACGCTGACCGCGGGGCACCCTGCAGTGGGGGGGGCGGGGTGCCAGTGCCGTGCGCACTGCGAGGATGCGGCCCAGGCGGGGCGAGGTCTGAGGCCCTTTGCAGGCGAGGGCGGGCCCTGGCTCTCTGCACAGGCCCCGGGCAGCACAGGCCTGCAGCCCCCCCCCCACCCCCGCTGTGCAGGGGCCGGTGCCGCCTGCCGCCTGCCGCCGTGGAACAAGACCAGGGCAGAGAGAGGCATGTGGCCGAGTGGGGCCCAGAGGGCCTCTCCGGACACGGTGGTCCCGCCGCCCCCTCCAAGGCTCGGAGGCCCCCCCACGGGCTGCAGTTCGGGAGAAGCAGACGGGGCCCCGAGGGTCTGCGGTGCGGCCGTTTTTAGCGGCGGGTGGTGACTCAGTGCGGCCGGGACCCAGCTCCCTTCCTGTGCCGCCGCCTGGGCCTCGCGTTTCGACACGGCCAGTCATACCGCGCCTCTCGGTCTCGCTCTGCCGCGCGAGGAGCCGGCCCCGCCGCTTCCTGTGCGCCGGCGTGGGCAGCCGCCGGCGGAGGCCACACCAGCGCCCCCGCTTCCTGGCGGCCGTGGGCCTGGGGCGCCCCTCGGGGGGGTGGGGGTGGTTCTAGAGTCCAAGCCTCCTCCCGGGCCCCCTGGGAGCGGCTCCGTCCGGGCCGGCTTCCTGGGCCTCGGTGACCGTGACCACGCTCCGTGGCCGGCGGCTTCGGTGGGCGGCGGGGTTTCCGTCTCGCAGCCCTGGCGTGGCCGACCCTCCATGTGTGTGTCCAGGTCCCCCTCGCTGTGGGGACGCCGATCGGGGCGCTGCAGGACGGCCCGTCCCGACTTAGTCGCCGGCAGCCGCCCTGTTCTCAGGTGGGGCCCCATGTGGGGGCCCAGCCCCAACCCCGGGCAGGGGCCCTGACACCCAGGGCGCACAGCTGGCCCGGGGGGCGGGGGCAGGTGGAGGGGCGTTGGGTGACGGCGGCCGGACGCCAGAGCCGGCGTGGCTGGACTGCAACACGTTTGTCCTGGGGGGGGTCTGTCCGCAGGCGCCCCACCCCTCTAGGGGGGACCTGCCCTGACTCCGAGGGCCCCGCAGCTGGGGTGGCCGTGGGGGCTGTGAGGCCGCTGCCCCGGAGCACGGGCAGACGTCGGGGTCACCGTGGGGTGTGCTCACTCCGCTCACCCGGGGCGCGACTCGTCACGGCGCCCTGTCAGCGCCGGCCCAGCGGCCCCCGGAGGGCAGGGCCCCGCTGGCCCACAGCGACCCAGAGGTTCAGGGCAGCTCTGCGAGCCTGCGGGGCTGCCCCCACCCTGTGCCTGTTGCCTGCTTCCCGGCCTCCCTCCTGCAGCTGCCTCCGGAGGCTTCCAGCCAGGCCGGGGGAGGCCCTCGTGCAGAGAGGAGAAGCTGCGCACGAGGCAGAGGGGCTGACTCCTGTGGGGACGGGGCGCGTCCTCACCGGCCCTGAAGGGGACCAGGGCCTGGCTGACGGGGGAGGGCCCGGGGGCGAGGCCCTGCGGGGGTGGGTGGGCCGGGCGTCCCCGTGGGGAGCAGGGATGGGTCCCTCAGGCGGCGGCCGCGCAGGGAGGAGGCAGGCGAGGAGGTGGTGGGCGCGGTGGCCGCCGGCGCGGCTGAACTCGGTCTGAGCCGCCCCCGCGTGGCCGGCCGAGTGGCGGCAGCCCCAGGATACTCAGGGCCGCGCCGTGGAGAGCTGGGTCCTGGCCTTTCTCCTCGCCGCCCTTGCGTGCGTCCAGCCCCCCGACGAGCAGACGCTCACACCGAAGGGGGCGGGCGTCGTGGGCGCTGGCAGGGGAGAGCCCTGGGCCCCGGGGAGTCTGTGCTCAGGTGCCCGGTGAGGATGCCAGTGCCGGGGCTGCCCCGCAGCACCGCACCCGGGTGCCACCCGGGTCAGAACCCGCCAGCCCAGACGGGCCGGGGCTGGGCAGCGACGGCCCACGGGCACTGGGTTCTGTTGGGGGCGGCGGAATGTTCTGGAAGAGGGTGCTCTGGTGGCGGCTGCACACCTGGGGACTCGGCAGTGCACAGAGCGGCGCGTCACGAGGGCGCCAGGGATGGCGGGTGCCCCGCCTCTCGCCCTGGTGGAAGCGGGGGGCCTGGCGGCAGAACTAAGCAGCGGGTGGCTCTCGGCCTCCTGCGAGTCCAGGGCCACGTGTCCAGGGCCGCTCTGGCCGGCGGTCCTCCCGGGAGCCCCTCCCTCCCCCCCCACCGCCCCCCCGCCCGGCCCAGGCTCAGGCCGCCTCTCCCCTGTGCCCCCAGCCTCCTGCGGGAGCAGTGGATCCGGGCCAAGTACGAGCGCCAGGAGTTCACCGACCCGGACAGGCAGGAGCCGTACTCCGCAGGTGAGGCCGCGGCTCCCCATCCTGCACGCCCCCCCCCGCCCGCCCCCTGCCCCCCTCACCCTCCTCACCCCGACTCCCGGGGCTGCAGAGCCCTTAGGAACCGCAGGGGGCTCACAGGTCTGAGCGGCGTCCCCAGGGACCCAGGGCTAGGAGTCCCTGCCACTGGCGGCCGGGCCTGAGGGTGCGCCTGGGTTCCTGCTGCCAGGAGGGGGTGCTGCTGTGGCGGCAGGAAGGCCCCAGGGGGTCCCGGGTGCGAGGCGCCCTCTGCCCCTTGGAGCGATCCCTCCACGTGGGCGGCCCCTGCAGCCCACACGCCGCACAGCAGGCCTCTGGGCCCCGCGCCTGCAGCCCCCGCACCCGTCCACCCCCTCACAGTCCCTCTCCTGCAGCCGCTTCCTCCTCAGCTGACGACCCCTGACCTGGGGCTGCAGGGTGGGGCGAGGGGCACGGGGACATCCTGCCTGTTTAGCCCCCGGGACCCCCACAGGCTCTGCCCTGGCCTGAACCCCGCCTGCGTGATCTGGAGCCCCCGGCGGGCTCCCTGAGGCTCCGGGGTGTCTCAGCCCTGGACAACACTGTGTGACCTCATTCCTTGGGCGGGGCCAGCCGGGCCGACAGGACCACGGCCACACTGGGTCCGCGTCCATTTTCACATTGGGACTCAAGTCCAGCTCGGGCGTAAGGAACAGAGGGTGTGGCTTGGCTGATACAATCACTGCCGTCAGGCACGGCTTGATCCAGGCATGGTGTCAGGCAGGGTGATGGCGTGCTGCCTGCCTCCGCACCGGGGCGGTCCTCGTGGTCCCCGGGGAGAGCGGGCCTGGGCTCCAGAGGCGGGTGCACCCGCGGGCGGCAGACCCTCACGTTGGACCCTCGTGGGTGCCGCAGGGTGAGGGGCGGCTCTGCAGCGAGTCCGGGCGGCAGAGGGGCAGGTGAGCCCCTCGGGGGTGGCTGGCGGCCCTGACCGCACCCCGGCCCGCGGGTCCTCTCCGAGGGCTCCTCCCGCCCAGCCCGGGGGGCGCGGGGGTTCCCGGGGGCACTTCCGGCCCTGCCCCGGGCTTGCCGCAAGGACACTTTCTCACCGTGGAATGCAGAAGTGCCCGCGGAGGAGAAAGGGGAAATGCAGGGCTCGGGCCGGGCCGGCCGCACAGTCGAGGTGAGGGCAGGGCCTGCCTCCGCCCTCAGGCCTCCGCATCCCGGGGCGAGGAGCCCGCACACTCGGCTCCGGCGGGGTCCCCAGGGTGGCCCCGCAGAGCTGGCCAGTGCGGCCGGCGGGGCGAGCATCGGCATGGCTGCGCCTGGACCCCAGGCTGAGGTGGGCCTCGGGTGGTCCACGCCGACGAGGAACAGGCCGGGGAGGGAGGGGGTCGGACAGAAGAACCCCGCCCGCGAGCGTGGGAGAAGCCCAGACAGGGAGCCCCGTCCACGGAGCCGGGGAGACCCCCAGGGCGCTGGCACCCGAGGGCCTGGCCCCGAGACGCCAACGAGGACACGGGGGAGGGTGCCGACTCCCCGCCGTGTCCCCGATTCCCCGGACGACGGGCTCTGGGTCCCGGCCACCGACACGACTCCGTGCACCAGACACGGGTGACCCGGCCTCGGGGGAGGCCGGGCTGAGGGGCAGCGGGCAGACAGGCACCTGGCCAGCAGCCTTCCCGGGCGTCAGGCCCTGAGATGCGGGCCGGACGGGCACCTGACGGTGCAGGGCGGCACGGGGCGGCCTGGGGCCCCTCTGTGAGCAGGACGGGGGACTGTGAGCCGGGCACGGGTGGCGGCCCCCCCGGCGGGACCCAGTGTCAGGGAGCAGGGTGCTGTGTGAGCGCGGGTGCCGGTGGACCCCGTGGGCAGGTGCCAGCCTCGGCCCAGGTCATGGGCATGTGGGTGGCCCCCGGCCCCTGCCCCCCGTCGGCCGGGGTGACCCCGGGAACAGCTGCTCCTGGCTCCCTCCCGACCCGGCCCCCGCCTGGGGCCGGGGCCTCAATGGCTGCCTTTCACTGGCAGACAGTGTGTCCTGTTGTCCCGGGGACGGGCGCCCAGGCCGCCCCCAGTCACCGACAGACACAGCCCTTCCTGCCGGGGCGGGGCACCCGCGTCCCCCTGCCTCCGGCAGCTCCCCCCACACCTGACCCCAGCGGTCCGGCTGTTCATTCAGGGCGTGAGGTCCGGCCCCCACCCCGTCCCACCCCAGCTCTGCCCTATCATGGGGTAGGCGGAGCCAGGGTCTTCCTGAGGGGAGCAACAGGCCCACTCTGTGCCTCGGTTTCCCCACCTGAGTCGTGGGGCCTCGGGGCCCAGCCTCAGGTTGTGGTGGGGATGTTACATGACATCAGCGCAGGCACAGGGTGGGCTTGTGGCGCCCTGGGGTCGCCGGAGGGGGTCTAGTTGAGGGAGGGGTTTGTGACTGGTCAGCTGGGAGGCGGGGGAGGGGGGCGACGCTGCCCCCAAGGCCCAGGCAGGCCCCTGAGGTCTCGGCCGTGGGAGTCGGGCGGAAGTCGCTGCAGGCTGGGCCGAGTCTCCGGGTGTCGGGGCGCGGTGGCCCACGGCTCAGAGGGTGTCGGGGGACCCTGGCCAGCGCCCGAGCAAAGCTGCTTCTGTCACCGGGCCTGAAATTAGGCGCCCTGGCGGCTGGCTGTCGGCAGGCACAAGGCCGGTGGGTCCCAAAGGCCGGGCGAGCCTGCCCAGGCCACGCCCACCTCGGACCAGGGCCCCTGGCCTGGGAGTGGGGTCGCGGCCGCCCCGCGAGTCCCGGGCTCTGCTGCCACCTGCTGGGCCCCGCGGGCAGGGCCGGCGGCCCGGGCTCCCGCCGCCCGGTGGCCTGGGACGGGACTGTGTCTCTGCGCCTGTTTCCTCCTCCACGAGGTGGGCACGGGAACGGGTGCGTTCCGGGGGTCACACGGGTTGACGGGCGCCAGGTGCTGGGCGGGGCCTCACCCGCAGACCGCGCGGGGCGGCGGCCGCCCTCCCCCCGCGAAGGAGCGGCGCCTCGCGCGCCTCCTCGCGCCCGGGCGGCGGGCGGGCTGTGCCTGGGCGGAGAGCTCGCACGGGGGTCAGCAAACGCCCCGGGCGGGGCCCTGTCGGGCGAGGGGACCCCGTGCAGGTCCCATCCCGCAGCGGACGCAGCAGAGCTGCCTGCCGGCGCTGTGTGCGGAGCGGGGGGCGCGCCGCCGCCCCCAGGCTCCGAGAGACGGGCCCCTCCGCGTCCTGGGGAAGGGGGCGCCGCTGCGCCCTGCTGACCCCAGGCTGCTGCTTTCCCGCGGCTGCTGTCTCCAGAGCAGAGGAGATACATGGCCCCTTGTCCCGGCGTTGGGAGGCTGCCGGGCAGGGGTGCCAGGGGGCAGAGGGAGCCCACCCGCCTGCCTGCGGCCCTGTGATCCCACCTGGAGGTGCCCACAGGAGGCGTGGCCTCGCTGGGCACGAGCGCTGTTCCCGGGCCCTGGCCTGGTCAGCACCAGTGTGCACAGGACCGGTCACTACCGAGGAATGGTCCCCTCCCCCTGACCCCATCCCTGATGGGAGCTGGGGAGGGGCCGGCGGAGACCTCTGCGGGGTGCCCACCGGAGGGCGCTGTGCTCCGCCGTGGCCGTGGGCGCCACAGCGGCCTGGGCGCACGGGGCATCCTGGTGTGGGCAGGGCCGGCCACCCTGCTCCAGTTCCTGTGGTCGCGTCTCCCTCCGCCCCCCGGGGCGAGGACCCTGTGGTGACCTTGGCCAAGGACACAGGGACATCCGGGACCCTTGCCCGTCCGGAGACCCTTCCTCACGCCTGCCGAGGCCCGCTGTGCCGCAGGCGGCCTTCCCGGGGGCTGATGGGAACGTCCTCCGGCCGCGGGGCGCCCCGGCCCGGCCCCTGTGCCCGTCTGACCCTCGCCCCCCGCCCTGTCCCCAGGATACCGAGAGGGCTTTCTCTGGAAGCGGGGCCGGGACAACGGGCAGTTCCTGAGCCGGAAGTTCGTGCTGACCGAGCGGGAGGGGGCCCTGAAGTACTTCAACAGAAACGACGTGAGCCGCCGGGGCGGGTGGGGGCGGGTGGGGGCGGGGCGTCCTGCCTCCCCGCTGGGGGCCGGGGCAGCGGCCCCTCCGCCCCCTGCACGCAGCGCCCTGTCTGTCCTCCGCTGCCCGGGTGCCGTTCTCGGGAACCGCGCCTCCTTTAACTTAGGGACACGTCCCCTGGACACCCCCTCCACCCGGGGCCCCTCTCACTCACTCGCTGGGACACAGAAGGGGCGAGCTTGCCGCTGGGGGGCACCCCTGCACATCAGTGGGACACGCAAGCAGACGTTGGGGCGCCCCTGGGCCCCCCAGGCAAACGGGGGGGGCAGGGGAGGGAGGGTCCAGAAGGCTGTGCAGCGGGCCCAGCTGTCCCAGGCCTGCTGAGGCCGGCACGTTGCCCGTGACGGGGAGACTGGGAGGTTCCGCGGCCGAAGCCTCATCCGCCCCCGCAGCCCCTGGGCCTGGACCAGGAGGAAGCCGGGCCTGCCCGTGGGGGCGGGGCGGGGGCAGACCTGGCAGGAACCTCTGGGGCAGGGCGGGGCGCCTGCCCAGGTGTGGAGTCCCACCGTGGTCCCCTGGGTCCCTGACCCCGGGGGATGCTGCTGCCACCGACGCCCCGGCCAGGCAGCGCGGGCCCCACGCGGGCCCGGTGTTGAGTCCAGCCTTGCTTCCCAGGCCAAGGAGCCCAAGGCCGTCATGAAGGTGGAGCACCTGAACGCCACCTTCCAGCCGGCCAAGATCGGCCACCCGCACGGCCTGCAGGTCACCTACCTGAAGGACAACAGCACCCGCAACATCTTCGTCTACCACGAGGACGGGAAGGTGGGCGCGCGGGCGGGCGCTGTGCGTGGGGCGTGTGACCCCGGTGCCCCCTCCCCCCCGCCCGTGCTGACCCGCCCTCGGGTCCCAGGAGCGAACCCCGGGGGCCGTGGGGCAGGAGCCTAAGCCGGCGGCGGCGGGTCTCGTTGGCGTGTGTCGCTGGAGGGCGCGGTGTCCCCGTTCACCGGGGACGCTGGGCTGGGGCTGTCTCCTCCCGCGGCTGCTGGTCGGGCCCGGGTGCCCCGGCCGCGCCGGCCCCCGCGGGTGAGCCGGGAGGTGTGCCGGGGCCGGCGGCTGCTCCTCCGGGTTCAGCGGCCTCTGCCCGTGGGGCCTGGGGGCCGCGTTCTCTGTGGGGGGAGTTTCGATGGCCGTGCGGGCTTCCTGCCAGTCCCAGGGCGGCTCAGGTCAGCTTCCGTGCGTCTGGGCAGCGGCGTTCCGTCAGGCCGCCTGCGCGGTTCCTCCGGAGTGGCCTGCGGCACGACTCTCCCCGCCACGGATCTCGGCGGTCTGGTCCCCTGTCTCTGTCCCCCACCCACCCTGCTGCGGGCGTGTCCGTCCTGCGAGCAGATCCGACGGACCGGCTCCAGGCCTCCCTCCGTTCCCCTCCTCCCTCCTTCATCGCCGCTCTCATCTCGGGGCGGGGGGGGGGTCTCCTCCCTTCCTCCTGCAGCCCCCGGTCGAGTGGGGTCCCGCTCCGGCTCCGGGAGCCGGGGCCAGGCTGCTGG
Source organism: Phyllostomus hastatus (assembly GCF_019186645.2). NCBI lineage: Eukaryota > Metazoa > Chordata > Mammalia > Chiroptera > Phyllostomidae > Phyllostomus > Phyllostomus hastatus. Next base: position 372,177 of record NW_025333611.1, on the reverse strand, counting down.
TCTGGGCCCCTCCTGTCTCGTGGAGTCAGCAGCGGCGGTAGCGGCGGGGAAACTTCCATGCTGTCGGCCCCGCAGATCTTGGGGTGCGGTGCTTTTGTTTCCCTTTGCCCCGAAGTGTTGTCTCATTTCCCTGTGATTTCTTCTTTGATCTGCCGGTTCATTTGCATAATCGTGGAAATGCACAAGTGTGTGCGTTTACACACAGTTGTGTGTGTTTACCAGGGTTCTTTCCACTGTGGCCACAGAAGATACTCTGTATTCACTTGTTTTGAAAAATGATATTTTATTGACTTTGCCATCACAGTTGTCCAGACTTTTCGCCCTCTGCCCCCCTCGCAGCACCCCCCACTCTCTGAGGCCACCCCCACCGTTGTTCATGTCCGTGGGTCATGCCTGCGAGCTCTTTGGCTGCTCTGTTCCTAGGATGCACTTACATCCCCATGGCTGTTCTGTAACTACCTACTTGCACTTTTTAAAAAAGATTTTTGTTTACTTATTTTTAGAGAGCGGGGAAGGGAAGCAGAAAGAAGGAAAGAAACATGAGTGTGTGTTGACCCTCACGCGCCCCCTACGGGGGGCCTGGCCCGCAACCCAGGCATGTGCCCCGACTGGGGATCGAACCAGCGACCCTTGGTGTGTGGGCTGGTGCCAGATCCGCTGAGCCGCAGCGGCTGGGGCTGCCTCCCGTGTGTTGACGGTCTGTCCTTAGGCGCGTGAACATGGTGCCGGCTCTCACACCGGCATGTGTTTTCACGTTTGGTCTCCTGGGTCGCGTAGGAGGCACAAGGTGCAGTCACAGCCCTTGTCACAGCCGCAGCCGCTTTTGTCACTGGCCGCGTACGCGCCTCTCGGCGGCTGTGATGCAACGCGGCCCGGGGAGGGCCCTGGCGTCTCCAGAACTCCCGTGAGCTTTTCTTGGGGGGCGGGCAGGTCTGCCAGCCATGAGCTCCCCAGCTTTCGTTTCCCTGGGGGCGCCTGGACCCCTCCCTGCCTTTGGAAGGCTGGTTTTCCGAGGCATGCGGCTCCCGGCCGACAGGTCTGTTCCCCCAGAACAGTTGGGCTGTTGCCTCCCGGCCCCCAAGTGTCCGATGGGGAGTCCGCCTGCGTCCAGCTGGGGAGACTGGTCCCTGCTCCCCCCGCTCCCCAGGACCCTCTTCCCAGGCGTTTCCACGGCGCCCCCTCCCACGGGGACCCCCTCTAGCTCCACCCGCTGCCCCCACGCCACCGCCCGCTGCAGGTCTGCCCCGCTGTCAGGCCTGAGCCGGGGCAGACTTCTCCTTCCAGCGTGGACGGGCCTTTTTCCTGGAGCCCAGAGCTGCTGCCCCCACAGCCTGGTTCCCTGCATGCTTAGGACTCCCCAGACCCCCCTCGGACCCGGCCAGGTGAGCCAGGGTGCTGCTGGGCACCCTGGGGAGGGGCCCCGGGGCCCCAGCCCCAGCCCCAGCCCCAGCCCCAGCCGTTGGGGCGCCTGTCCTGGAGCTGCACCCACTGCTGACCAAGTCCAGTCGCTTCCCGAGACCCCACGCCCGGAGGGTGTCTCCGGAGCCCGTGCTGGACCCGGTGCTGCCGCAGGGTTCTGGGAGCAGTGGGTGCTCCCTCGTGACCGGGAGGTGCTGGAGCACCCACCCCTGGCCCCGGAGGGTCCTATGCCCTGCACTGGCCCTGCTTCCTGCAGCCCCTGCAGTTCCGACCTGGCCCCTCCCTCTTCTGTCCCTGCCGCTTCCTGTCTCGGCTCCTCCCTGGGAACCGTCTTCACCTCCGTCCCCCACACCCGTCGCTGCTGCTCCGGGCCCCCCACCCCCCCGCTGCAGAGCCCCCTGGTCTCCCCAGGCCCTTCCCAGGGAGCGCGTCCCGGGTGCATGGCCCAGCACCCTCGCCCTGGCCAGCGCCTGTCCAGCCAGGGGCTTGATTCCATCCTCCAGGGGCAGGTCTCCGGGGGTCGGTTTCCCCGGAGGGAACCACCCTCGGCCCACACGGCCCCAGGAGGGACCGTAACTTCAGTTCCTGGGCAGTGGCCCCTCTGCCCCCAACACCTGACCCTCGGGCACCTGCGGGGGGCGGGGCAGTCTTCCTCCGGGCCTCCTTCCTCAGAGCCCCGCCCACAGCTGTGGGGGCCTGCTCCTGGGGGGGCCTGCTCCTGTGGGGGGGGGCTCCTTGTGCACCCGGCAGGGCTGCCTGGCTCTCCTCGGCCCCAGGGCTCTGTGCCTCCTGGCGCCACACCCAGGGCTCCGGGGGTTAGTCCTTTGGAAAACGCCCCCCACCCCCCACCCCACCCCCCCCCCGCCCTCAGTGTGAGCAGGAGTTCTCCGCAGCCTCGCCAGGAGCCCCCGTGGGGCGGAGGGCGGAGGGCGGAGGGCAGAGGGCGGAGGGCAGGCAGTGGGGGGGGGGACCCCAGGAACAGCCCCACCGGGAGGAGCAAAGGCCCCTCGCGCCCAAACGGCGTCAGCGTCTGGGTGGCTGGCACGGGCGTCAGCCCCGCCTGCTGCCCCCCTGCCTGAGTGGGGTCCCCACTGGGTCCTTCCAGGCCCCACAGGTGCACCCTGGGTGGGGGGTGGCCGGAGTGGGTGGTGCGGCCTGTCCCCGGGCCGCGCCCACAGGCAGCCTCCGCCCCCAGGAGACGGTGGACTGGTTCAACGCCCTCCGAGCCGCCCGCTTCCACTACCTGCAGGTGGCCTTCCCCGGGGCCAGCGACGCCGACGTGAGTGGCTGCTGCCGTGGCTGCCTCCGCGGAGGGGGAGGGTAGGATGGGGGTGGGCCGGGGGCTGACCATGGCCCCCCATGGACCCTGCCCTGAGGCCAGTGGCCCCACAAGGGACCACAGCAACCCTTCTGGATTCCGGGGCGCCTGAGCTGAGCTGTGGGGGAGGGAGCGGGAGCTGGGGCTCGTGGGGAGCGGTGGGGGGGTGGTGGACGGAGCAGCTGAGCCTCTCCCCTCCCCAGCTGGTGCCGAAGCTGACCCGGAACTACCTGAAGGAGGGATACATGGAGAAAACGGGGCCCAAGGTGCGTCTGCAGCTGCCCTGGGCCCCCCGGGGTCTCACACGGGGGTCAGCACCGGTCACCTGGGGGGGTTGCCTTGGGGTGGGAAGGTGAGGCCTCAGCTGGCCGGCACGTCCCTGCCTGCAGGGTCATCTCGGGGTGGATGGTCCTGGCCCCCAGAATATTTTGTAAGCACAGGGGCCCCACTGACGGGTCCCCCTCGGGTCAGCCCTGGCCCTCTCCACCCTGTACCTGGGCCCCTGCTGGGCCCCACCCCGGCCACACGGGGACCCTCCCAGCACTCGGTGGCCCCACGGCCCAGACCCTGCCTGGGCCCGGGGCGGGCGGGGGAGGCTGAGGCGAGGGCTCTGCCCCCCGGGGTGAGCTGTGGTCAGCTGGGGCGAGGGCTGGCCTCAGACCACAGCCGGGCCCTGGCGCTCCAACCCACAGCAGACGGAAGGCTTCCGGAGGCGCTGGTTCACCATGGACGACCGCAGGCTCATGTACTTCAAGGACCCCCTGGTAAGCCGGGGCCTCGGCCGGGGCCGGAGTCCGTGCAAGGTGGGCGTGCCGCCTGCTCCCGCCGCCCCGGGGCCGAGCGCACCCTGGCCGGCCAGCTCCGCTGGGAGGGAGGAGCGGCTCCCGGGACCCTGGGCCCGCTGGCATCCCCCAGCTCTGTGCACGGCTGGGCCTGGACCGGAAGCTGCCCGGGGAACAGCCCCTGTGGCCCCTGGTGGGTCCCTGCGCTGCTCAGCCTGCGCCCCCCCGCCTCCCCCCCCAGGATGCCTTCGCCCGGGGAGAGGTCTTCATCGGCAGCAGGGAGAGCGGCTACACGGTGCTGGACAGGCTGCCCGCGTCCACCCAGGGCCACCACTGGCCGCACGGCATCACCATCGTCACGCCGGAGCGCAGGTTCCTGCTGGCCTGCGAGACGGAGGCCGAGCAGCGGGCCTGGGTGGAGGCCTTCCGGAAGGTGGTGGACAGGCCCATGCTGCCGCAGGAGTACGCAGGTGAGGGCCGGGCCGGGCCGGGGCCGGGCAGCCCCGTGGGGCCGGGGCACAGCCTGACGCCCGTCCCTCTTCCAGTGGAAGCCCACTTCAAGCACAAGCCCTAGCGAGCGCCGGCCCCGGGGGCCCGAGGAGCGTGAACTCGGCGACGTGGCCGGGCCCGGGCAGCGGGGCCAGCGGACCGAGGAAGCCGCCACCGGTGCCCGGGCAGCCCAGACGTGGCGGGGACCTGAGCTGGAGCCGCGCAGTGGCCCCCGGCCCGACCACGGACAACGCGTGCTGCCCCGACCCCCAGCCCCCCCCCGGGGGTCACACAGCCCCTCACTGACTCGCCCTGCCACCCCCGCCGTGGCGCCCCCCGGACTGGGGGCCTGGACTGGGGACTACCGGCGGCCTGCATGCCCACCCTGAGTCCCCCCAATAAGTATTTATTGATCATCTGCTGGGTGTCAGTCTCGCAGTCCTGGGGGCTGGAGGGGGCGCACCGCCTCCAACCTCAAGCTGCCCTGGAGGGCACACGGGCCCCGGGGGTCAGAGGTCTCCAGGCTGCCCACTCCTGCCCCCTGGGGTGCCTCACTGCCCAGGCGCCGCCTCCCCTCCCCCAGCCAGACCTCACCTTCTTCGAACCCTCAGAAGGCGGAGGCCCAAGGCCAGCTCCCCCACCCCCGGGGCCCAGCATGCCACCGTCTCCCCAGCAGTTACAGCCACTGGGACCCCCCCCCAGGTGCACCGGCCCCACTGCCCGGGGCGGGGGTCTGTGAGACGGTGTTTGGGAGGAGGAGGTGGTGCAGAGCCCTTTCCCAGGAGGCCGCGGGGCCTGGCCTAGGAGACGGGGCAGCTCCCCGAGACCTGCCGGTGGGGGCGGCCGGTTTACCCCTTTCCTCTGAACCCAGGTCTGCAGCTGCCCTGCCCCTGCCGCCGCCCCCTCACTGACCAAGGGGAGACCCGGGTCAGAGGGCAACCCCGAGGGGCCCTGCGCGCAGGCCAGCAGCCCCCTGGCCCTCCTGGGCCGGCCGCCTCGCCCCTCCCTGCACCCGGACGTGGGGCGCCCGCTCCACAAGTGCGGGCGTGTGAGCTCTGCCCTGTGCGTGCCCGCGCATCCGGCCAGGAAACGGGCCCCCTTAGCGTGTTAGCAAGAAACGAGGGGAGGGCGTCAGGACTGGCTGGGCCAACTCCCCAGGACCAGGGAGAAGGCCTGGCCACCCTGCTGGCCGCGGGCCCCTGAGTGGACGGGGCCACTCCCCGTCTGGTCTGTGGGCCGGCGGGTCCGTGCAGGGAGTGTCCGGGGCTCTCTGGCCGAGTTCCTCCCACCGTGCCCCAAGGGGGAGGCAGTGCAGGGACGCCGAGTTCCCAGCAAAGGACTGTGCCCCCCGCAGCCACCTTCCCTGACCGGCGGGGCGGCTGCAGGCCCTGCCGCAGGGGTCCGGCTGGCGGGCCGTGAGGAAGCGCGTGCAGTTCCACGGTGGAGGCAGGAGGGGGCGTGTGCTGCACGGCCGCTCGGCCGGCGTGTGCCGAGTCTGTCTGGGATGGGTCCTGGGGGCAGCCGCACACGACAACGTGCGCTCCGCCCCCGAGTGCGGCCGCTCCGTCAGGGGCAACTCCTGGTTTCCAGCCCCGCACCCACCTTCCCCACGCCCCGCCCCACCCTCTCTAGAGGACCCCGGGGGTCCCCGGCCGCACCCTGGGGCCCCCCTGCAGCGGCTGTGTGTTCTGCCTGCCCTGTCAGCAGACTGTTTCTCCAGACCGAAACCTGGGGGGGACGCTCGTGCGCTGGCCGGGGCTGCGGGCCTCTGCTCGGCGGCATCCCCGCCCCAGGAGCCCCCCAGAAAGAGCCAGTGCTGCGAAGCCCAGTAGAAAGGGTTTATTTGCACTCCACAGGAACACAAGCTTCCAGTCCCACCGTCAGGGCCCACGGAGCGGCCCACGCTGCCCCTTCCGGGCACGGGCACCGCGTGTCAGTCCGCTGCTCCCGCTCCGACTGTGGAGGGAGTGTGTGTCCCGCTCCAGCCGCCCCGGAGCGCCTGCGGGCGTCCGTGGGCCGGGCCCCTTGCTGCAGGCCGCTTGCCGGTCAACGCCCAGGACGAGGGTGGAGGCAGCGCTGCCGGGCGCACGCGGCTCCACAAGGTGCGAGTCCAGTGGCCTCCACACACCTGCCCGGCGCCCGGCAGCGGCCTTGGGGGCGTGGCAGGGAGTGGCCCCGGAGCCACCAGGGGACGTGCACGTGGGGTCGGCCGACGGCGGGCCCCGGCACCCAAAGCAAACCAGAAACAAAGGACTGGGGGAGGCCGGCGCGCGGGCCTGTGCTTTATTGTGGGGCAACCCGAGGCCGCGGCCGCCCGCCCCCGGCCGGGGCCCGCCCACAGGCGCCTACACAGCTGCCGCAGCCTCCGAACGGGGAGGGGCCGGGCTCCCACGCGGGACCACGCCGCCGGCCGAGGGCCTCGTGCAGGTGGAGGCGGCGTCAGTCGAGCTCGATGGGGCTGCTGTCGTCCTGGCTGTCCTCGCCCTCCTGCTCCGAGGAGCCCATGAGGCTGCTCAGGAGGTTACCTGGAAGCAGACGCACTGTCAGGGGCCCGCAGACCCCCAGCGGGGCAGGCAGGCCGGGAGAGGAAGGAAAGGCTTCCAAACCGGAAGGGAGGAGGTGAAACTACCTGTTTGCAGGCGACAAGGCCCTACGTGCAGAAAACCCTAACCGCCGTCACCTCAAAACTGCTGAAACTAACTCGGGGATTCAGCCAAGCTGCAGGACACGGAATCCACGTGCAACCAACAGTCCCTTGCGTCGTGGGCAGCAGCTCCGAAAACCTGGACCTGCAGTCGCACCCACGGTCCCGCCCCGGCAGCCACGTCCTCGGGGGGGAGGCGCGTGCGAGGGGCCCGCGGGCGCTGTGGGACGAGGTGGGGGCACCGCCCCCCCCTCCCGGCCCGGCCCAGACCCACCGCCCTCCCTCCCCACGCCCCCTGTGACACACTTTCTGCGGGAGGTCAGGGGCCCGAGCAGCCAGAACAGCCTGGAGGAGGAGGACGGGGCCGGGGTGGGCAGCCGGGAGCAAACCAGAAGCTCAGGCGGCGGACAGGGGCCGGGCAGGCCGCCACAGGAAGCCAGCTGAGCGCCCGGGGCACCCACAGGGGAGGGGAGGGTGGGCCCTGACGTGGCGTGCGCACACGGGGACGCACTGAAAACGCGCCGGAGGCCGGGACGCAGGAGCCGAGGCGCCGGGGCTCCCCGACGCAGAGCCGCACGCACCTCCTGGCCGTGACCCCGAGGGCCCAGGCGTCCTGAGGGTGGACTCCCGCGAAGCGCGGAGAAGCCCGGGGGGCCCAGGGGGGAGGGCGGCCCCTCTGTGGGGGCCGTGTGCGCCCAGAGGGGTGGGCGCGACGCGGGGAACCTCCCTGCCTGCCCCCAGTTTCTGCTGTGGACCCAACGCTGCTCCGAATGCACGGCCTCAGAGGAGAGAACGCGGCCCCGGCCGGGAAACAGGCTTGGGAAGGTGTACCTGGAGGGATCGACATCCAGGAAACACCCGGGGAACAACACCATCCAACCCAAAGGCGCCCGCCCGAGTGGCCGCGGCGCCCACAGGAGGACGCACCATCGCAAACAGGGACCATGTGGCACCGCCGCACGCCCGGGGGGACGGCGGCGTCGGCACGGCCCTCACGCACCGGCGGCGGGCACCCAGCCACTCCAGGGCCTGTGCCCCGGGGAGCCGAACGCAGGGTCTCCGCCTGGACCCCACGCTCCGACGCTCACAGCGCCCGACAGGCGGTGGCAGCCCAGGCCGGGGGCCGGCTCTCCGCGGACCTGGAGAGGACAGTGTTGAGGGCCTGGGCGGCCCGCACATGGGGGGCGCCTGGGGCCAGGTGGGGGGGGGGGCCTGTGTGGGGAGGGGTGGGGGCAGGTGAGAACGTCCCGGGAGGACGGGGTGATGGCCCCCCACTCAGAAGTGGTGAAAGTGGCCCGTTCTGTGTCCTGCGTGGCTCCCACAATAAAGAAGCCGGAAGAGAAACCCGGCCCCCATCCTGTGACCGTGAACAGGGAGCCCGGGGGGGTGGGGGGGGCGGCGGTGGCAGCCCAGGAGGCCCTGGGGGAACGGGGAGAAGGCCCCGGGGCGGTGGAGGCGCGGCCGGCAGGTGCGTGGGGCCTTACCTAGCAAGCCTCCATAGGAAGACGTCTGCTTGGGCGGCACCCCGAAGAAGAGCTGTCCTATCCTGTCGAGGTACTGGCGGGGGGGGGGGGGTGGCAGCTGTGAGCGAGCGCAGGGACCCCCGCCCCCTGGGGGCCCCGGGGACCCCGGCGGCCCCACCCCGCGCCCTCACCTCGTTGTACATGGGGTCCCGCCGCAGCGACGGCTGGTACTGCTCGCATAGCACCGTGAACACCGTCAGCTTGCCCCTGGAACAGACCAGACAGCAGGGGCTGGGCTCCGCGGCCGCCTGGGGCCCGAGGGTGGGGAGGGCCCTTGGGGGCGGGGGGGACGACGCGAGGGCCGAGGGCGCCCGCACCCCGCCCGCGCACACACGCTCACCCGTCCACGGCCAGCAGCAGGAACCAGATGAAGTTGAGCAGCGGCTGCACGAAGGGGGGGCCGTCCTCGATGGAGGGGTGCTTCTGGGTGTAGGTCGCGAACACCACCGAGGCGCTGCTCTTGTTCTTCAGACACAGGAACCTGGGGCGAGGGCGCGGCCCCCCTGAGTGCGGCCACTCGGCCCCGACCCAGAGCCGGTGCACCGGGCCTCCAGGGCTCAGGAGCGGAGAGTGTGGGGGCGGGTGGGCACGGGGTCCCGGGCAGACAGAAGAGGGGACAGAGGGGCCCCACCCCCGCACACGGCTGTCAGCGCTCACTGGGCCCCACCCACGTGCGCACAGCCCGGGGCCTGGGTGTCCGAGGCCCGGGGGGGGGGTGGAGGGTGTCCCCACAGTGGGGCAGGCAGAGGCGCGGGCGCCCGCAATCAGCCCTCTTACCAGGGCGCAGAGAGGGGCCGTGCAAAGGGGGCTGAGACCCTCCACTCGGGGCCACGTTCAGCCCAGAGAGAACGTCTCCGCCGAACACCACGCGCCAGACCTGCGGGCCGGGGGCCCCCCTCGCCCAGCCCCCACGCCCGGCCCCCGGACCCCAGGGTGTCTGTGCAGGAAGCGAGCCCACCCCATGCTGCGTGTCGGTGTTGACACTCAGCAAAACCGTCGGGAAGGCAGCCAGGGAAGGGACCGGGCGCTGGTGCCCGTGGGGACGGCGTGTTGCCGCAGGGACTCCCGGAGGGATGAGCATGGCCTCCGGGCCGCAGTTCCCGACGCCCGTCACCCCACGGAGATGCGGCCCTCCGCCCCGCCCAGGAGCAGACACGTGGTGGGGGGGCACAGGCGTGAGCCGGCCCCTACTTACTGCAGGACGGCCTGGGCCACGAACATGTCCACCTCGCTGCGGAAGCCCCGGGCGGTGGAGTACTCCACCAGCATGTTGGCGCAGCCCTCGCCGTCGGTGGAGTGCAGGAAGTGGTACCGCGACTCGCAGTAGTTTTGCTCTGCGAGGGGGAGAGGGGCCCCGTTGGCACAGAGGCGGGCCCCTGGCCTCACTGGTGCGGCCGTGGGACAGGCGTCGCCCGGCAAAGCGAAAGGTCACCGGTTCAATTCCTGGTCAGGGCGTGGGCCTGGCTGTCGGTTCGGCCGCTGGATGGGGGTGCGCAATCAACGCTTCCCTCCCCCCGCCCCCCTAAGAAATAAAGACCACATTTAAGAAAACTAAAGGTGTACCTTCTCTCACACTCCCAGCTCCCCTGCCGTCGGGCTGCACCCCGACGACCCAGCCCAGACACCAGGCGCCACCCGCCCCCCACCCAGCAGCTCCGGCCGCCCCTGGCCACCCCGGAGCACACTGCCGCGAGGGCAGTGACCCCGCTGAACGGTCTGACAGGGTGGCTCCGCGAGCCACGGTGGCGTGGGTGGGGCTGTGAGCCGCAGTCCGCCAGGAGCCCCCGACCTGCACTGCGCCTGCTGCACACCGGCCTGAGGAGATGGACCACGTGCGCCCCAGGCCCCCCGCCTCACGCCTGCTTGCCCCTCCGAGGCCCGGGAGGCTGCACCTGGCCCTGGACGTGACCGCAGGTGCCGGGACCCCAGGCTGCCTGCTGCTGGCCACTCTGCTTGGTGGCTTCGTCCTCACGCAGCTGCGCCCGGCACGCAGGCGGGACACGTGCGTGGGCCCGAGCCACAGGCCGGAGCCCGGCACCCACACGGGAGTCCCCGGGCGCCGAGCGGGAGGCAGGACCGGCACCGGGACTCGGGCACCACCGCTGGGCGCCGGCCTGGGGGGCAGGACGCTGCCCGGGCCCCGCCACACGGTCACAGCCCCACCCCGGGCTGGGCGGCGTCCCCGGCCTCAGGACACGACCGAGAGGAGGCAGAGGCCCGGGCGCCCCGTCCGCCGTGGCCGAGAAGCCCCGAGGTCCGCAGGGGAGCGAGGGGAGCCCGCGGGAGCCCTGCACGCCCACGGCAGACCCACCTCGCCACAGGGTGAGGGCCAGCAGCTGGTGCAGCCGCGGGTGGCCCAGCCTCCCGGACCCTCCGCCGGACCACTTCAGGGCTCTGGACACGAAGGCCACTCGCTCTGGGGAGTTCGGGTCCATCAGGCTGAACAGTCTCGCCAGGCTTTCTAGAAAAAGCACACACAGACCCTTGCGGAAGAGCGGGCATGGCCTCGGCTCTCCCCGCAGCGTGTCCGAGGGGGCCGACCGCGCAACGGGCCCTCGCCCGGGGGGGAGCTCGCAGCCCCATGCTGCCCCCAACCACGCCCAGGGGAGCCAGCCGGCGGCAGGGGTCTCCTCGCAGCCCCAGGGGGCAGGTCCCGGTGGCCGACAGCGTGGTGCCCCTGGCGCGCGTGGGGGGGAGGGTCGCCCCGTGAGAAAGCTCACCCAGCAGCTCCTCGGCCACCTCCGCCTCGGCCTTCTCCAGCGACTCCAGGACCAGCATGGACAAGTCCGCGGCACTGTTTTGCTACGAGACGTGAAAGCAGACGGGACCCCCACGGTCAGAACGGGGGTCCCGTGTCCAGAAGACACAGCAAGGTCACCCCGATGCCCAGCCCCGGCACAGCGCCACGCCCCAGGCAGGGACACGCCGGCGGCGCCCACCGCTCACCTGGCCGTGGCTGAAGAAGAGCAGGGCTCCCGAGCACATGAGCTCCCGGGCCTCCACGTGCTTGTTCTGTGACATGTACCTGCGACAGGGGACGGGGGGGGGGGGGGGGGGGCAGGTGCCAGTTACGCCCAGCCGCCAGAGGGCGGTGCCGGGAGATCAGGGGGACGCGAGCACGCCGGCAGTGACCAGCGCGCCTCCTGCCAGGACAACGCGAACTGGGTGCAGTCCCTGCGGTCGGCCGACACCACGGGCCCCTGCCACGCACCCACACAAGCGCATGCATGCGTGCACGCACACACACACATGTGACCTGGCCCCAGCTCTGCCGCGGGAGCCCCGGCGAGCGCCCGGACGGGGCTCCACCTGCAGGGACCCCCAGGGCCGGCAGCCGCGCAGCCCGTCTCCGCTGGCCGAGGACACACACCGGGCCCCCCGGCTCAGGCAGTGAGAGCCCAGGCGGGGGGCAGGCCCAGGTGGGGCACAGACACGCCTGAGGGGCAGCCACACCGAGTCCCTGGGACAGTGGGGCCTGTTTCCGGGGACGAGGGGCAGAGGTCGGACGGCCCCCAGGCAGCCCCCCCCAAGAGGAACCCGGGAGAGCCGGGGAAGAGAGGCGAGGGCGACAGACAGCGGGACGGCGCAGGGGCCCTGGTGGCCGAGTGGGGCCGAGAGCGGCCGAGCCCCCGCCCCCCAACGGGGGCCAGCTGCTGGCGGAGGGCGTCGCCCACGGGCAGTGCAGCTCGTCCTGCCCTTGTTGTCAGAGGAAGCGCCGTGCGGTGCGGCAGACCCCGTGTGTCTCCCCAGAAATCTACGGCTCGCCCCCTGCCGTGTCGCAACGAAGGCTCCTTGCCCCCTGGCACCAGGATGCCTGAGAGACCCCCACTCTGGGACACGGGCACTAGGGGGGTGGGGACGGTACACACAGCCAGTGCCCCCCAAATGCAAGAACGGCTCCCACAGGGCCCAGTGGCAGCACCAGCACCTGAATGCCAGCTCCGTCCCCAGACAGCCTGGCGGCAACGGCCACCAGGCACGGGAGCGGGCAGCAGCTCGCAAGCCCCTCCCCCACCTGCCACACCCCTACCATGGTGGTTGCTGCGAGGCCCAGGTGACACGAATGCTGTGGGGACACTGCCACCCTGGTCCCCCAGGTGGGGGCCGAGGCCCCCAGGACCATAGCGCCCCTCCCCCCGGGGGTGCAGGCAGCCCAGGTGACAGAAAAACTCGGGTGCAGTGCCGTCCACTGGAAGCAGAACCACCCCCTCCAGGCACCAGCCTGAGCTAGTCACAGGAACGGGCACCTGAGCGAGGGACTGCGCTCCCCCTGGAGACCAGCCCCAGGAGCACGGTGATGGTGGGGCCACCGGAAGGGACACCAGCCGTGCCCAGGGACCCGAGGACACGGAGCCTTCAGCAGCCTCCAGGAGGCCGCCCGACAGGCTGCAGGCTCTGCGGCGGCAGCTGCGCGCGCTCGGGAGCAAAGCGACGGGCACGTCACCAAAGGGGCGTGAGGGGAACCAGACCGGAGCCCAGGCTGCAGAGCCCCGTGCGGGGGGCGGGGGACAGAGGGCCCCGAGGAGGAGCAGCTTGAAGCCAGGCCCGCAGGAGGGACCTGGGAGGCGGGGGGCGGGAGGGCACTGCCCAAGGGTCCTGGTCCGGAGCGAGCGAGGGGGGAGCTGAGAGCAGAGGGCCAGTCGGGAGGAAGGCCCAGGAACTCCCCGGACGCAGGGCGGGGACTGGCCTCTCGCGTGCTGGCAGGACGCTGTCACCGAGACGCAGAAGACCCTCCCCAGGACGCAGGCTGCTCACACTGTCCAAAAGGTGAGTGACAAAAAAAGTGCTCCCAAGGCCTCTGGGGGGGAGGAGACAGCGACCCGCAGAGGCGCTGGAGAGAACCGCAGGCAGAGACACCAGCGGCCCACGCCGGGTCCAGCAAGGGGGCCGCGGGGGCGGGGCCGCAGACAGACAGACAGACAGAAGCAAAGCCCTGTCCCTGGGACCCAGGACAGGGTGCGGCACGCACTTCACTGCAGCACCGAAGTGCGGTTGCTGCCTCCGCGCACCGCAGCTGACCAGGGGCTGGCTCAGAGAGAGACCCCGGTGACAGACAGGAGCAGTGAGCAGGGGCCGGCGGCCCCCGGACAGGGAGCGAGGGCAGCAGCCAGGCCCAGAGCGGCTTCCTCTGGGGGCGCGGTGCGCTCCACAGGCTCACCCGCCCACAGCGCGGACACCCGAGGCCGGCGGGAAACGTGGGGGGAGAAAACAGAGGGAACCACTGGCCCGAAACCGCCACTCGCGGAGAGAGGACCAGCGAGGCCGGCGCACAGCCGGAAAACAAAGGCTGCACGGCCGGGGCTGCGGCCCCTCCCAGGCCAGCGCCACTGGACCGGCGCCTGCCAGAGCCCCCAGGGAGCCGGCGGGTCACCACGCGAGGCCCCACTGTGCTCGGCCCAAAGACGAACTCCGAGTCCGGGGCCGTGGTCTCCCTTAGAACGCGGGTGCCGCCACCACCTCAGGCACAACGAGTTTCAGGACAAGGACGGTAACACAAAGACGGACATTTCACAGCAAGGAGGGGGCAGTCCATCAAGACAAAGTAACACCGCCCCGCTGGTGCGGCTCAGTGGACTGAGCGCCGGCCTGCAAACCAAAGGGTCACCGGTTCGATTCCCGGTCCGGGCACAGGCCTGGGTTGCGGGCCAGGTCGCCAGCAGGGGGCGCATGACAGAGAACCCCACACTGATGTTTCTCTCTCCCTTTCTCCTTCCATTCCCCTCTCTCTAAAAAGTAAAACCTTTTTTTTAAAAAAAAAGAAGAAACAAATAAACAACAAAGTAACATTTATGTGCGAGCGGTCCGAGGAGACAAGGAGCCCGCCCACGGCCCCTCCGTGGGGCCGGAGCCAAGCGCTGACGCCCGCGCTCAGCCCGGGCGCCAGCGGCCAGACCCCGTCCTGCGGACACACCCTAGGGGACGCCCCCCGGCCCGCCAGGAGGCCCAACTCCTCCTCCAACTGCGTCAGCATTGACGTGCGTGCGTCAGGATTGACGCGAGTGCGTCGTGACGTGGGCACCTGCCCGGGGTGACACGTCACATCCGGGTCCACCCGCACAATGGCCCCCCGCTCGCACGGCCGACGCACTGACACGCGCGCGCGTGCATCTGGAAACAATCCCGCTGAGCGAACGCGGCCCGTCCGCAGGGCAGGTGCTGCGCGAGTGAAACCGCAGACATGCGCCCGCCGACCGCCGACCGCGAGCTGCGCGACCTCAGGGCTGCCGAGCGCTTCGGCGTCCCGCTCGGCGCCCGTTTCGGGGGTGTGCGTGTGTGAGGGCTCCCCGATGCACACTGTAGCACCCTCACACCTTCAGGGACCCTCCTCCCGCCTGGCCCAGGGGGGCCTCCCGGGTGCTGCTGCAGCCACCGCGGACGCGTCCCCAACAAGGCCCTCGGCAGGCCGCTCACTTCTCAGGACTCCTAGCGGGGCGGAGGGGCCCCATCCGTGGCCCACGACGAGGCCGGGCTCGGAGGGTCACCAAGGCGTCGGGGTCCCAGGCTGCAGAGCAGCGGTGGGAGGCCGGGCTGGCGAGGCGGCTGCCCGTTCATCCTGTCCCCTGGGCTCGGGGACTCGCCGCCGTGAGGCTCATCCCGCTCCTCTGCAGCGTCTCCGAGGGACGGGCTGGAAACACGGCAGGCAGCGTTTGGTTCGGGGAGACCCAGTTTTGCTGATTAATCACTGGGGCGGACGGTGACAGGAATCCCAGGACCAGCCAGCGCTTGGCGACCTTGAGGTTACAGCAGCTCCCACGGCAGCGGCGCAGGCGGGGCGAGGGCGGCAGCGGCGACCGCCCTGTCTCGGCTGGGGTCGGTCCCTCGAAGAACTATCCACTCGGCCCTCCAGGCACGCAGCCCGAGCTCGGTCGGTGGCAAGGCGCTCAACCCAAACAGAAACTGGTCAACGAAGGCCGGAGCGGACACCACCTCCGAGAGCCAGGGACACTGATTTAACCGGCCCGGGGCAGAAGCTTGACAGCCTGGCCTCCTGGTGCCAAGGGCTGACCCCACGGTCTGTCCCACGGTCTGTCCCCACGGCTCTGCATGGACAGAATGAATTCTGCACGTCGCCTTGGGGACCGTCCCGACCTGATGAGCGGCCCCAAACCACAAAGGGTCGCACAAGGCAGCAGCCGCTCACCAGCGGGCCGTCCCCACATAGGAACAGTATGACGGGACAGCAGTTGAGGCGGGACAAGGGAACCCCGGGACACCGCGCCCAAGGGAGACTGGGAGCTTGCCGTGCAGCGCGGGAGCTGATCACTGAGACCCCGGGGCCACCTCTCCGGCAACCCGGACCCCACGGCCCAGCCCCACGCACGTGGCCGGAGGCCAACGCAGGTACCCCCGCTGTGCCCGGCGGTAAACACCGCTGCTTCGGCGGGTCGCCGAGGGGGCGAGCGAGGACACCGGAACGGAAAGAGCTGGGACCGGGTGCCGAACGGGAGGAAAACCGTGAGACTCCGCGCGCGGGCTTCAGACGCCTCGGCGCCCGGGGAACCAGCCCGGGGGTGCGCAGAGCGGGCGGGCGGGGGCGAGGCCGGGGAGCTCCGTCGGCCGTCGCCCGTTCCCACTGGCTCCGCGCCCGGCAGTGGAGCCGGCCGGCGGGCGGGGGCGGGGCAGGGCGGGGCGGGGCGGACGGGGACCCCCAGGCGGCGGGGGCTACCTGAAGAACAGGGTCCGGTACATCTGGTGCGCCTCGTAGTAGTCGCCCTTCTCGACGCTGGCGCGCAGCTTGCCCTCCACGCGCTGGACGCCGCCGCGGTTGCGGGCCCCGTTGCGGGCGCCCTCCTGCTCTGCCATCGCCGCCGCCGCCGCCGCCGCCGCCGCCGCCGCCATGGGCCGGCGCTCCGCGCAGGGCTGACGCTGTCGCAGGCGCGGTGAACAGCGCCTCTCGGCTCCCGTCCCGGCGGCCGCCCGACGTTCTCTACGGTGGCCCATGAGGAGCGGCCCGCAGCCACGTGACCGCGACAAGGGCGGACGGCCACGTGACCGTGGGTTGGCCTGGCGGGCGGCCACGTGACCGCGGCGGCGCAGTGACGTCGTCGGGCACGCCGCTGCGTCCGCAGCCGGGTCTCGCGGGCCTGTGCCTCTGGGGTGTCGTGGGCGGGTGGAGAGGGCGTGACAGGAAGTGCTTCAGCGGTTCCCGCGGCGCGTGGCCAAGTCTCAAGGGCGCGCGGGGTGGCCGCGGGCGGGCGGGCGCCGAGCTACGGCAGCACCAGCTCCGCATCCGCCCGCCCTGGCGGGCGTTTGAGTCGCGCGGACGGCGGTCCGCCCTGGTCGAGGGGCTCGCGCGTGCGTACCCGGGAGCCCCACACCGTCCCGACTTCCGGGTACAGCCAGCGCAGAGCGGAGGGACGGCGTGTCGCGAGCGCCCGGGGTCACACCTGCTGCCCGGAGGAAGCTGTGGGGCGGGGGACCTCCTGCAGTCCTGCTGAACGCGCGACTCGGCCTCTCCGCGCTGGGGTCTCGCTCTGGGCGCCAGGCGCACAGGAGGCGGTCGGGGGCACCGAAGGGGGACGCAGAGGGTGCGGGACCTGGCAGCGCCGCAGGGAGCGCAGGCCAGGTGCCAACAAACCCGGACGCGGCGCAGGCATGGAGCCGACCCTCCCGCACAAACAACGCATGCCGACTAGAAACAGGCTGTTTTATTATTCACTGGAAGTATCCCCATGCACTTTTAAAAATTAAAACTCTTTATTTAAACATTTCAATAGCATCTTAGTTTGGTGGCAGCAACAAGAGCACTACCAGAGACAGATATTTGGAAAAGCATTTACAAAAATACACTGCACAAAGTCCTATCTTGCATCTTTAAAAATAAATTAATATTCAAAATATTTCCACCCCAACTCCCAAGTTAGTTTTATATAGGAAATTCTGATTTATATATTTATCCTGTAATTATAGGAAACATCTGTGTGTTTTGTTCAACTCCACTGCATAGGCGTTGGTTCCAATTCCGAGTGACAAGAGCAGCCGTGCAGGCTGCGTGTTTCAGGACTGTTGTGCAATATACAAGAAACTCCAGAAACCAGCCAGCACCCTCAGTTCATCTTTTTCTGAAAATACAACATTTCCGTCACACTGTGAAACCGCTTAACCCAGTAAAGCGTCTGTAACGCCTCAAGTGCCTTGTGGACATCTCATTTATAAAGTCTGCTCAGGTAAGTTTCTCAGTATTAAATATTAATTACAACCAAAGCGAGTGTCACAGGAACCGAGGGAGGACGGCCAGCAGTCTGGAGAAAAGGCGAACCCCGGCCGGAGCGCGAGGAGGACGCGCTGGGCAGCGCCACCCGGCGGAGTAGTGGTGGGAGTTTGCCACGCGGGACCTTCTCCTTGGACACCATCCAAATAAAAACAACCCTCTGAGTGATTCGGAGAACGTTAGTGTTTGCTTTTCAGCAACATTCACAAGAAAACCCAAAAAGACCCCTAAGACCAGATTTCTTGGTTCCTGTTCATACGGTGACGTGAAAATGCCCAGGGACCCCACAGGACCATCGGGGACAGCGGAGGGCTACATGTCTGCGTCCAGACTGCAGCCCCCCACCCCGAGTCCCAGCAAAGGGAGATGCCCCCAGTTAACGGGGGTCAGCACAGGGGTCTGGCTGTGAAGCTCTCACTCAGTAGAGCAGGCAAAGCAGGAAAGCACATTTCCGTCCCGTCCCCCCCGGTGACGTGAAGGGACTGTCCGTGTGGAGTGAAGGACAAACCCCACCCTGCAGGAAAGGAGTGGGGAACTGGAACTTGTTGACGCTGGTTTTCCCTGAAAGAAATGTGTGCTGGACTGGGAAGGTCAAGTCCATCTGCTCCTGAAGTCCTTTCAAAGGGCCAGTGAACGGCTAAGTGTAGAAGCTGCAAGAACACGCCAAACCTTTTAACCTCATCTGCTTTGTTCCTGATGTCAGGAACATACGAGTATGAACAGCTTTGTGTTTAAAGACAAACCCCCAAAGTGTGTGTCTGTGAACCATACATTCAAATGAATTCCCAGCACTGCCTGTCGCCAGCGGGTGTCTGCGCCCAAGCACTCAACGCACAGTGTCCGTGGGCAGAACCGCGAGCAGCATCACGGTGTCGGCCGCCCCCGTTCCCCCGCCTGCTGCTGGCGGTCGGCACCGTGATGCTGCTGTCCCCACGTCCTCGCCGTGACGGACCCCGCGCCGGCCTCGGGCTGTCCCAGTATATACAAAATGTACAGCGGCGGCCTCCGGCGTCTCTACTGCACAGGCTCTCCGTGGACGCGGAACCGGTAGAGACACGTGTACTCCGGGTGGCCCCAGTTGGAGGAGACCCGGAGCTCCACGATCTGGAAACCTCTCTCCGGGCTTCTCTGAAACAAGGGAGAGAGCGAAACCACACTTACTCGGGGCAGACCGCCTGGGCCCCGGCGCCTTCCCGGCCGGGGCATGTGAGAGGAGGGGCCGGGCCGGCAAGCACCCTGGCCAGCGTGCCCCGCGTCGGCAGCCAGGACACAGAGCTCGGGGAGCCGACAACGCGTCCCGGGCCTGACCGTGCAGGAACAAAGCGCCCCCAAAGGGGCTCCTTTGGGAGCAGAGCTAGGAGCTCAGCTCCCCCGCCCCCCAGAGGCCCCCGACGCCCTTCTGACAGTTCTGTCAAGGTCAGCGGGCCCTGCCACGCCCACCGGGAGATGGGGACCGTGGGAACGGCCCCGGAGCTCACCAGGACAGGGAACGTCTGGAGCGACTCTCCGTCCTGGTCGTACACAAACTGTCCCAGCAGCTGCCCTTCTTCTTGGTACTCGTTTTCTAAGCCCTGGAACCGAAAGCAGGCCTCCTGCGACTCCGGGAGTGAGGCCGACTGCGCGGCTGCTCCTCCTCCGCACCAGCTGGGGAGCCGGGGAGCCTGGGAGCCGGGCCCACCACAGCGGTGACCGGGCTTCTCGGGAAGGCCGTCGGGACAGGCGGCAGAGAGGAGGCCCGCTTCTCCAGGCCTGCACACCCTCCCGGGAAGCACCCTCCCGGGAAGGAGGGAAAGGTGCCCCTCACGCCTGACCCGCCTGCTCGGAGCAGGTCCGGGCCGAGGGCCGAGGGCAGGCGCACACATCAGGGACGTGCGCGAGCCTTCCTCTCGGCAGGTGCAGCTCTGGGGCACGCCCCGCCCTGGGGGGGAGAGCCGGGCACACTCACGTAGACGGAGAAGTCCCTGGGGGCGCTGGTGATGTTGCCCGTGGGCGACAGCGTCTTGGGGATGTGCTCCAGCGCGAAGCTGGTCGGGCGGATCTCCATGGACAGCCTCACCACCAGGTAGCCCTGGGAGCCTCTGAACGCCCAGCAGTTGCCTGGGTACATGTCCGGCTGCGGAGGAGGCGAGGCCCTGAGACTCGAGCTGAACAAGCTCTTAGCCACTCAGGACACAGAAGCAGGAAGAGAAAAGGCTGACAACACTGAAATAAAAGTTTTGGCATGGCAAAAAAAATCCACCATAAGCAAAATCAAAGGACAGGCTGGGGAGAGGGTTTGAACTTCAACTCCGAAGAGTGACCGTCTCCACGGCGTGAGCGAGTTTCACACCCGCTGCGATCACCAGGACCCCAGAGAAAAACGGGCGGGAGGCACAACACGCACGCACACACCAGAGACACACGGGTGCACATGGCCCCCAGCCACGTGAGGGCGCCCGCCGCGCGGCCGCGTGGCCGCCCGCTCACCTGGATGACGACGCGGGGCGACTGGGAGAAGTACCACAGCGGGACGCCGAACAGGCTGATGAGCGCCGTCTTGGTCTCGTAGGTCTCCGAACAGCGCGTGCTCAGGACGCTTCCGCCTGCAAACGGGGCCCCGCCCACTTCAGCGTCTGGCCCCACCCCTCGGGACCCCGTGTCCTTCCCCACCCCAGGGAGTTCCTGGAAGCGTGCTAAAACCTCTCAGGTCTGTGGCTCGTACGAAGAAGCTTCCACTTTAGGAGCAGCCCCAGTCTTAACCTTACTTTTTCCAAGCCCCATGTCAGGAGTGGCGGATGGCTTTGGGCTGCAATCCGCGCCTGCTGACACCGAGAGGCCCTCGGCACGGGCCCCGCCCACACCCGTGGGGACGGCGGCCCTGCACACCCTTCCCCTGCCCGCACGCCCTTCCGTCCGCGCCGGCAGAGCGCCCCAGGCCTGCCGGGCCCTGCTGTTGCCAGGCAGCTGGGGTTGGGGCCGAGGGTACAGGCTGCGCCTGTGCACGGCCCCTGCTTCTCTCCGGGGGGCCAGGTGTGCGTGGGGCTGGAGGGCGGCGACCGTGGCACACGCGATGGCGCTGCTCCCACCCCCTTGGCTGCGCCAGTGAGAATGCCGCAGCCACCTGTCCCTCAGAGGGAAACGGCAGGTGCTGGTGCCGCAGCAGGCCAAGACGAACACACAAATGAAAACCCGTGAGAAGTCCTTTCCCGGGAGGCAAAGGTCCGAGGCACCGCCCCGCCCAGCACCTGCAGCCGCCTCCCAGCCGGCGGGGCGGGGCGGGGCGGGGCGGGGCGGGGCGGGGCGGGGCGGCGCGGAGGATCTCAGCTTCAGCGTCAACTGCATTTGCATTTGCGTTTGCATTTGCATTTCCGAGCCACTGAACTGTCTTCCAAATACATCCTAGTGTTGTTCTTAGAAAGCCTCCTCAGACACACTGGCACTTTTCTAGCTCGGAGTCGAAAACCCTTGGTTCAGCAGTGAACACTGACAGTCCGCACGCAGCAGAATGACCAGGTCTCTGGTCCTTCACACATGCACACATGCACACGCACACGCATACACGGGGACTAAGTCACCGTTGGTCCCCAAGGAACGGCTGAGGTGTCACCTGACATCTCCGAACTACTAGGTACTTCCTCAGAAACCGCTGAATCTGAAAACCCAAGACCTAAACCTCCTACGCGGTGAGAAGGGTGCCTGTCCGTCCAGTGCCGGGGAACCAGGTCGTGTTTGCGAGGGACAGCGGCGCTCACCCCACTGTGGTCCCGACCAGGGACTGGCCGCTCCCCGCGCCCCCCGAACCAGGGGCGGGCGGTGAGCCAGACACGGCGGTGTTCCGGTCACCGCCCCTGCAGGGCCCCCAGCGCAGTGACACGCATCAGGAGCCCGTTTCCCCAAGAAACCCTCGTCTGCCGGCCCTCCCCCGTGACCCTGAACTGGACAAACCCGAAAACTGCGCTTCTCTGGGGCAAGGGGCAGAGCCCCCGCTGGGCCGCCACGAGGCCCTTCGGGGTCCGGCCCCGTGTCCGTGACCGTGGGCACATGCTGTCTCCTCGCAGAAGCCACCTCTCGTGGCGGGCCCAGGGTCTCGGGGACAGGGCCAGGAGGCGCACGCACACGCGTGGTCCACGGCACCTCGAGAAGCACGGTGCCGGTTGGTCCGGCGCGCGTCGCCCTCGAGTGACCACGGCTTTCTGTTCTCTCTCCTCGAGGAGCCGAACCAGCAGCCCTGCCGTCTGCCCAGTGGGCCGGCCTCGCCCCTGGGCTGGCTGTCGCAGCCTGTCCCCGCTGACGGGCGTGGCCCCGGAGGGAGGCAGGCGTCTGCAGGGTCCTTGCCACACGCCTGGAGGGGCCGTGCTCACCCTGCGAGCACCACGCCCGGGGCCACCGGAAAGGCTGTGCAGTGCCACTCCCACTGCTGACCCCTGGGGCAGGCAGGCACATCTCGGTGACCCCACAAAAAGTGGGAATCTTGGTACAGCAAACCACCATCTTCCTGCCAGTGCTGCCTTCCACGTGCAAAGCACGTGACAGCTGTCCAGTGTGGGAGCTGGCGCTGTGGGTGCCTCTGTGGCCGGGCACTGCCCCACGGCTGGAGACCAAAGGCCACCGAGACGCCCCCAAACCGGGGTTTTGCTGACGGGCGCACACTGGCACCTGCCGTGCACACCAGGCACAGCCCCGGCCTCTGCCGGGAGGCGCAGGCTGCACCCTAACACCAGGACTGGAGCCACCGGCCTGGCACGTGCGCCCCAGGCTCCGCCCCGCGACTCACCGCCGGACTCCAGGGCGAAGTCCACCATGCCGGTCTTGTCCTGGGAGTACAGCTTCAGCGCGTTGTCCACGATGATGCGCGCTTGCTGGGGGGGCACGCGTGGGGGGGGCGCCGGACCCAGGGGAGGAGAGACGAGAGACGGGGCTGTGTGTGAGTGCCGGGGGCGGGGGCCGGAGGCGGTGGGGGCGGCCGTCTCAGGGAGGGCGCGCTGTCCGACCGCCCGTCAGTGCTGTCTGGGGACGGCGGGCGGGGGCGTGGGGGGCGCGAGCCTGCTCTCGGGCTCACACCGCCTCCCTGGTCCCTGGGCCACAAGAGCCCAGAGGTGTCCAGAGGGGTGGCCCAGCGGGCTCAGGGCGGGGACTGCCCCGGAGCTGGGTGCCTGGGGGGCTCTGAGGCGAGAAGATCAGTCAAGTATCGAGTGCTCCCAAGAAGCAGCTATGACGTTGGCGCCACTGCGTCTCTGCCCCCTGCCTGTGCTGAGCGCCGTCGAGGTCACCGCCACCCCCCACTGCCGGGGACCTCGGTCGTCACCTCCACACCCCGCTTCCCCCTCCCTGTCCTCCACCTACCGCTTCTGTGATGCCCACCGCCCCCTGCTCGTGCACGGCCGACAAGACGGCTTCCGAGGTCGGCGCCCGCCCGGTCACGGACACGTGGTGGGTGACGTTCTGCAGGATGCGCAGCTCCAGCTCCCGCAGCGCCGCCTGCAGGCTGTCCGCGCTGACGAACCGAGAGGACAGCCTCTGCAGCAGCTGGTCCAGGGCGCCGCCCTGCTGGTCGTCCGAGAGCAGCAGGCTGACCGTCTCTTTGACCTGCCTGTCCACCTGGGGGCGTCGTGAGCGAACAGAACAGAAACCTCTTGGGCTCTGGCTTCCGTCACCTTGGCCACCACGGCCGTGTCACCAGCTCCTCCAAATCCCTCCTGCAAACGCCCTAGCCTTCCTCTCCACAGGGCGTGGAAGAGGCCCTCCCAGTGCACTGGAGGAGCCCTCGCCCACAGAGCCCTGGAGGGAGGTGTGGCCCCGCCCCCACGAGTCAGGTGAGGGCAGAGGGGAAGAGCCCCTTGTCTTCCAGGCAGTGAACGGGGAACTCGAACGTGTGCCAGAAATGCCCATCTGCGTCACCTCCGCACACACGCACGACCATGTGCAGAGTGCGTCCGGGGCCCCGGGGCCGGCCGCACGGGTTTCACGGCCATGGCCTGAGCATGGCGACGCTGCCGCCGGCGGCCCGGCACCGTGGCCCCCACCAGCTCAGCCTCCCTGCACAGCAGGGACGTGCCTGTCCCCAGCCCACCGCCCGACCCTCAGCTCCGGCTGAGCTCTGCACACACACATTTGTGTTTCCTGTCTCCGGCAGCTCCAAATGGCAGCCCTCCTCTTCCGCGGGCGGCCGCGGGGGCCCATGGCACACCACGCCAGTGCGGGAAGGTGACAGGGTTAATGTGGTGGGTGACGGGACGGGGAAATTCGGGAGAGTGGGAGTTTTATTTTAAAGGCCACTTTAACCCTTGAAAGTCTTCGAATACAGTCAGGTTTTTTTGAGGGAAACTAATAAAACCAAGACCCCCACTCAGCCGGTCCCGGACTTTCCACGACCACAGGACGGGCGGCAGCGGGGGGGCTCACCTTCTCACGCACGCCGTGGGCCTCCTCGCAGCCGGCCTTCAGCGGCTGCCAGGCCGCCAGCTCCGCCTGCAGGCGCCCCAGCTCGCGCTCCAGCTGCGCCACTGCAGACTGCAGGTGCTGCTGCTGCTCGGCCGCACTGGGAGTCGATGGGGAGAGGGAACAGGCTCAGTCTGCCCGGCGGGGGAGCGGCAGTGGGGGGCTGCTGCCGGTCCCGCGTGTGCACGGGCCCCACGCCACTCCACGCCCGAGCCCCCGAGGTTTCCCGGGCCACAAGCACACACTGCCAGCGTGTCCCAACAGGACTCATTTGGCATTCCCGTACTTTCCTCACAGTGACAACACGGCTGCAGAGGTGCGGCACGCTCACCGGCCATTCCAGGGCCGAATGGGGCCTGGTCAGGCCCGTGGAGGGGGAGCGTGCTGACAAGGCCCGCTCTCAGGGCCGGCTGACAGTTCCACATGTGTGGCGACTGCAAGGCACCAGCCACCACACGGCGGTGGCCAGTCCCGCTCGAGCGCCGCAGGTGCCACCGTGCTTACCCCCGCAGCCCCTCAGAGAACACTCTCGGGGGGCACAGGTCAGCCTGGCAGACATGTTTCCAGGGACAGGGTGGGGGGGCGGTACCTCTGTGGTCCTTCCAGAGGACACACGGCAGCGGGCCCACAGGACACAGAGCAGCAGGGAGGGGACGGGGTGGGGGGCTCGAGGGAGCGCTCGTGCTCCCCATCCGGCCCCAGCCAAGCCCCAGGAGTCCCTGAGCCACGCAGGACCAGGGTGCCATATTCAGGCACACTGGGCGGGGGGGTGCGGTAAACCTGAAGTGCGGAGACAGGCAGCCCCCACGAGGAGAGTGGGGCTGCGGAGCGGCGCGCCCGCAGAAAGGGGTGGTGGCCGGAGGGAAGGGGCCCAGAGCCCCTGCTCCGCAGGTGACGCGACAGGCTGCAGCCTCGCGGCCGGGCCGTTCCAGGGGCGGGTGCCCGTGGTGTGCGAGGCTGTGTCCTGGACCCCTCCTATCCCCGCCCACCCAGATGTACGCCGGCTCGCCTACGCCCCAAAGTCAGCCCTCGGGGCACCCGGGTCACGGGGGGGCGGGGGGGGCAGCTGTGTGTCCCCAGGGCTCGCCTGCCTACCTCACGGTCCTCAGCTCGGTCTGCTCCAGCTCCCTCTGGACGGCCTGGGAAGCACGAGAAACAGCGGGCTCACACCACCACGCACTCGACTGTGCGTGGAACCACAGATGCATGTCCGGGGTTTGTCCCCGTAACCCCAAGGCCAGCTGTCCGCTGGAAGGTCAGTGCTGTTTCGCTTTCCAAGTACGCTTTGAAAAGACAGCCAGCAGACCCAGCTGGGGGCGCTGATCACGCAGAAGCAGCAGGTGCGTTTGGAACCTGAGCAGCTCCTGCGGCTCAGTGGACTGAGCGCCGGCCTGTGAGCCAAAGGGTCGCCTGTTCGATTCCCGGTCCGGGCACGTGCCTGGGGTGGGCCAGGCCCCCAGTAGGGGGCGCACGCGAGGCAACCACACACTGATGTTTCTCTCCCTGTCTGTCTCCCTTCCTTCCCTCTCTCTGAAAACAAATCAGTGAAGTCTCTTTTAAAGCAGCCGTGAGACGGAGCCCCAGGGGGCAGGGGGACGCCTCCTGTTCTGCGAGGACAGCGGCCCGGGCACGGGAAGGCCTGCAGGCACGGTCCCCAGGCACGCTCCGCTCCGCGCGGCGAGCACACATCGGGGCCGCTGCGCAGAGGAGGAGTACCTCTGACTTCTCCGTCAGCTTCCCGAGGGCGTCTTCCAGGGTCGAGATGCGCAGCTCGTGCTCGTGGTGGAGGGCCGTGGGGTCAGTCTGGAAGGAAAGGGAGCGAGCAGACGGCTCAGACGGGGAAGCTGCACACGCACACACCTGGCGTGTCAGGGCTGCCCAGACGCGCTGCGCGTGGAACACGCTGGGCACCACGGGGCGGAGTGTCCTGGAGGGTCGGCCCCTCGGTGACAGAGCCCTCGGAGGGACCTGGGGCTGTGCCGAGAGGCAGGGAGCTTCTGCAGTGAAGGGGGGTGCGGGCCAGGAAGCCCTGCAGCCCCCGGGAAGTGCTCTGCGGAGAAGGCGGACCGGCCCCCGCCACTCAACAAGCACCGCCGTGCTTGGTGGCTCCAGGGCAGCGGTCTGGACACACTGCACACTCTCACCCCTCCTCAGCCACCCGTGCCCACGGGCCGTGCTGCACGGAGGCATTCGCTGGGAACAAACCCAGTCCACCATCTCCCCAGGACACTGGAGACACCTTGCAGGACAGCCGCACTCGGCCATCAGAGGGACTCGGGCCAAGCGGCCACCTGTCCCGCTGGGCAGGGAGGGGGCGGCACTGAGCGCTCAGCACAAGCCGGGAAACCTCGGTGTGCTCCACGGCTCCCAGCCGTCCCTTCAGCAATTCTCAGAGGCTACAACTCCAGCCGGGTTAGCAGGTGCACTTCCTGGAGGTCAGAACGATCCCTGCCCCTCACACCATCAAAGGGCACCCGCCCCTCTCAGCCCCCACCTCCCACTGCAGGCAGGCCGCTCGGAGAGAAGATGCCTTCCTCTGCCCAGTGCTCACCGAGCAGTGGGGGAGGCTGTGAGGGGAACTAACCAGGCAGGGAGTAGGGTGGCGGGTGTGCACCCTGGAGCTCAGGCCGTGTGGGGG
The DNA here is from genome assembly GCF_019186645.2 of Phyllostomus hastatus. NCBI lineage: Eukaryota > Metazoa > Chordata > Mammalia > Chiroptera > Phyllostomidae > Phyllostomus > Phyllostomus hastatus. Next base: position 345,736 of record NW_025333611.1, on the reverse strand, counting down.
CGGGGTGAGCAGGGTGCAGGCAGTGGCCAGGGCCTCAGGGAGCAGACTGTGGTGGCCCCTGGACTGTGGCGGCGACGGGGTGAGGACAGGGCAGGACACTGAGACACCGGGAGCAACGCACATGCTGGACATTTCGATCCAAAATACCCTAGCTGAACCAGCGTGGAACCGAACAGAGGAAGCGCTGGTCTGAGGGACGCGGGCTGACGGTCCCTCCCTTGATGACCCTGGAGGGACCCGGTGCCTAGGCGGAGGCCCGGGGCCCTGCACGTGCAGCACTCCTCCTGCTGCGTGCCCCTCTCTGAGGGCACCGCCACACGCAGGCCCACTCGGGGGGGCCCAGCGCCCCGCAGCCCCTGCCGTCCCTGCCCTTCACGAAAGCACAGCCACGCCCCCCTGCGATGCCTCCCCGTCTCCGCTCCCCACGGAGAGAAGCCACGCGGGGACCCCTCGGCTCACCTGAGCGCCCAGCAGCCCGCCGGCACCGAGGTCCTTCAGGTGCTGCCCCACCACACTCCTCACCAGGGACGACACCCCGGCACCACCGTCGTCCAGCCGGTCCACGCGCACCTGCAGCTGCTGCAGCGCCGCCGCCAGCTCTCGCAGCCTCTCGTCGCGGCTCTGGCACCGTCCCTCCAGGGAGGCCACCTGCCGCTCCACCTCCCTCATCCAGGGCCAGGGAGAGGCCTCGGCCACACCCTGAGGCGGAGGGAGAACGTTCTCACCGCCGCGCACGCGAGGCGCCACGCTGGCACCCACCGCTTCGGCGCCGGGCAGGCCACCAGCACAGGTGGAGCGCTCGGCCACACACCGCCCGGCGCCCACGGTGCCCGGGGGGAGCAGGCGAGAGGCTGTGCCGCTGGCGATTCCCTCGTGCGCAGCCAGGGTGGTTCTCACCCTCTCCTCTAACCCTCGTGTGTTTCCCAAAGCAACGGACGCTGCTCTCCTTCCAACTAAAATGAGCCGAGTGACGAGGTCACTTGGAACACGGCGCCGCCCGAACTGGTTCGCCGCCCTGCACTGCACTTGGGGAGACGGACACTCGAAACTGTTTCCTGACACGGGGACCCCACCGGGCGGCCTGTTCCCAGCAGCGCGAGGACGGACCCCCGAGGACGGACCCCCGAGGACAGGCCGGCAGCGCCGGGAGGGCTGGCTGGCAGTTACCTCGGGAGGAAGGGGCCGGGGAGCGGCCCCCGGCGAGATCACACCCTGCGGCTCCGCGGCCCCCGGCGCTCCGGGCGTGCGTGTCCAGTTGAGGGCGGGCAGGAGGGAGAGGAGGCCGCCCCGGCCCCAGGAGGACAGGCCCGCACCTTGGAGGAGAGGGAACACGCCGCGGCTGAGTGGGCGGCCTCGCACACGGCCTCCCGCAGGGGCCCCTCTCGCTGCACACACGTGTGGCCGAGCACGTCGCCGGCTGGCCCAGGCGAGAGCCGACTCACCGAGCAGAAGTAAGAGCGGAACGAGCACGAGCAGGAGCCGGCAGGAGCTGCGAAGGGGGCACCTGGGGGCAGGAACACAGACGTGTGACGCAAGGGCAGTGCCCACACTCCTCCCCCCACCCCCGCAGCAGCCCGGCCCAGAGCAGCCCCCGCCGCGAGGAGGAAGGCAGCGTGCGGCCCTGGGCACCCTCCCATGGGCCCCGCCGCGAGGAGGCCCTGCCTGCACGGTGGCGGCGGCGCCCGGGCCCACGTCAGCCAGCAAACCCGAGGCCACGCCGGGGGCTGCGGGGCGGCACCGAGGCACCGTGGACGTGGGCCCACCGCGGAGCCCCAGGGCCCGGGCCCCCCCTCGCCACGTGGCCTCCCATGCACCCCCCCACCCCTGCGGGCCGCCGCTTCCCTCAGGCACGGCAGTGGCTCGGGGCCGGCCGAGACACCGTGAGAGCACGCCCAGCCGACGGGACGCCGGCTTCCTCACCTGGTGAGAAGAAGCACGTTCAGCCAGGACATCAGGGTGACCAGCTGGTACCACCCGCTGCCCAGCCACCAGAGCATCCCGGCGGCCACCTTCCCTGGAAGAGAGCACCGGGCGGTCTCGGGATGTGTCCTCGAGACAACCAGGCCCCCAAGCCAGGCCCAGCCAGGGCCGCCAGGCGGTTTGTGGACAGGCCTCTGGGGGGAGGCGAAGCAGCAGGCGGGGCGAGGCGTGGAGAGGCACCGGCGCAGCGGGAACTCCGCCCACTGCCACACGGGAGCGCAAATGAGCCACGAGGCACCCGGCATGCGCATCAGGATGTGGGTGGCATTCAGCAGAGGACATCCAGCGCATGCACCGCGGTCCTGGCCCTACTGGGGGCTCGGCGGCCGCGGGCCTGCGCCGGGGGACAGAGCTCATGCACCCGAAGCGCCACAGGACACAAGGACCGTCACACGGGGAGCGGAGTGCAGGCCCTGACGCGGAGCCCCCCGCCCCCCCCCCCGTGAGGCGAGTTGGTCCCTGCCACAGCCTCGCAGGGACAGCGCGCGCAGAGCCCGAGCGGCCACCTGGGGCCGTTGCCGCCGACCACAGCACCGCCAGCACCGCCTGCACCACGGCCCGCCCCGCAGCTCCGGTCCTCCGCAGCATCCGCGTTGCGGCGTGCCCTGTGACGGACGAGACACGGGCGGGGCGCACTCAGACTCGGGGTCCGGGGCCCCGGCTCGCCGCAGCCACCACACAAGGCAGCCGACCCACAGGGTTCCCCCAACTCCCTCCTATCGGTGAGTCGACTCCCTTCTCAGGAGAACAACAGGCAAACCGAGTCCAAGCAAGACGCTGAAGTTAACTGATGGGAACCCCACTCTCTGTCTGAATAGCTCCCACCCCTCCTGCCGGCAGCGTCCCCACGACGCCCAGCGTGGTGGCCGGAGCCGGTGCCGGCAGGGTTTGCGTGGAGGGAGGAGGAGACGCTGCAAAGCAAACGCAGGCCCAGCCCCCAGAGCGGACCAACATGCTCCCGGCGAAGTGCAGCCCCTCTGGGGCCAGGCAGCAACCGTCCTGTAGCCCGCGCATCCCCGGGAACGAGCGTTTGGGAGCCGCATGTGGTGCTGCCGGGTGGGAGACGGCCGGGGGGCTGCTGCCAGGCAGCCCGGGCTGCAAAAAGCAGAGCACCGCCCCAGGGTCCCTCCCGTCCTCTTCCTGGGAGCGGCGGCAGCGGCGGGTGGTGCGCTCGTCCCGGCGCCGGGGTGCGGACTCCTGGCACTCCGCAGGGACTGCCCGCAGGACAGCAGCGGCGCAGGGTGGAGGGGGCTGCTGACCTACCACTTTGGTTTGTGTGTCAGTAGCAGCCGGGAGGCCATCGTTTCTGACGCTCAGCGCTACAGACGAGGCTGCGGGGACGGGTGCCCCTTCCCCAAGCAGGTGCAGGTGTGTTTCCAGGCGGGGGGGGGGTGCACGCATCGCCTGGGGTGGGGGCTCAGGGGGCCGAGCACGGTGCGCTCCCGCAGCGGCGCAGGCGGGAACAGCCTCTCCCGCACTGTCGCACCCCCCCCCCGACCCAGGGAGTTCCTGCTCAGACATCCATTCACACCGCAGCCACTCACAGAGCATCTGGGGTGAGTCCCCAAGTCTCAGACCGAAGTCCGAGGGACTCCTGTCCACCTTCAGCGGGCACCCGGGCCCCCAGTGCGGGCGGGGCAGCACAGGCGCCCGTGGGGGGCGCGACAGAGACAGGACAGACAGCGTGAGAGGCAACCTGTGCGGGCAGAGGCGAGCCGTGCGGTCCCTGCCGCCCCTGCCGTCCCGGCAGACTGCGAGTGGGTGGCCAAGTGGGTCTCCAGGCGCTCCGTCCCCTCCCAGCCGTGGCCTGCGGGGGACGGTGACAAGCAGTTAATGTGACAGATGGCGCCACAAACCCGTCCATTCGGAAACGGTGCGCGGCGAGTCTGGAGAGTGAGACCACGAAGCACGGGTCTGAGAGAGAAAACAGCGCCGACGCCCCCTGGCGGTCGTCCGCTTCCACTACACCTGACCTTGGAGAAGGGGCCGGGCTACGGCACCGGGGCGCCCGCCTGCCCCACCCCCCCGACCGCCCCGCCCCGCCCCGCCCCCTCGGCCAGGCCCACACAGCCGCGCCCCGCAGCCCGCCCCGAGGGCCCCGCGCGGCGAGGGAGCCGACGCCATACTCACACAGCGAGTCCCCGTTCACTTGGAGGCGGCCGTCCTCGCTGGCAGACTCCGTCACCGTCAGCCTCCCGCTGTGCCCCGAGGGAGCTGCAACACACGCGGGGGAGGGGCCTCCAGAGCTCGGCCGGCGCCAGGCCCTCTCAGACCCCCCCCACCCCGGGCCGGCAAGCCAGAGGGCGAGCGCGGCCGGCCACCCCGCCGCAGCACGGCCGGCGGTGCGCAGGGGCGGGCGAGCGCGGCCCGCAGGGCCCCCCGCCAGGACAGCACGCCCACCGACGCCCACCGACGCCCTGCGAAGGCGAGCGTGCTCAAGACATCGGGGTGGCTCTCCAAACGCCGTTCAGACGCTCGGCGCTACTTCGAAAAGCACACCGGACACGGAGAGTGCTAACTCTTCACGGGAAGAGTGACTTGCACACAGCGTGCACACACGGACCAGCTGCCGGGACTGGCCTGCGCGCAGGGCCCGCGGCCCCTCCGCGAGCCCCGGGAGGAGGAGCCGGGGCCGCGCCCCCGCGGGCGGACAGACTGCAGAGCAGAGGCGCGAAGGTGCCGTGGAAAGAGCAGCGTTTTCTCCACCGTGAAAGCAGCGTGTGGTGGGAGAAGGAGGAAAAAATTATTTAAATACCTTGTGATTCATGGCTTTTTGATTTATAGCTTTCTGATTCATCTTTTGATTCATAGCTTTTCAATTTGTAATTTTCTGATTCGTAATTGAGCTTCATTAAAACCACTCGAAAGAGTTGGACTAAGGCTGACGAGAAAGATGACGAAGTGTACGTGGCCAGCCACAGAATCCTGTCCACGTAGGGCGCGCCGCCTATCGAGAAACCGTGGACACACAGTTAATTCCCCCGGAGCCAGCACCTCCTCCCCTGCCAGGTCCGGGAGCCGGGCTCCTCGCGCAGGCACCGCAGAGCCAGCTGTTCCCACGACGCGGAGGCGGCGCTCGGGAAGCACCGACACGCCGGCCCCTTGTCCCGCGGGCAGAGCTGCCGACCAGGCCTCTCGCCAGCACCCTTCCCACAACCGGGGTCGGCTCGCCTCGCCGCTGCACCCGCGCACACGGCCCCGCTCGGGTGCTACCTGCCCGGCCCCCCGCCCGGCTCCACGCCTGCCCGCGGGGCCCCCGTGGGCCCCGGCGTCCTCCAGGCCGGCCGGCCGCCCCAGCACTGGCAAAGCGGTGACAGAAACGAGCGGTGTGGCCTTGGGAGGCGTCCACGCGGCGATGGAGCCGCTGGACCAAGAGGACCCGGCCACACTCCGCGGCTTTTTATCAGTGCCCGCGCTTCAGAAGACACAGCGGGACCCGGGTATTTTTCCTATTGCCCTGAAGCGTGCAGGGAGGTGTTCCCCAAGCCACAGTCGCCAGAAACGTTCGCTGCTGGGAAGCTCCCCCCGTGAGTGGCGGGTGAAGCGGGCGTGCTCCCAGGTGGTCGGGCGCACGGGGACCACCTGGGAGGGGCTTGTCCCCCGGGCGCACCCGGGAGGTGCCCTGAGCCCAGCTCGCGTGCTTCCTCCCCGGCCCCGCGAAGCCTCAGGGACTCGGGGGACAGCACGCAGCCGGCCGGGGCCGGGGCTGGGCGTGGGGTGTCTGAGCTGCAGCGATGCTGAAGAAGTACGATCAGAGTGAGGCTGCAGGCCCCGGGCGAGCCGGCACCCCACCCAGCAGAGCGCACGTGGTTGCCCTCCCTGCTCGGCTGCGCTGCGCGCCGGACGGAGGCCGGGGAGGGACAAGCTGCTCACCAGGGGTGAGCCTGGGACGGTCTCGCCGATGACAGGAAGAACACCCACATCCCATTTTTTGTCCATCAAACGGAAAGATTTGTGAAGCATGAAAATATTAAAAATGGGCGAGTCTGCGGGCTGGGCCCTTCCAGCGCCGTGGGGGCGCGCAGCGGGGGTGCATGTGTAGGAGGCAGTGCAGTGCGGCTCAGCAGGAGCCGCTGGCCAGACAGGTCCTGACCCACACTGGGACCACCCACGACGGTCTCTCAGGGCCAGGCCCCGGTTGGAGCTGCACACACGGCTCGGCTCCAAAGCTGCTCCCGAGGTCGGGACTGCGGCGGCGTCTGCGCCGGGCCGGCCGCGGGCTGCACGGTTCTGGGCAGCACTAGGCGCAGCCACTTCGGTCCTCGGTGCTCCGACAAGGCTCGCCTGTGAGCAGAGCCCTGTTCCGTGCCGGCAGGACAACCAGCGTTCTCCCCAGAGACGACCCGCTCCTCGAGACTGTCTGCGCCTCTGCTGGGGGCCGGAGGTGCTGCCTGGGGGCGCGCAGGAGGGCCCGTTCTCAGACCCCCACTCCTGCAGCTTCCGTGGGATGCAGGGAGGCGGCCGGGGGGCCCGGGGAGGGCTGGGAGCCAGGGTGTGGCCACGTCTCCAGCCCCCCCGGCTGCGGAAGGGGATGGCCCCGTGCTGGGAGAGCGGTCTCTTCGCACACGCGCCTCCCGCCAGCACCCTGCTCTGCGGAGGGCTGCGTCAGGTCTCGGGGAGAAGCCTGTGGAGCCTGCTAGAGCCTTCTGGATGCGAAGCAAAACATCACCATTTGTCGACTCGAGTCTCCCGAGGTTCGGGACAAAGAGCCGCTGTGTTCCGGGGGGTCTGCAGCCTTTAGCCGTCCGTGCGCCCTCCCGCCTGTCTGCCCGCGCAGCCCCCGAGGGACGGGGACACGGGCTTCTCGGCTGCGCCAGCAGAAGCCTGAGTGTCGTCGGACTCGGACGGAGCGAGCCTCGAAGGAACCTTGCGCGCAGCAGGCAGAGGACGGGCAGTCAACGTCGACTGTCGTACAAAACCACGTGCGACCGACAGCGTCTCAGACAGACGACGCACTTCTTTCTCCACGCGCACGCGCAGAGTCCAGGCGCCGTTTGCACACTGTGACTGGACCAGGTGCCGGCGAACCGCACACTGTTTGCTGTGTGGACTTCACCTCATTTCAAGAAGCACGAGAATTTGCACCGGGCGCACCCCACACTCCGCGGCGCCCGGCAAGGGACCCCGAGAGGACAGAGGGTGGGGAGGGGACTCCTCTGGGCCGCCGTTCGCAGGCCGTACGCAGGCACGGCCACAGCCGGAGGGAGGGAGGCGGGGGCGCTCAGTCAGGCCGGCGGAGAGCTGCGCGCACATCAGGCACACGAGGCCCCACGGCACCCTCTCGCGTGACCCGTGTCTGGGAGACCCGGGCGGGCGGCGGCCTGAGGGGGCGGCCCTCGCTGGGTGGTGGGCGGACTGACTTTCTCCCTCACACACGCCTGTGACTTTCCAGGGCTCTTCATACACACAGCAGACTTTTTAAGATAAATCGGTTATTTCTACAAATCACGGTTGCAATCTGAAACAGCGAGAGAGGTGACAAGAGAAGCCCAAAGCAAATAAAAATGTAGCTTGTTACACCTGAAACTAACATGAAATGATACTGAATGCACACTGTGATAAAAAAAAATAACACAGAGGTAAGATGGAAACACACAAAACGCGTTCTCTCTTTGAAAACAGTCAGGAGCGCCCAGCCCGGGGTGGCTCAGCGGGCCGGGTGTGGCCTCACAAACTGGAATGTCGCCGGTTCGGTCCCCGGTCAGGGCACAGGCCTGGACTGAGGGCAGGTCCCCAGTTGGGGACGCATGAGAGGCCACCGACCGACGTCTCTTGCACGTCGGGTGTCTCTCCCCCTCCCTTTTCCCCTCCCTTGCCATCTCCCTCAGAAAACCAGTCAGGAGCAACTCAAGTCAAGGTCTTGCAGCAATGGGTCCCCAGAGGCTCCCGAAACCCACCCCCGCGGACGCAGCGTGGCCGTCTGCGGTCACACGCGGCAGAGCCCTGGCCCCCTGAGCCCCGGCCCCGTGGGGAGGCAGCACGCCCCCCCGAGAGCTCGCTGGGGGCGAGCGCCTTCGCCCCAAGGGTGACGCGCACTGTGCTCCCCAACACGCCCCGCCCCCAGGGCACCCTGGGAGCCGAGCCCTGGCTGGGGCGGCCCCAGGAGCAGCGCCTGCACACGGTGGGGCTGACTCGAGGGCCGGGAGACTCCGGGCAGAGCCGGAGCAGAGGGGGTGCGGCCTGCCCTCCCCTTGCTGCTGCCTCCACACCGTGTGGCTGCTGACCACCGCAGACAGAGCCTCGAACGCCAGCAGCTGCAACGCCACGCCCCCTCACCTGAGAAGCGGTAACGGACCACGCTGTGCGCCAGGCGCGCCCTGGAACACCGCCAACGCACAAACGCGGGCCCACCCCCGCCCTTCCCCGTCCCCGTCAGGCCCCCTGCCCTGCGCCCCACAGCGCCAGGCAGACCGGCCTGTGGAGGGGCCCGCCGGGGGCCGGTGCTTGGGGACAAGGTGAGCACGCTTCCAGGCCAGAGCTCCCCGGCCAGCCCTGCTGCGTGGGAGCAGTGACCACGGGCAGGAAGGCGGGACAGGCACGGAGTGCTGGGGGCCCTGGAAAGACCCCGCAGGCCGGCCTGCAGAGGCCACACAGCTGCCGACAGCCAGGCGTCTGCGAGGGCCCCTGCCCAGTGACCGCAGCCAGGACTCGGATGTCTGCCTCTGTTCGGCCGTGGCCGTTGCCAGCCCAGGGCCTACAAATGAATGAGGGCCGCTGCCCGGCAGGGCCGGTGTCAAGCAGCCCGACCTGGAGGCCCGGCGGCAGTGGAGGCGGGGACCCCGCTCCGGCGCCTGCGCAGGCCCACAGCACCACGTCCGCCTACGACGCACCGGGTCCCAGAGCTCCGGACGCCCCGGAGGCCAAAACCCTGACGACGCAGCGTGGAGCTGGGGAGAAGCAGCGACGCTCAATCTGCTGTTTTCGCAGGGCAACCCCAAGTTCCAGGCAGCGTCTGAGGCGGCAGGGCGCCGGCGCCACGACCTGCGAGACAAGGACGGGGGACGTGCGGTCCCCCCGACTGTGCGGCGTGCGGGACTCACGTTTCTGCATGTGGTCCCGCGAGTACACTCGGGAGGCAAGGCCGTGGGTGGAGGCGAGGCCGTGGGTGGAGGCGTGTGCGGACGTGTCCTGGCGCACGGACAGCTGGCTGCAGGCCCTGCAGGTGTAGCCGTTGCTGCGGGCCGCGCTGGAGCCCGTGTCACCGTTCCCCTGCGTGAAGGGTTTCGCTCCACCTGCGGGCGCGGAGAGCAGAGGGGCGCTGGTCACGCTGCGCACGCCCGCCGAGAGCCGCTCTCCCAAGGGGGCGAAGGGCTGAGGGCATTACCTTTAAGGTCTCCATCATCGTCCAGACCTAGAACACACACATTTTTGCAGGTAAGCTCAATTATCAAAACACAGCAAAACACTCAAAAAACTAAGAATTACAGTGGTTAATAACTCAGTATCACGGCACCGGTCAACATTCATTTCCTAAAGCTCCTAAAATTAACTGCCATTTCCCCAGAGAGACACACCCAGCCTTCCGGCAGAGGCTGAAGGGCGTCTCCGACCGAAGTGCACGTGTGCACCCGCGTGTGCACACACTGCGCGTGCGAAGGGCGCAGCAGGCTGGGCGCGCTCACGGGACAGGCCCCGCATCTCAGGCCCGGTGTCCCCGGCACCCTGCCCCCGCTCGCCACCTGCCGCCGCCCACCGAGAGCAAGACGCGGCCCAGGCCCGAGCCGCCCCGCCCGGGAGCAGCACGCGGGACCCTGCAGCGCAGCCGGGCCTCTGGGCCCGCCCCAGGGGCCGGCCGCACACCCAGGGGCCCGGCGCTCCTTCAGCACCCGCTCCTGCAGGGCGGGGTCACCACTGCTGCGCCCACTGTCACTAGGTCCACAGGGTGCGATGACTCAGAGGTGCTCGCCCGCCCTGCTGCCAAGAGCCGCCTGCAGCCGAGGCCACAGCCCACGGAGACGCGCCGGCAGCTGGGAGCCCAGAGGGATCCCCGGCCTCGCTGGGCTCCGCTGGCCGTGACGTCCCTTCTTCCAGAACGTCCAGAAGGGACCGTCCGGTAGCCGACTCACCCCAGAAGTGGTCCACTTGGGTCTGCTCTCGGATCAGAGACTCGTCCAGCACGGGTGGCCGGAGGCTGGCCGAGCCCTGCAGCCCGCTGCTCGGGCCGGCGGCAGCCTGCCTGGCGGCGTGGCTCACGCTGAACGCCAGCTTGCTCGCGCCTCTGTGCTGCTTGGCTGTCCTGAAAGGGAGAGACAAGGAACAAATTCACAGGCTTTTTCTTAATACAAATGGACGATATTTTACCAACACAAAAGCTTCAAGAATACAGCATTTTTAAAAAAGATTTTATTTATTTATTTTTAGAGAGGGAAGGGAGGGGGAAAGAGAGAGAGAGAGAAACATCCATGTGCAGTTGCTGGGGGTCACGGCCTGCAACCCAGGCATGTGCCCTGGCTGGGAATCGAACCTGGGACACTTTGGTTCACAGCCCGCGCTCCATCCACTGAGCTACGCCAGCCAGGGAGAATACAGCATTTTTAAGGCATCGTTTTTCAGTGTCTTTCCACTGTGATGAGACATTTATCGACTTGGAAAAGGGAGTCCTAGGCTGGGGTCCGAGAGCACCTTTGACAAATGTTTCAGCGAGAGAGTTTCCACACTAATTTTGGGCTGTGTGACACCAGAGTAGTTAAAACTTAAGACGACAAGCATTAAAAACAGCCTGAGCACAAAAATAAACAATTACGTGATTTCTGAGCTCAAGCCCTCCCTCCCTTTGTAGAACAAGCGACCACACGCTGGTATGCTCCCACTCCGGGGCTCCCTCCAGGAGGGGCAGCTCTGCACTCAGCCGGCGGGCACAGGCTGTCCTCTGACGTGGCGTCCACACTCCCCTCGGGCACGAGGGACAGACGCCGGGGCCCTGACAACGAGTGCTGCGGGGCGCTGCAGGCTGCGTGGGCCCCGGCAGGCGCCCCTCGGCGGTGGACCGTGTGGGTGACGGCAGGCGGCAGGAGGCCCAGCCCCCGTGGGTGTTCTCGCACTGCACTCCATCTGCGCTGGGACCGCCTGCAGCCCCTTGGTGGGCCCCAAGGCGGAGGAGCAGAGCCTCTGTCTCTAAGTAAACTCTGAGGCGACTTCCAGGGGCGCATACCGTCCCCGGTCCTAATGGAGCCCATCCGGGGGGCAGGCTCGTCCCTCCCCCGGTGCAGCCCACAGAGGAGCTGTCCCGTGCACACACAGGCCGTCCCCGTCCGGCTCCTGCTGGTGCAGAAGCGGCAACAGGCACCCCGGAGGTGGTGGGCGGGCAAGCCGTCCACCCCGGTGCAACCTGTCGAGTCAACAGACCCTCTGCGCTGGCCCCGACCCTGAACAGCCTGAGCGGGGCGGCTGAGGGCCAGGCCTCGCCGCACGGGGGAGCCACGTCCCGGGGACAGGTGCAGGGCGGGTGGCCACGCCCTCTCCGGGCCCTCGAGCAGAGCGGGGGGAAACCTTGGCTGCAGAACGCCAGCACCGCACCCCACGTGGCAGAGGCCACGTCAGCCCTCACGCCCAGCACAGCCCGACGCCGCGAGGGCCTCCGTGCCGCACCGGGTCTTCCGCTGCAGGGCGCGTCTCACGGCCCGGCACTCGCGGCCTGCACGTGCGCGGGTGCAGCAGAGCAGGGCTCACCTGGACGCTCTGTCCCGCAGGGAGGCCGTGCTGCCAGGGCCGGCGTCCGCGTGCCCCGCCTGGCCGCCCTCTGTGCCGCGCGCGGTGGCGGCCAGGCGCAAGCTGCGGCGGGACATTCTGGGGGAGTCGAACACGGGGTCCAGGCTGTGCTGCGTCTCGAAGTCCAGGGCGTCCGAGGAGTAGCTCGAGCTGGAAGGGAAAGCGTGTCAGAGGTCAGTGGGGCTCACGGCGCCGTTTCCACACCGGACGACACCACCGCCGGCCATGGCGTGTCACCTGTGGCAAGGCTTGGAGAACGGCCGCTACCGTTTGACGGCTTTTCCAAAAGCACGCTAAGCTGGCCCCCACTTCAGTGCCTGTGAGGTCAGCGCCCCGGGGGCCCGGTGTGGAAGCCCAGGGCCGCCTGAGACCCGCTTCACCACGCGCCAAGTTCACGAGGACCCCCGCCCGAGGGCCTCCCGGCGCGACGGCATGCCAGCCTGCGCCTGCTCATGCAGCGCAGAGACAGCGGCCCCGCCCTGACGGGGGCCCAGACACACAGTCTGGCCCAAGGGCAGCCCACGGCAGTGCCTCCGCCACCCTCACACTCTGCTCCCTCGCCACCCTCTCTGGACCCTAACCTCCCACCCTCCAGCCTCCCGGCCTCCCAGCTACGACGCCCCACTGGCCCTCCGCCCCTGGGCCCGGCCAGATGCCCACCGGAGCCCCCCAGCTCTCTGCTCAGTCCCGGCCCACTGCAAGCCACCAGGAGGTCGGGTCCCTCCCGCCCACCCCCGTCCCCACAGGCCCTCGCTCCTGCGTGGCAGCCACGGGGTCGCCTGGCAGTCAGAGCCACCACTGCCCGCCCCTCCTCACTCCCAGCGCCACCCCCCCCCGACTTCTGGCTCGGCCTCTGTCTCCCCAGCAGAGAGAGGGCAGCATCTCAGACAGCCCCTCCTGGGGCTCCTCGCCACGGGTGCCACACACAGCCCCCCCCCCCCCCCGCCGGTGAAACCGAAGGAAACTGAGCGCAGCACGCCCCTCCTCTGCCCTGACCAGCCCCCGCGCTGGGAGAGGGGCCCACGCGCCCTCCCCACCCACCTCGAGCCCGCCCGCCCGGGCGCTGCAGGGCCAGCTGGGCCAGCGACTCCCGTGGGCTGAGCTCGCCGAGGGCTGGGCCTCGTCCCGCACGGCCTCTGGCAGTGTCTGCGGGCTGCCTACAGCCCGGGCTCCTCAAAGCCCTCCGCCCTCTCCTGCACCCACAGCGGCTTCCCCACCCCTCCTTGCGGTTGAAAACCCACTTCCCCAGACACTGGGAGCCACAGCCCCCCTCTCCTGCACGGCATGCTCCCCGACGGGAGGCCTCGGGGGCGCCGGGGACAGGGCCTCCCTATCCAGGGCCACGGTCCCCAGGGTGGCCCCACCCATCACCTGAGCAGTGGTGGGACTCCAGGGTGCGGGGCCAGCGGGTGACACAGACCAGCCTGCTCCCGGAGGGGACAAGCGAACCCTGCGAGCGCACCTCCCTCGAGCAACAGGAAGTGCCCGCTGTACTGTAGTCACGGCAACAGACACGGGCCAACCTGCAGCAGACCAGACCTCTGCATCTCACTGCCGCTGCCGGGAAGTGCAGACGGAGGTGTCGGACCAGCGCCCCCGACAGAGCGCAGGAATCCCGTTCGGGCTGATGTCCCCCTCGTGGGGTTCAAAGGACACGAGTATCTGGGCAGCTGGCACTGAGCGTCTGCTGCAGAAGGAAGCTCCTGGGAGTTACTCCCCATCACCAGGGGCTCTTTGGTGGGGTGGCATCTTTTAGAGGTTTGCTTCAAAGCAGTCCAGTGGGAAGGGGGAGAGGGGAGTCGCCAAGGGGCTTGGTCCCAGGGCCCAGGGTGTCACCCTGCTGCCAGCGTCTGTGGCAGGAACACGGGTCAATGAGGTGGACACGGTGTCCAGGACGCTGGGCAGAGACCTCACAGGTGGAGGCCGTGTGCCCAGAGCGGTGGCAGCGAGGGGGGAACAACACCTGACCCCCCTCGGGCCCCGGGGCCCGCACACGCCCCGGCACCACCCACGCAACCGGGCCACTTGCCCCGCTCCCTTCAGAAGCCAGGCGTGCGACCGGCTGCGGGGGCTGGACACAAGCCCGCAGGGCGGCCACCTAGGCGCCGCGCAATGCGGAACACGGAGTCTCGCGCCGGCGCCGGTGCCCCGGTTTGCACGGAAATGCCGCGGAAGCTGCAGCCGGAGAGTGCATGTCGCTGCGCACAGGGGACGCGGCCTGGACCTGCGGGTGAAACCACGCAGTCCTCGGGCGGGGGCCGGGCTGACGCCGCCACAGCACTCTCGGCGCAGCCCGTCAGCGTTTCCCTCCCGCTCCCTGGAATAAGAAAGAAATGCCCTCCAGTGTCCTTAGCACTTCGATCCCACTTTCACCGCTGAAGACAGGCCGCCGGAAAACCCCACGGCGTTGCCCTGCGGGCCTCAGACGTGTGCTGGGGCGCAGAGGCTTTCTGACCGCCGGGCCCGGCCGGGCCGGCGTGGCCGTGAGCCCTCCTTCGGCGCTGGCCCGGGGCTCCGGGACGCCGGAGTCCCCTTCCAACCACCCTCCCTGCCCGAGGACTAGCGACGGGACGGGCGAGCCGGCACCTGCGAGAGCCCGGCCCGGGGGCCTCAGCGGCACCGGGGCAGGGACGAACACGGGGCTCTGGCAGGAGCAGGCCCGGCCCCGAGACCCGGGCCGCATCGCGTCCTGCGGGCGGGGAGCCTCCGCTCCCCAGGACGGGCGGCACCTCCAACTCGGAGACGCCCAGCCGCTCACGTCAGTCCCAGAGCCCTCCCCGCCCCCGCACGCCCTTCTCCTTCTCGGGGCACGGCCCGGGGGTGGGGTCTGACCCGGGATTCCCACGCAGTGAGGGGTCGTCACACGCACAGCGCGCCCAACAGCCTCACACCTCCCTGTCGGTCTGCGGATCGCAGGAAGGTGGAGTTCCTCAGGACGTTCACAGACGCTTCTCTCTCTAAAGGTGGCCTGAGGCCGCCGCGCTCACCTGAGTGCATACGTGTAGCCGGTGTTCTCGGGCACACACTGCGGCGGCGTGTACGTGTGCAGCCGGGAGAAGTCCATGCTCGAGGTCTCAGGTCATGCTGCAGAGGGCGGGAGAGAGCAAGGCAGGGAGTCAGGGCCGGAGCACCGAGGGCAGGCGGGGCGGGGGGCGGTCGGCCCCCATGCCCCCACGGGGCTGGGCGAAGCCAGCCCAGCAGCTCTGGCTGCAGACGAAGGGGAGGGGCGCAGGGGCGCGGCTGCTCTGCTGGGCCCCTGCAACGGTGTGCCCCTCGAAGCACCGGGGAGACCCCACATCAACGGACTCACAATCGTGAAAACGGGCGCACTTCCAAAAGAACGTGGGAGTAACTGAGAACCCTCTGTGAACGTATTTCCAAACCCGCAGAGGTGTCGGATGCTCCCCTTCTTCTGGAGCAGGTCTGCACCGCTGCCAGCGGAAACAGCACACCCTTGGTGCCCGCTCGGGGCACCCACACGCCGTTCCAGGGGGCACCTCAGAGTCAGAAGACTGGGGGCGAGCAACACGTGAGTTTAAGGCACTGCTTCCACATTTACTGTTCCCCCAAGGAGACATCACTGTTAACTGAAGTGTGGAGCACGCCGTTTCTCAGGCTGTCTTCTCGGTGAGGCTGAAGGGACTCCAGCCTCACTCGGCTAAAAACACTCTCTCTCTGTCTGTCTCACAAGGACTCACGACACACTCCAAGTTTTTTTTTAAAAAGCTCATAGCAGTAATATGAGTCCTAATCTGCTGCTGAATACTCTAAAGGAAGATAAAAGTTAAAAAAAAGACCACCGTGGACAAAAAGGGTTTATGTAGAAATGGCTGATTTCTGCAGAAACGGCGCAACCCTAGAACGTGCACGAGAGCACGGAGGGCCCGGAGCGGCCAAGCAGCCCCGAGAGGGGCCGAGCAGGGACCCCCCGCCCCCGACTCCAGCTGCATGGGAGAGCAGACTGATCCACGCGGCACGAAGACAGACCCACGGGCTCTTGTGACGGAGAGCCCGGAAGTGACCCCCAACGTGCACAGCCAATCAGTGTACACCGAAGAAGTCCAGGATGTACGACGGGGAAAACAGCCTCCTCAGGGACGGCTGAAAACTGGACAGTCTCATGCAAGAGAGCGAAACCAGACCGCTCTCAGACCTGACCACAGGGCCGGCTCACGCGGACGCAGGGCCCGAGCCCGGCCGCACAGCGAGGGGAGCACAAGCGTCCAGCTACCTGACGGGGTCTCAGCGCGCACTTCTCGGCTCTGGCTCCACCAGCAACAGCCCGCCAGCGGGACCACGTCGGACGAGAAGGCTTCTGCAGAGCAAAGGAACCGGCCCATGAGGTGAAAAGACGACCAACCAAACGGGAGGAGACATGTGCAAATGACCAATGTGATCGGGGTTAGTGTCTGAAACACACAAAGAACTCGCACGACTCAACAGCCAAACAACAAACAACGCAGCTGACAAGTAGGTAGAGGGCTGAATGGACATCTCCCCAGAGAGGACACACAGGTGGCCGCCGGGCACGCGCCCCACGCCTCACACCGCCGGCACAGCCGACACCCAAGACACCCCAGCGACACGGAGGAAGGGAACGCTCGGGCACCGTGGGTGGGGTGCAGCACATGCACCCCTCGGCAGGTAGAGCTGTGCTGCAGCCCTGACATCGCCCAGAGAAGATGAAAACACTGACTCGGGAAGACACGTCCCCCCCCCCCCCCCCGCTCTCTGTAGCACCGGGCAGCAGCCAGGCGCCTGTGCACAGGGGCGTCCCTCGGCCATGGGGCGAGACCTGGCTGTTTGCAGGCGGCACAGTGGACAGGGAGTGTGCCGTGCTAGTGAAGGGAGTCAGACAGACTCAGTCTCTCAGAGAAAGTTAGTTTTCAAAACATTTAGCCCTGGCTGGTGTGGCTCCATGGACTGAGCACTGGCCCGCAAACCAAAGGGTCGCCAGTTCAATTCCCAGTGGGGGCACGTGTCTGGGTTGTGGGCCAGGTCCCCAGGAGGGGGGTGTGAGAGGCAACCACACAGTGATGTTTCTCTCCCTCTCCTTCTCCCTCCCTTCCCCTCTCTCTAAAAATAAATATTTTTTTAAATTAAAAAAACCTCTTAAAGTAAATAAGCAAAAAAAGTTATATTTGAGAATAGACTGGTGGCTGCTAGAGGTGGGAGGGGGAAATGGGTGAACTGTCTGGGTTTGTTTCTTCTTAGTTTAAATAAATCGAATTTTTGAATGAAATTAAATTAATTACTGACGTCTACGAGCTGAGACAAATGTATTTCATCCACACCGCTCCCTCTGAAATGGCCCCCGAGTCTTCCACGCCAGCACCACCTGCCCCTGCGTGCTCCTCCGCCCCGTCTGTGGGCTCGCTCTCTCTCTCCAAGTCCAAACACTCTCTAAAGAACGAAGTACACAGTTCATACGTGAACACTCCCCGGCGCCTCCCGGCTGTGTGAACGCCACCCGCCGCTGCGCCGCGCCAGCCCTCCCCTGGGTGTGCAGCCCCGCCTGGGCGAGCCGCCAGCCCCAGGGCCTCCTCACCTGCCCTCGCTCTGCGCACCCACGGCGGCTTCACCACTCACCAGGGATCTGCCCCGCGGCCTCGCGCCCCCTTTGTCCGCTCCACCCCGCCCTTCAGGGCCGCGCGCCCCCTGAAGAACAGACCCCAGGAGGTGCCCCCACCCCGGCCTAGTCTGCGTCTCCTCCCCTCACGACAGCCCAGACCCCAGGGATCGGCGGGGCCAGGTCCCCGCTCCCTGGGGCGGGGCCGAGCCACACCCAGCCGCAGGGCACTCAGGGCTTCCGCCCACAGTGGTGTTTAGCTGTGGCTCGCTAGGCAACCGCCACCCGCTGCACCGGCAACGGTGCTCCTGCCCGGCCACTGTTTATCCTCTGGGGCGCCCAAGTGGCATTTTATTTCTTTAAGTGTATTTCATTGACTGTGCAATTACAGTTGTCCCAGCTTCCCCCCTTTGCCCCCTCCACCTGGCACCCCCCTTCCCTCCGGCACACCCCCACCTTCGTTCCCGTCCGTGGGTCGCACATGTAAGTTCTCTGGCTTCTCCATTCCCTGCACTACTCCTAACCTGCCCCGATTTGTACCCACCACTGATGCTTCTTATTCCCTTACCTTCTCCCCCCGGCCCACTGATAACCCCCCATGTGATCTCCGTTTCTGTGGTTCTGTTCCTGTTCTGCGTGTTTGCTTCAGTTGTTGACCGTTGTGAATTTGTTGCCACTTTAATGTTCACACTTTTGATCTTTTTCTTAGATAAGTCTCTTTAATGTTTCATGTAATAAGGGCTTGGTGATGATGAACTCCTCTAACTTGACCTTATCTGGGAAGCACTTTATCTGCCCTTCCATTCTAAATGAGAGCTTTGCTGGATAGAGCAATCTTGCATGTAGGTCCTTGCCTTTCATGACCTGGAATATTTCTTTCCAGCCCCTTCTTGCCTGCAAGGTTTCTTTTGAGAAATCAGCTGACAGTCTTACGGGAACACCTTTGCAGGTAACTGTTTGCTTTTCTTGCACTGCTTTTAAGATTCTCTACTTTTAACCTGTGGCAGTTCAGCTATGATGTGTCTTGGTGTGGTCCACACTGGAGCCAGCTGGTCTGGGACTCTGTGGGCTTCCTGGACTTGTACGTCTATTTCCTTCACTAAATTAGGGAAATCTTCTTTCATTACTTTTTCAAATCAGTTTTCGGTTTCTTGCTCTTCCTCTTCTCCATCTCGCACCCCTATGATTCTGGTGTTGGCATGTTTGGAGATGTCCCAGAGGTTCCTCACCAGGGGTGTCAAACTCATTGTCACCGGGGGCCACATCAGCCTTGTGGTGGCCTTCAAAGGGCCAAAGGCAACTTTAGGACTGGGTAAATGGGACTGCTCCTTAACAGTCAAGCGAGAGCTCGGCCCTGCTGTCGGGTAGAAACAAGGTAGAGGGCGGGATAAAACAAGGTAGAGGGCTGGGTTTGGCCCGCGGGCCTTGTGTTTGCCACCTGTGCCTTAGACTATCCTTGTTTCTGTTTAATTTTTTTCTTCCCGTTCTGATTGAATGCTTTTTCCTTCCCTCTGCTCCAAATCGTTGATTTGAATCTCGGCTTCATCCCCTCCACAGTTGGTTCCCTATACATTTTACTTTATTTCACGTAGTGTAACCTTCATTTCTGCCTGGGTCTTTTTCATGCTGTTGCAGTACCCAATCAGTTCCTGGAGCATCCTGATAACCAGTGTTTTGAACTCTGCACTGATAGTTTCATTTAGTTCTTTTTCTGGGGTTTTGTTCTGTTCTTTCATTTGGCCCATTTTCTTTGTCCCCTCTATTTGACACCCTCGCCGTGTTTGTTTCTGTGTACCTGGTGGAGCTGCTTTGACTCCCTCTCTTAGGGGTGTGGCCTGTTGTAGAAAAGGCACTTGTAGCCCTGGCTGGTGTGGCTCAGTGGGCTGAGCAGTGGACTGTGAACAAAAGGGTTGCTGGTTCGATTCCCCGTCGGAGCACATGCCTGGGGTGCCGGCCAGGTCCCATTCCCAGCTCTCACCCCACCAAAGGAGAGCTGGTACCAGGAGGGGGTGCCTGTCCCGCGGGAGGCACAGCCATCTAGGCATTATTTCCTTTGCCCCCTTTGTACTTTATTTTACCCTGCACTCTCATTTAAGAGTCGTGCCTCAGAGCGGGACTGATGGCTAGCTCTAAAGTGTTCCCGACCCGCCCAGCAGGGAAGCAGCAGGCCCCCCAGGAGAGCACCTGTGTGGGGCGGACACGTTCAGCTCCGAGCTGCCGGACCGAGCAGGGAAAAGCACGCGCCCCAGGAGACGGTGGGCCGAGAGCGCCCTCACGTGGAGGGGAAGGCACCGGCGGGGAAGCCTCCCCAGGGCCCCCCTCCCATCCTCACTGGTGGAGGCCACCCCGGCTGGCAGCACAGGCCAGAGGACAGGCCCAAACTTGGGTCACAGACCTCAGGAATTCAGTGTCTTTACCAACACGCAAGTCCCAGCAGGGCTTTAAGACGGGAGCTAAGCTTCTCCTTCCCTAGTGCATTCGGTCGCGCCGCCGTCGCGCGGGGCCGGTGGAAACACACGGCTGCACCGTGGCCTTGGACGCCTCGGGCGTGGTGGAGCAGAGCCCTCCCGCCACACGCAGCTCAGACCGGCGCCACGCAGAGCGTCCGCACTCGCCAGCGACAATCCAAGAAACACGCCTGACGAACCGCAAACACCGCCAGTCACACAGGGTTGGAAACGGAGCCTCGAGCACACGGCGCAACCAGAGGGTGGCAAGACTGCCGGGGTCCGCAGTGAGGTCGCACCCGTCCTCTCAGGAACCGCTGGGCTCCGGGGGAGGACCGGAGGGCACGGCGGCGCCTGCCTCCACCGCCACACACCCCAGCGCCACCCCGGCAGGCGGTGTTCCTTGGCAGCACACCGGGCGCTGTCTGCGGACCAGCGTGTCACACGCTGGGCTGCCCACGAGAGGGCCTGGTCACCGACGAAGTGGACGGAGACGAGCGCGAGCCGGCTGTCTGGGGCGACCTACACAGCTGTCTGGCCAGGAGCCCCAGGAGCCGCCTCCTCACCCCGCTGAGACGGCACGCAGCCCCTGACCCCGCCTGCAGAGCCCGTGCACAGAGAGAAGCGCTACCCACGGGGACGGTGACAGACAGGACCTGTCCCAGCTCTGGGCACGGCTCCAGGCAGCGCCACCTGCCCAGAGCCCTGGGGAGGGGCGGGGAGGGGCCTCTGAGCTGGCAGCGGAGGGGCCGGCTGGCGCCTCTGCTGACGTGGTCCCTCGGGACCTTCCGGAGGGAAGGGGGTGGGGTGTGGCACAGACAGACACGCCCACACACTGGCAAAACTCCAGCTTCGCCACGCCCGGACCGCCCAGCGCTCAGCTCCCCGGGGGCCTTGTGTCCATTCAGGCATGTGGCCACGGTGTCCTCGTGAACAACACAAACTTCTAAAACAAACTCCGAGACGCCTCTTTAAAAATCAGGACTAAAAAGAAGCAGTACTAAATTGTAACATGGTATCTCTGTTCAGAATCTTAATTCTGTGACAACCAAACAACATAGAAACTGGTAAGAACATTAATTATCTCCGCCTGTAGATTTAAAAAGTCACCCTTGGGTGACACGTGACCACATCCCCAGGACCCTGCTCCGCGGCATCGCTTCTGCCACGTGACACACGGGAGCTGGCCCCACAGCTCGGGGTCACCTCGGAGCAGCATGGGGGTCACCTCGGAGCAGCACGGGGGTACTCCCAAACACCTGACTCCCGCTGAGGGAGAACCCTTGGACGTGAACTGACCGCCTGCAACAGCAAATCAGAAGTAAGCAGCTGTGACCTGAAAATGTTTGAAAGGGCTTTACAGGGCGCTATGTGTGCCTAAGGGTGGTTTTAAAACACCCAGGAAGACCCTGCACTAAGCTCAGGGGTGAACTACGGAGAGTGAGGCTTCTGCTTTCCTCCTGCCCCCTTCAGTGCTGTTAGAGGTTTTTCAGTAGCAAGTACTGGCTATACAGCAATTAACTGAACAAACATTACTTTCAAAAAGAAAAACTAAGCCCTGGCTGGTGTGGCTCAGTGGATTGAGCGTGGGCTACAAACCAAAGGGTCGCCAGTTCGATTCCCAGTGAGGGCACGTGCCTGGGTTGCAGGCCAGGTCCCCAGTGGGGGCCACGTGAGAGGCAACCACACATTGGTGTTTCTCTCCCTCTCTCTCTCCCTCCCTTCCCCTCTCTGTAAAAATAAATAAATAAAATCTTTTTTAAAAAAGAATAAACAGTTGGTGTTCGATGCGAGGCAGTTCGGGCAGCCAGGACCCGGGGCCCCTCCGGCTGTGGCACCCCCGCCCCGGGAGGACGCCGCACCTCGCCCGCCAAACCAGCCATGGGGGCGCGTGCGGTCACACACCTCAGCCCCGCACAGGGAGAACCGCTGTGACAAACACAGCGGTGCGACATATCTTGAAATAAGTAGAACAACAGAATAAAAAAAATAGAAGCCAGCTATTTTCAGCAGCAACTCTGCACAGAAAGACCTCTTCTTGCCAAGACGTGAAGTCTCTTTCCTTTTCTTGGAAGTGATGGAACGGCAGGAAGGGGCGGGGCCCGCTGCATCTGTTTACACAACAGCAGCCCAGTCTCCCGGGGCACCAGCCTGCCCCCGCCCAGCGCCCCAGTGTCCCTGATCCCTGTTCCCCGTTCCCAGTCCTCCCAGCCAGGACCCCAGCTCCCGGACGGCAGGGCTCTTCTGCTGCACAAAGGCCAGGTCAGGGAGGTCACTTCGGGCCGGTGGCTGTGAGGGGCCTTGCAGAGCACGGGCCCAGTGCACGGGCCACGCCAGGGGCCGCCCAGGCGGTTGTCCCACTGGAAAGAGCTCGGGCACCGTGCTGCCCCTAGCAGTGCCCTGTCGGCCTCTGGGGACTCCGGGGGCCACACCCGCAGGCGAGGCTGTACAAGCTGCGAATCACGCACACGGCACACAGGCCAGGGACACCCCCGCCGGCTACCGAGCTGGCTGTGCTACGGTCTCTCCGACTCTCACATCGGGGCTGCCGAGGCCCTCCCTGACCCCAGGACGCAACAACAGTCCGCTTCGTCCTGCATCACCCCTACTGGTCGGACTTCTGCCCCTGCAGCCACGCCTGCAATCCCTGCGGAAACGCGGGGCAGAGACACCTCCTCACCTGCTGGAGAGCACATCCACCAGCGGCCACTCAGCCTGCCCCTCCACTCCCCCCCCCTCCCCAGCAGCGTGCTCCCTCCAGGGCATCGCCCTCCTCCCTGCCGCCCCCTGGCCACACCCCCGCCGGCTGGGCGGGCACGAGGAGGCCGGCCTGCGGGACCAGCGAGCACCCTCGGACGGCCAGAGCAGCGAGGGCTGCGCGCGCCTGGGCCCCTCGTCCCGGCACGTCTCCCAGGGCTGCGGGCACGGCCCTCCTCTTTCCTCGTCTCCTCGGAACAGCTGTCCGTTCCTCCGCCCAGCTGACCAGGGCGACACCAGGAACCGCAGCAGCAGCTCTGCGCCTGCACTGTCAGGTGAGCACCGCCTCCCCACCACCCCTGTAGTGCCTGTCCCCCCAAAGACAGGGCACCTGCTACAAAGGCCTGCCACCTGAGGAGCGAGTAAAGGAACCGCCGAATCGATCTTCCTCCTGCCCAGACAGAGCTCACATCCCCCAGTCACATTCACAGAGGCCGCGGGGGGAGACCGGAGGACCAGGGCCAGAGCAGGCAGCTCTGTCCTCGGGCTGCAGCCCTGGGGAGCCCAGCGCCCCCCTGAGACCGGCCTGCACCTGCTCGCCCACAGCGCGCGCAGTCTGGGGCCTGCAGGGCGACCGGCACCGCTGTCGGAAGCACCTGCCACCGGCTCTCACCCCCTGAACTGCAGTCCCCAGCGGTAACCACTCGCCGAGCGTCCCCACGCAACTGAACGGGAGACGGTGCGGCCGGCCGGGCAGCACGCCTCGCCACAAACAGAACTCGAACTGCGCGCAGGCCGCGCTGCGAGCACCGGTCCCCCGTGCCCTCTCTCTGCTCCCCTGGGTCTGGCTGGCCCAGCGGTTTCACACACAGACCCACGGGGTCGGGGCTGGCCCGGTCTCCTTCGCCTGAAACTCGAGGCTGGTAAGCAGTTAAAACGGCAATGAGTTCCAAGTTCAGAAGACAAGGGGAGAAGAAAGCGAGAGTTTCCGATCCACTGCACAGCACTGCCCGCAGGCGGCAGGGAGCACAGCCGCCCCTCGGGCACACTCGCAGCCCGGCCCAGCCGGCATCGCTGCCTGCTTCCCACCTGCCCGGGAGCCCAGCTGCCCCCCTCCCCCCCGTCTGCCCTGCGACTGGCCACTGGGCGCGGAGCAGCAGTGGCAGAGGGACCGCGCTCCAGGGCTCTGCCCCACCGGAGAGGCTACGGACAGCTTCGTCCTGCGCCACCTCCCCGGCCCGAAGGGTTGCCTGGCGTTTCCTGCGAGCCAGTCCCAGCCAGCCGTCTGCAGAATGGGGAGACCACGGGACTGTCATCAACTGAGGGCGAGGAGCAGGCGGCCGGTCAGACACCCGCAGCCAGACACCCGCGGCTCTGACAAGGGACCTCACAGGGGCCCCCCCACCCCCCTGGCGGGGACAGTGCGTGGGGCACAGGCGCTGTTGGCTGCCGCCGTCTCCCAGACACCCTCTCCAGCGGGGCTTCTTAAAATACACACACACACACACACACGTATGTACACACCTATACATACACACACGCACAAACCCCAAAGAACAAAACCCTCGGGAGAGAAGATGGCGGTGGGAACCGTGGGAGCTACAGAACACACGGGCAGCTGAAAACCGACAGGCCAGGAACCCGGAGGTCCCGCCGGGCAGCCGGGAGCGCTGGGAGACACCAGGGGACCTCCCCCCCGCCAGACCAGACAGCGGTCCTGTGACCATATGCAAGCGAGGGGGCGGGATGGACCTGCACCCAGGAGGGGTGGGACGAGGGGAGTGTGTGCGAGAAGCGGTCGGGCAGAGCCACTCGGTCTTCTCAGGTGGACGGGAACCCCTTCCTCCATGACGAAAACACTCAACAAACCAGGATTGGAGGGAAACTCCCTCAGCCGACCAGAGCCATTACTGAAACCCCCGGCGGCTGGCTGGCGTGACTCAGGGGAGCGAGCACCAGCCTGCAAACCCAGGGGTCGCCGGTTCGATTCCCAGTCAGGGCACAGGCCTGGGTTGCGGGCCAGGTCCCCAGTAGGGGGCACACGAGAGGCAACCACACATTGGTGTTTCTCTCCCTCTCTTGCTTCCTCCCTTCCCCTCTCTCTAAAAATAAATAAGTAAAATGTTTTAGAACCCATGGCGAGCCTCGGAACCGGCGGGGAAAGACCAGGAGCTTTCCCGGAAGGTCAGGAGCAAGCCTGGGACGCTGCACCCGCCACTGCCTGCCCCCAGCACTGTGCTAGGCTCCTGAAGAGGAGACATGTGGCCCCCAAATGGGAAAGAAATAAGGCTTCCTTATCACAGGTGCCACGGTCTCACCTTTAGGAAATCCTACAGAATTCACAAACAACTGTTACCGCTAGTAAACGCTGTGCAAAGTTACTCGATACAAGGCCAACACACAGAAATCCGGTGCATTTCTATACACCAACAGTGAACAACCTGGAAATACAACTAAGAAAACAGTTCCTCTTACAAGAGCATCAAAAAGACCAACAAACTCGGAATAAACTGAACGGAGGAGCTGCCCGACTGGGGCCTGGGAAACTGTGCAGCGGGGCGCCCGCCCGCCCGCCCGCGGCCGGGAAGGCCCCCCCCACGCCGCACGTTTGCTTCAGACCTGGTCCCCGCTCACCAGTCTCAGTCTGCGTTTGCGCGTCTGCAGCGCGGCCTGGAGACGCCGCGAGGTGGGACGCCACTGCGGGGGCGGGGGGGGGGGACGACACCCTGTTGAGCCATGCCAGAGGAAACACCGGTGAACCCGAGGCCACCCGCAGGCTGGAGGACGTGCACCGCCAGCCTGCCCACCCAGCCACGCAGCCGGCCACACCCCCACGGCCCCTCCCGCACACACAGCAAAGCTCCTCCTTCACTTCACGTGCAGCTGAGTGGGTCCCAAACAGCCCAAATCAGTCTTGAGAAACAGTTGGAAGACTCGGTTCCCGATCTCCAAACTCACCACAAAATGGTGTGTTGTTAGCTGGCACAAGGACAGACAGAGCAAACTGGGGTCCCGAAATGAACCCCCCCAGTCACCGTCCGCTGATTTCCTACCTGCAGGCCAAGCCCACCCAGTGGGGCAGAAAACAGCCTCTTGGACCACGGAGCGGGGACAACTGGACGTGCACGTGCAAAAGAATGAAGGTGGACCCCTGCCTCACCCCGCACACACACAGTTCAGAATGGGTCAGAGGCCTAATCGTACGCGCTAAAACGGTAAAACAACAACAAACAAACAAAAAACCCCGGTGCATGAAAGGACGCCACCAAGAGGGGGAAGCGACCCCCCCCAGGGCAGGGGCTCCAGGCCGGCAAAGGCGGGACAACGCGAGGGTCTGCTAACGAAGTCCAAGTCCGCCGGGTCGGGCGCCTTCACCCAGCGGGGCGCCGCTCGGCCGGGAAGAGAGACGGAGGAGACCGGGTACAACCCGGGGGCACCTGGGAGACTTGATGCTGAGAGAGAGAAGCCGGGCACAAAAGGGCACGTGTGGTCTGAAGCCCTCAGGGTCACAGGCGGGAAGCGCAGCAGTGGGAGCGGGTCCCGGGGGGCGCTGACAGCCGAGAGCACTGCGCATGCGCTAACGGGGCAGGTCACAGTGTGGCTCCGCGGTGAATTCACTGCACCCCGAGCAGCAGCAGCAGCAGCAGCCCAGCCGTTGCAGAGGCCGGGGCAGGGGACGGGGGTGGGGGTTAGGGTGCGGGGCCCCAGCCCGAGCCCGAGGCCGGGGCAGGCTGCCTGAACCCCGCACAGCCTCGCGCCCGCGCCCACGCCCGGGCAGGGCCGGAGCCACTCGGCGTCGGCGCCCGAGACCAGAGCGGCGCGGGCCGCGCGTCACTCGCGCAGGAACGGGACACACGCACGGGGGGGACCAGGCGCTCCCGCCGCTGGGCAGCGCGAACGTGCTGCTGACTTTTAGGGGGGAAAAAAACACCGACAGGGCGCTGGGAGGCTGAAGGCAGGGTAACGAGGCTATCGGAAGACAGCCCGAGGAGCCCTCCCGGGAGCGGACGGAAACCGCGGCGCAGCGATAAGACCGCGCGAAGCCGGCCGGGGGCCGAGATACCCGCGCGAGCGGAGCGCAGGGCAGAGGAGAGCCTGGGACACGGAATAAAGGGAAGGAAACGGCTCCAGCCAGGAGCTCGGGGCGGCTCCGCAGAGCTGAGCGCCGCCCGTGCCGAGACCGGGGGCGGCGAGTGCCCGACGCCGACGCCGCCGGGACGCGGCCGACCCCGCGGGCTCCGGGGGACTGAGGGACGGGCGGAGGGACCGAGAGAGGCGGGGCGCCCCGGCTGAGCGGCCGCGGGCCGCGAACACCGCGGGCGCCGAGGCGGAGGCGCCTGTCGTTGGCGGCCCGGGCGGAGTCCGCAACTCGGCGCGTCCCCGCAGCCCCCCCACCGGCCGTGTGGGCGCCCGGCCCACCCCATCCCCGCGGCCGTACCGGAGCCAGAGCCAGGGCCCGACCCCCACCGCCACCCCCGCCTAGGACCTTACCTGCCTCGCGCCGCCGCCGCCGCCGCCTCCGCCAGAGGCCTAGTCCGCACCGCCCAGGCCCGGCCCCAGGAGCAGCCCGCTCCAGCGCCAGCCAATCGCGCGCTGCACCCAGAGCCGGGGGCGGGAGCAATGTCGACGTTCACCAATACTGACCACGCCACCTGAAGCGCTCGACCAATGCAGAAGCGACTACTAGAAGTACGGCCAATCAGGGGCGGAGACTGACTCGCAGGGGCGGGGAAACGTGCGGGGTGGGAGGTGAGGAAAAGAGAGGGCGGTAAGGCGGGGCAGTGTGTCCAAGGGCACCGGGTCTCCCGAGGGCACCAGCCGGACCACTTCACGTCCAGTCCGGTGCCCGCCGCCGCCCTCGCCCCGCCGCCGGCCTGGCCTCCCAGCTGCCCGAACCCCAGCTGGGCCCCCAGCGGTGCGGGCGCCCCGGCCCAGCGGTGCGCGCCCTGCAGAGGGACCCCTGCCGGGCACCCAGCTAGGGTCTTGGACCCCGTGGCCTGGAGCCGGGTTCCGGACGCTGCTCCCGCGGTTCCGGCCGATCCACACCCACCCCTCCCTTGGATTTTCACGACTGTGTTTCGGGGTAGACAGGACGCTACTACTTCTTATCCTCACGCTACAAAGGAGGGAACGGGTTCCCGGGCGTCGGGGAGCTGATCAGGCCCGCCGAGTCCGCCCGCCCCCGAGCGGAGCATTGCGCAGCCCTCAGGCCAGGACACGTTTATTCATGGCAGTGGCGTGGGTTGTGCGACTCAGCTGTGTCCACACGGGGTCTGTGACCGTCGCCCTGTCGGCGAGCGCACGGAAGTCTCCTCCTGGGTGTGTTTAACCGGTGCCTGTTCCTGCGGGGCGGGGCAGGTGTTGAACTGCAGTGGAAGGGCGCGGGGAGGAGGTGTTGCTTTTCCGGGGCTGCGGGGGCGGGGATCGGGTGGAGGAGAGGTCCTGAACCACTCTGAAGCGGGCCGGGACGGCGTCTCGTAGCCGCCGGTAACCGGTGAGCGCTGGCGGAGCGGCGGCCGCAGGCGGGAATGCTGTGGATGAAATCCGCCCACGGTGTATAAGACTGGAAAGAAAAGACGGCAGAGTGTCTCGGTGCTCTAAAATTTTGTGTCGATTTAAAGTTTTTTGGATATATTGGTTAAGTAAAATATATTATTAAGTTAATTTCGTCTGTTTCTTTTTTAGTGAGGCTACTAGAAAATGTAACACTTCTTTCCTGGCTGGAATGCTATTTCTAGTGAACGGAGGTGCAGGTGTTGCCGGAAACTTCTGGGTCGGGATTCTGCACTGGAAATATCCCAGAATGAATCTTTCTCCCCATGCTGCAAAATGACCCAAGAAAAAATTTTTTTAAAAGTTCAGCAACAATGAATGAGCAAGGTGCAAACCCACATGACATAAGGTAGAGGGAAGAGACAAGATTCTGGTGGGGTTCAGCGGAACCCTGGTAGATGCCAGGTAATGACAGGGACTCAACAAAATCCTGAGGGTCCCTAGAATAACCCCCTCCCACCTGGGCTGCTGGACAAAGACCAGGCCACTGGACTGGCTGTTACACCCCCTCCTCCCAGAGTTCACCCCAAGTCCACCTGACTGGCTTCCATTGCTTTGTGTTGGCTTCATCTGGACCCAGCTGGTCAGTATGGAACCACCTGGACTGAACTGGCTGGGACTGGTCTGGACCAGTGATTTGGTTTCAGTCCACCTGGTACCTTACCTTCACTAGGCACTTGAGCACAGCTGCGAATACTTGGAAAGTGCCTGGTCCAGCCCCTCAGGAGGAAGCCAAGGCAGGGAAGGATGCTTCAGGTGACCTTGTCCCAGTGAACTGACTGCTGTAGGGGACTTGCCCCGGAGCCTGGTAGGTGGCAGGTTACACAGAGGAGGGGAGAGGCAGCCCCAAGGGCAAAGCCTGTCCTTCAAGAAGAGCACCTCACCTTACTGCGTTCCAAAGACAAGGGTGCGAAGTTCGCTCAGGAAGTTCACGGAAACGTGTGTGCTGTGCCACTCCGTGTGTGCATGCACACGTGTGCACGAGGCACAGGAAAGTCTTGCTGGTGGTTCTGTCCACACAGGGGCATCGTGATTTGGTTTTCTTATCTTGACACCTGTATTTTGCACAATGAACTCAATACTTTTAGATACATTAAAGGTTTGAAAATGGCCCTGGCTGGTGTGACTCAGTGTATTGAACGCCTGCCAGCGAACCGAAAGGTCGCCAGTTCAGTTCCCTGTCAGGGCACAGGCCTGTTTTGGGGCCAAGTCCTCAGCTGGGAGTGCGCCAGAGGCAACCAATCCGATCAATGTTCCCCACATCGATGTTTTTCTCCCTTTCTCCCTCCCTTCCCCTCTCTCTAAAACTGAATAAATACAAC
Organism: Phyllostomus hastatus; assembly: GCF_019186645.2. NCBI lineage: Eukaryota > Metazoa > Chordata > Mammalia > Chiroptera > Phyllostomidae > Phyllostomus > Phyllostomus hastatus. The sequence goes on along the minus strand of NW_025333611.1, from coordinate 316,460 downwards.
CTTTAAAAAAAGTTTGGAAATGTTCAAGTACAGAAAAGCATTGTAATATGCCTCTTGGTTCCACGATCCTGAATTGACTACTAATATGTTTGAAGAAATAAAACTCTGTTCCAGGCGAATGGAACTCTAAATGAAGAGGAACACCACGACCTGAAGGAGACACTGAAGGAGACTCCCTCCCAGGGCCAGGAGGAGGACTCCTCATGACCTCAAAGGCATAAGCAAGCCTTATGGCGAAACACGGAGGCCCTGATTATATCACAGTGAAAGGTGTCTGTTCAGTCAGAGATTCCGTGAACCAACCAGCAGCCTGGTGACCAGCAGGAGACATTTGCAACATTTAAAACAGACTCAGCATCCCTGGCCAGGTCGCTCAGCGGGTGAGAGCGTCATCCCGACACACCAGGGTTGTGGGCTCCGCCCTGATCAGGGCACAGACAGGGATCAACCAATGATGCGTCCACATGTAGAACAACAGGTCAGTGTTTCCATCCCTCTCTCTTTAAAATCAGTATTTTTTAAGAAAAATTAAAACAGACAAGGGGTTACCACTTAGACTATACAAGAAGCTCCTGCCATTCAGCCAGAAAGGGGAACAGGATGGAAAAGCAGGCGAAGGAGGCGAGGCGGCCGTCCACAGGAGAAGGCCCCTAAACGCACGCCCCGAGCGTGGAGAGACGCTGAAGCTCTTCCGTGATCAGAGAATCGCACGGTCGGAGCAACTCCACGCCCCGCGCCCCGTCCAACAGTTGGAAAGGGGGCGACGCTGCGTGTTGGCGGGCACTCGGAGGCCGCAGGGACTCGGGCCCCATGGCGGAGCAGACCCCTCCAAAGCCCCAGGGGAGGGGCCGTGACCCGCCCTTCCTGCCGAGGTGCCCATCCTGGCACTGTCGGTGCAGTGAACAGACCGGCCGCATCCCCGGGTGGGCCGCCAGGAGGCGAGACTGGCCCTCCAGACGCAGACAGCAGCGGACGGTCCTGGGCAAACCCAGGCAGGTGGCAGGCTGTGGAATTCTACCAGCCGTGGGCTGCCCAGATATTTCTCAGACGTTGTTTTGGGGTGTCCTTGGGGGTTTTCTGGACGAGGTGAACATTCGATTCAGTAGATTGACTCAAGCAGACGTCTGGCCCCGGCGAGGGTCGGCCTCACCCAGGCCACTGGAGGCCGCAGGGGAATGAGGGGCCGAGGGGGACGGAACTGTCTCCGCCTGTCAGTCTGCCCTGGGACGTGGGTCTCCGCCCGCCTTTGGACTCGGCCTCTGGCTGGAGCTGACGGTGCCGGCTCTCCGGGGTCCCTGGCTCACTGGCTGCGGTCTCAGAACTTTTAGTCTCCACACTCCTGCATCCAGTCCGTGTGCTATGTTGTGATCAGTTTTAGATGAACATTATCTTCATGATACATGTGTGCTTTAATGTGACTATATGAAGAATCATTATATTTAAAACTTTTCTTATTAAAACGTGACTAAATATATGTTGTGTACACAAACAATATGTTCATAGACCCCCTCCATCTCTACCTGTATCAGGTAAGTAAAGGGGTTTCTCATATATACACACACACATATACACATATATACACACACATACATACACATATACACATACATACACACACATACCATATGAATGAACAGCACTGTAACTCAGTTATTTACAAAGAACTAAGGAAGGACACAGCAGAGGGCAGAGAAGAAACACACCCAAACTTTCTCCACAAAGAGATTCCCTTTCACACCTTCGCCCATGGGTGCGGAGTAAGAGACGGTGTTGAGGATGGAAGAGCACACATTGTGTTGTTTGCCCCAAGGAGTTAGTGGGGGGACGTGGGGCAGCAGCCAGCTGGAGCTGTGTGACCTTGACCCACGCCTGAGCCTCTCTGAGCCCCCACGGCCTGCCTGGTAAACAGGAACAGCCTGCCTGCGTCCGAGGGCCCCGTGAGCGTCGGGGCGGTGATGCCTCTGCGGTGCCTGGCCCCGGGGGAGCACCCCGCAGACGATGCCCTTTGTTCCAAAAGGGCAATGACGGCAGTGCAAACTCCTGCCTGCAGCTGTGCCAGGGAACTTGGGGAGGTGTCGGAGGGCGGCGGGCCAGCTCGGGGAGTAGGGCCCGCCATTCCAGACCGAAGCCCACTGGAGTCTGGGGCGGGCCGGGTGCTAGCCAGCTGGGGGCAGGTGAGGTGGGCTGGTTCTGGACCGAGTCCATACAGCTCAGGTGTAACCCAATGGCCCGGGCTCCTGGGGGGCGGTGCCTGGCTGGTCCCTCGTTTGTAAACACGCAGAAGCAGCCCCTGGAAATCGCCCTCAATCCCAGCAGACCCCAGAGTGTGTGCGGGCCTTTGTCAGAGCTGGGCCGCAGCTGTGAACAGGCTGTCCATTTAGAACGGCGTGGATTTCTTCTTTCCTGATCTGTTTTGGGGAAAGACTTGGATGGGCGGTTGTGCCCACTGCACCCCCAGAGCCCCTGCCTGGGTCTCTCGTGAGAAAGTGGACACAGGGCCTGTTTGTCTGCGTTCTGACAGCCGGGCCGGGTGGGTGCTGGGCTGCAACCCCCCCGTGTCTGTCCCTAAGTTTCTCTCTTCTCCCTGCTGCTGAGCAGACTGGAGCAGCGTCATCTCATAGCTAGGGAAACTGAGGCAGGAGTCCCGCCTGCAGCCTGCCTGGAGCGGGGGCTCGGGGGCAGAGGCCCGCAGGCCAGCGCTCTGCTCACAGGCTGCAGGCCCCAGTGGACCAGGACAGCACCCTTCCTGGGAGGCCCCTGGAGGCCACGCCCTTTGCTCTGGGTGCACTCACCCCTCCAGCTGGGCAGCGGCTTGGGCCTTTCCATTGCAAGCAGACTCCTTCTGAGGGGGAGAGGCTGGCTGGGAAACCTGAGCCCCGGCGTTGTGCCTGCGGATCAGATGTCGGCCGAGCCCAGGAGGCAGGGCCAGCTGAGTGCAGAGGCCCCTGAAGGAAAGTTACCCGGAGGCTTGGGGAATACCCTGACTTCTGCCCATATGGGGTCTCTGCCCTCCTGGGGGAAGGGGGTGGGGGGCACCCACAAAGAAACTCCTGTCTCTGCACTGGGGGCTTCGGCTGCTGTGCAAACAGCCCCCCTCATAAACAAAGTCTGCAGAAAACAAAGTATTCTTTAAAAACTTAAAAACCCACAGATCTTCGCTTTAACTCCATCGCTCAGATAAACATTGTTATGTCTATTTTGTCATTTTGCCAAGTTTATTTACATACACTTTTATAAAAGTGGACACCGCATACGCTGTTTGTAGCCTCACGCCCCCGGTGAGGGGGTTGGCACCCAGTTCCTTCCCTTCCCCCCAAGGCCTCGTGGAAATGACTGGCGGAGGAGCACAGAAGGCAGGTGGGGAGTGGGAAGAGAGGCTCAGGAGATGGGATTTCAACCGGGCGGGGGAGGAGGAAAGCAGTAGGAGGTGCAGGGAGGAAGCAGCCCCAGAATAGGCGCTGCAGGTGGGGCAGGCCTGTGCGGTGGGGTGGGAACAGCTGCCGTCTCCCACGCCGAGGCCGCAGCAGCTGGCAGCCGGTTCGGCTCCCTGTCCCACGCCAGACAGGACTTCTCCAAAGAACTGGAGCAAACGTAGGGCTCCCAGAGGGGGCTTGAGTTTCTGGGTGAGCCCTTCCTCAGTCTGGTGCGTGCAGGTCCACAGCACCCCTCACACCTCTGGAAAACAAAGCCAGCAGCTGAGCCCGGACCTTTCCGTGGAGGACAGGGGCCAGTCCCAGAAGCTGAGTTCCCTGGAACAACCCAGGACCTTCTGACACAACGTGTACTGGGCAAGGCTCCGGGCGTACGGGACTCTCACCCCCTTCTCTGGCAGGACGTCAGAGGGGACAGTGTCGGAAGCGGCCCGGTGGCCTGTCACATGGCTACACGTGTGCTCCCAGGCAGCCCAGCTGTCCCACTCCTAGGCGCTTGCCCAAGCGAAACACAGAGACTCGTGCACGGATGTCTCTGCGGCATTGCGCAGAAGCGGCCCAGAGAGCCGTGTGCCTTGGCCGCGAACAGACAGATGGTGGTGGGTCCGCCTAGGGGACCAGTCCTCAGCAGCACAAGGGGAACCAACCACCGACAGGTGCCAGACGAGGGTGAGTCTCCAGGACGTCTGCTGAGTACAGCCGTCCAGGAAAGGCAGGTGACCTGCAATGACGGAGCAGGGTGCCAGCTGCCCCGGGCCAGAGTGGGGTGACAGGGAGGGGCCCAGGGAAGCCTGTGGGGCAAATGGTTGTGGTGACGATGACACAGTGTACGCAACAGTCAAGACTCATCAGAACTGACGCTGAGAAGGGGACCATTTCACTGTATGTAAATTAAATCTCGATAAAGTTATTGGAGACTCTTATTTTGTTATTATTATTTTTAAATATTTTATTTACTTTTAGAGAAAAGGGAAGGGAAATACGGAAAGAAACACGGATCTTCAAGAGAGAAACACTGACCGGTTGCCTCTCGCTGGGACCTGGTCAAGAATTAAACTGCTGACCTTTCAGTTTGCAGGACAATGCCCAACCCACTGAGCCACACCCGTCAGGACGGAGAAAGAGACGTTTAAAAAGTGAATGGTGGAGCCTGGCCAGGGGGCTCGGCTGGTTAGAACTTCATCCTGATGCACCAGAGTTGCGGGTTCAATCCCCAGTCGGGGCGCAGACAGGACTCAACCAGTGAAAGCACGGACAGCTGGAGCAACAATTCCATGTTTCTCTCTCTCCCCCCTTCTTCTCTCTCTCTAAAATCAGTAAATTAACTTTTTAAAAAAGTGGTGGACATAAAAGGGCCAATAGAAAGACTAAGGAGTAAAACCAAACAATTATCCGGGATGTAGAAAAAATGCCCGAAAAACAGGAGGGACTGCAGAGGGGAGGACCACGAGAAGTGGCAGACACGGCAGCAGGGGGGGGGGGGCCGGGTCCAGGACGCACACGGGGCCGCAGGAGTTCCGGACGGAGGACAGGGACAGCCCTTAAAAACAAAACCACAGAAGGCGAAAGGCCCTGCAAACACGGAGCAAGGTGAGCGACTGAAGATCCCCATCTGGACTCGTTCTCGTGGCATTTCAGAATGCTGGGGAGAAAGACGAGATTTACAAGCATCTGGAGAGAAAACCTGTGACTCCTGCAAAGGAGTGACCCTCAAACTGTCAACAGCTAGACGATGACAGAGCGGAGCTGTGCCTTGAAGTCCTGGGGGAAGACCTGGGCTCTAGAAACCTGTGCCCAGGGAGAAGGGCACACGGAAGGCCTTTTTGGAGGTGCACAGACGCCCCTTTCTCGGCTGTGCGTGTGGTGTACGCCAGCAGACCACCGAGGATGCCCGGATGCAGGAAGCAGGGTCCAGCGAGCAGTGTGTGGCAGCTCTGGGACAGATGATGCAGGGAAATGGGCACCCTGGGGGAGCTTTTGCGAGAGAGGCGGGGTCACAGTGAGGAGGTGGTGCAGGCACTGTGCTATTTTTGCCCAGAAGAAAACATGAAGGCAATTAGAAACCCAGTAAATCAAATAAAATGTAACTGAAGGTTGTGGTCAAACATGAAGCAAACCTAACCTGGCATTATTTTGAGTAATTCATCGAGTACAACCGTTTTCTCTAGGGATATTGGGCACAAAGAGAGGAAAATCCTACCCGAACAAGCTGTTCAGTAAATAAAACTCGTAACAGCCCGAAACAGAAAGTTCTGCTGGTGGGTCTCGGCTCGGGAATCCACTCACAAAAAAGCATGGAAAAGTCAACACTTCCACTTGTTCTAACTACAAACAGCGACCTTGATGAGGTACAGGCCGACCCGAATTGGGAGGCCAGCAGAGGGGTCCCCCCCTTCGTGATGGGGAGACGAGGGACCCCGTCCCACACCAGCAGGGCGAGACAGAGACGTTCCGTTCTGCACGTTATTTATGTTCAATCCTCACCCGCGGGTGATCTTAGAGAAGGAGGCGGGGAGGGGACACGGCGGGCCGAGGGGTGGGCTCGCGGTTCTCCACTGGCAAGCGGCCACTGTCCCTCCGTGACTAGTGTCTTGGGGGAGACCCCTGAGAAGACACAGTCACCCCCGGTCTCCAACGTCTGTGCACGAGCCCCGGCGTTGCCCGGATCTGCCTGCGACGCCGATCCGCGCCGGGAAGCCGGCGTGCTTAGCTGCCCCCCTCGTTCCCGCGCCCCTGTCCCCCGACTACTTCGGGAAGGAGCGCTGTCCGTCCGTCCGTCACAGTCCACCGCGCCCGCCACTGGCCCCCGCCTCCCCCGGGTGAGGGCGGTCCCCACGTGGGGCGCTGTCGGCGGTGCTGGGAGTGCGGAGCTGCGGGCCTCCGCGCCCCGTGGGAACAGGCAGCACTGCTCCCCAGGGCCCGGGGGCCACGCCCGGCACCGGCGCCGGCGCAACGCTGCTCCCCGGGGCTCGCACAGGCCTCTCGCTGCGATGCGGGGCCGGGAAGACACATGCCAGGGGACTTCGGCCCGTGCATCTGCGCATGCCCCCAGCACCGCGGCGGGTGGGGTGGGGTTGCCGAGCCCGCGTCACGTGACTGCGCCTCGCCGCGAGGGTGGCTGGGAACGCGCCTGCGCAAGGCGCGGCTCCGGCTGGACGCTCCACCGTCCGGGGCCGGGAGACTTGGGAGCTGGCGGGGCGGAGATGGGCGGAGACTCCGCGGCCCGCGCGCCTGCAGGACCGAGAGAGGCTCTGAGCGAGCAGCTCCTAGTGTCGGAGCTAAACGTCACCCGCATGTCTAACACTGCGAACGGGCAGCGGCGGTAGCGCAGGGTGACAGCTGTCGGCGCCGGGCAGGGTCCCGCCGCGAGGACCGCAGGTCTGGGGCGGCCGCGCCGCGCGTGCGGACACCACCCCTGGGGTCCCCAGCATGGTGGGAGCCCAGAGAGCCGATGCCGAGGGCGGAAACTTCGCCCCGAGGCCTGGCTCTGGGCGACGCAACAGTGCTGCCGAGGCCCAGCGCCGCGAGGAGGGGTTGCCCGTCCCTCCACACCGCCGCTCCTCGCCCTCCGCCATAGCCAAAACCTCAGCATTTTCGAGAACGGAAATACAAAGAAACGAGCATCAGGCCCTCGGGGGTCGGAGTGCGGGCGCCGAGGCCAGGGAGGAACTGGGGACTTCCAGACAGAAGCTTCCGTCTCCAGTCACCGCGCCACCCGTGGGCCGGGCGCCAGGCCCGGGCTCCGCCAGGACGCAGGGGAGGCCTCGCGGCTGTGCGCTCTGGGGCGCCCCTGCCAGCGCGGCCTGGAGCCCCTTCATTGCCCTAGAAGTGCATGTGATCTAAGTCTGGAAGCCGCAAAACAAAACAAACAAAACACTCCCCGCGGCCCGCCGCCTCGGAACCCACGCCGCGAAGGCGGTTCCTCCCTGTCTGGACGTTCGCGAACCCCGGAAAACGAGGAAAGTGGGGGAGAAAGATTTATCTGCGGGAAGCATTTCCGCTTCAGGCCGGCCGCTGGCAGTGGTCGGGGGACAGGCTGCCGCCTGCAGGAGCCATTGCGGGCACCGCCTTCCGAGCTCAGAAGGACGAGTGCTTTTCCTTTTAGTACTTTCAATTACGAAAGTACTAAACACAAAATGCACACAGTACACAGAGAGAAGGGCGTGCCAGGCCCCTAAACACCCATTGCGAGGGGGGCCTGGGGCGTGGGATGCCGGTGATTAAAAAGAACTGCGCACCTGGAGGGGTTGCTCAGGTGGTTAGAGTAACGTCCCGGACCTGCCAAGGTAGTGGCTAGGTCCTGGGGCAGGACACAGGCAAGAGGTGACCAACGATGTATCACTGAGTTTATCAACAAAACAGATCTCTCTCCCCTCTTTTCTCTCTAAAAAATAAATTAATAAAACAAGCAGAGGTGAGAGGCCTGTTCTCTGAAAACTACAAGACATTGAAGAAAGAAACTGAAGGTACAAAGAAATGGAAGATTATACCTTACTCTTGATTTGGAAGGATTAATGTTGTTAAAATGTCCTTACTACTTAAGACAATAGGCAGATTCAATGCAATCCCTATCAAAATACCAAAGGCATTCTCAGAATTAGAACTAACCCTAAAATTTGTATGAAACCACAAAGAACAAAGTTGAAAGTATCACATTTCCTCATACCAAACTATACTACAAAGCTACAATAATCAAACAGCATGGTATTGGCATAAAAACACACAGAGATCAATGGAACAGGGCCAGAAATATATCCTTACTTATATTTATATGGTCAATTGACCTACAACAGAGGCAAAAAATGAAATTGGACCATTTCTTACACCATATACAAGAACAGACTCAAAATGGATTAAAGCTTTCACTGTTAGACTTAAAAGCGTAAAACTCCTAGAAGAAAATATAGGCAGTAAACTCCTAACATCACTTTTAGCAGAATCTCTTTGGATATATCTCCTCAGGCAAGGGCAACAAAAGAAAAGAAATACAGAGACGGAACTATATCCAACTAGAAATCCTTTGCACAGTGAAGGAAACCATCCACAGAATGGGTACCGAGGACTTAAATGTGGTGTCCTCTCAGCCAAGTTCACTCCCATTTGTTTTTGGTTCCCGTGACACCAATGGCTGACCCAAGACAGAAAGTGGGGCTCCTGGTGGGACATGAAGACTCCCAGTGCTCGGGCGTGGGGTGGGGGTGGGGGGTTGCTGCACTCAGGGGCAGCAGAGGCCCCTGGAGGGCTGACCACTGGCCCCACCCATCTGGTTTGGGAGGTCTGGCCTGAGGTCTGGTAATTGGTATTTATTTATTTATCCTCACCCGAGGGCACTTTTTCATTACCTTTAGAGACAGAGGAAGGGAGAGAAACATCAATTAGCCCAGGCACGTTCCCGGACTGGGTATCAAACCCACACACGCCTTTCAGTTTATGGGACTCCACTCCCACCAGCTGCATAATTGGCATTTCTAGCAGGTTTCCCGGCAATGCTGAGGAAGGAAAAGGCAGACGAGGCCGAAGGCAGAAAGCAGTTCGGGAGCTAATACCTGGGCAAGGCCAGGCCTGAGGGCTTCCCAAATCCCCATAGCCGTCAACCATCAGAGCTGGGCTCAGAGGGGGCCCAGGAGGGTGATGACGCCAGTGCAGTCGGGAACACGTCCTGTGGGGGCTGGCTGTGGCGACCCAAGTCTGCACTGCAGACTCAGACCCCGCCCCGTCTCCAGACCGCTGTCCCCCATCCCAACACCTCAGCCTCCCCCTGCCCCACAGTGGGCGCAGGGCCTCTGGCTGCAGCCCCTGTGCTCTCATGAGGAGCTGCTGCCCCCTGGTGTCCAGAGAGGGCTCGAAAACGAGTGGTGGCCACCTGACTGAGTTGCAGGCCCCCCAATTCTCAAGGCTGGCTTCTCAGTGAGGTTACATCTGAGGGAAAAATGAGCGATTTCTGAAGAAATGTCTATCAATTACCAAAACACACAAAGACAGGCATACAGAAGAATTACAATAAATATTTTAATTAAGTTTCAAACACCAAAGCATAAACGTTAATATTTGATTGTTGGAAAATAAAGCATTTCCTCCCTTGTGTTAACATATGTATTTGGCTTGTAGATATAAAAACCATTCGCAGGGAAATTTTTCAGGCACTTGGGTGTAGAAAGTGCTAGAGAATAAAGTACACTTTTACTTTACTGCTGTTCACGAGAGAGCAACCGCAATCTGACGAAATAGTAAACAGTCTCTTTTCAACGCTGCCAGCGTTGGTGACCTGGAGAAGGGACCTGACCGGACAGGCCCACAGCACACGCCAAGCTCCAGTGGGTCTCGAGTGGGGCAGTCTCCGCTGACGACGGTTCTTGGGGTGTCCTTCCCTTTCAGTCTGCTCCCTGAGGTGTGTGGGGCCAGCAGACAGGGTCCGAATGGAGGATGGGGTCTCCCTCGGACCCCTCCGGCTCTTCTGAAACGGTCAGGAACGTCCACGTCGGGCACTGGCGCGAGGGAGAAGCGGCGGCCCCCAGCCTGGGAGCGGACAAGCCTTCGACACAGGGAGAGCGAGGTGGGGCCTGGCTGCCCGCGGGCGCGCTGATGCTCGGGTCTCGTCTCAGGCGAGCCGGGGGTTCCGGCGGCCGGCCGGCGGCCCGCACACACGGCCCGCAGAGACGGGGCCGCTCCGTGGACGCCAGGAACCGCTGGGCTTGACAAGCACCAGGCGTTTTTCTCAGGAAACACATTCTTCCGGCCGCCACAGCCTTCTCGTCCGTGTCCTCGGCTGCTGTGGGCTGCAGAGGCCACCAGGCCCGCCCCGCGGCGCGGTCACTGGGCGGGCGGCCCGGCTTGCACATGCCGCAGGAGCTGCTCGCAGCGCGTCGGGGAGCGGTGCTTGTGGACCACGGCCTCCGCCTCCCTCACCAGCAGGTCGGGGAACAGGCCGCCGCCGGCTTTGAGGACCCCTGAAACACAGCAGACACCCTTGAGATGCCGGAGGTGAGTACCCAGCCAGTGCCAGGCTGCAGGAATCACAACAGCCTGGTGCTGGCGTAAAAACAGACACACGGGTCACCGGAACAGAGGAGGCAGCCCAGAAGGTCTGCTAGTTTATGTCAAAAAACAGACAGATACGTGCGAAAGCCACGAAGCCAGACCACCCTCTTACACCACGTGCAAGAACAAGCTCCGTGGGCTGAAGACTGGAAGAAAACCTAGCCAGCGGACTCCTGACATCGCTCTTGGTGGCGTCTTTTTGGGCATCTCCCTTCCGGCAACAGCATGGAAGAAAACCCAGTGGGACCGCCTCCAACTAGCAGTTTCCGCACCTCGGAGGAGACGTCGCACGACGACACCCTTCTCACTCGGCGCTTCATTTCGGAAAACACATCTTTCGAACGCACGCCCGTCGTGTCCGTGCGGAAAGGGCTTCCCGTCTGTGCTGGTCACCGGCACGCTTACCTAGGACGGCGTCCTGGACGGCGCTCTCGGGATCGTCCAGGTAGACGAGGAGCTCCTGGTACAGGTGCTGGACGTGGCTCTGGTAGTAGGTCTTCCCGTCCCCGTTGCCGACACACCGCAGCCAGCTGGCCAGGGCGGTGGCCGCCGCCAGCCTCACTTCCTGGGACACGTCATCCAGACGCTTGAGGAGCTCTGCGGGGAGGGGAGCGCGGGGCGTGGGCCGAGGTGCCTGCGCAGGGCCTCGCCCCCTGGGAGGCCACGCCCCGCACCCCGAGCTCACGGGTGAGTGCCGGGGTGGCTCCAGAGGGGGGCCTGGGGTGGATGGTGGGCGCCCCGGACACAGTTCAGGGGTGGCCTGGCCTGCCTGTCCTGAGCGAGCCGGGCCTCGGCTGGTCTGCACCGGTCCCCTCACCTGCCCAGTGGCCCAGGCCCACTCTCTCTGCGTGACACTCAGAGTCAAAGCCTGTCTCCGGCAGGTGGGGAATCTGCAGACCCTGCCCTCGCGGCTCTGGGGGCAGAGCTGAGGGCCCACTGACGTGACAGCTACCAGCTGCGTCCGTTTCGCCCCTGCCCAGCCTCCAGGACCAGAATGCTCAGTTGCCGACGGAGAAGCGCCGTCTCCCTGCTGGGCGAACTCTCACCCCTGACGGTCTGACCTTTACCAAAGGCACGCATTCCTCACGTGACCTCGAGGAATCCCCGGCCCCCACGTCTGCGCGTCTGGAGACTCGGCAGACGGCCGGCACGCGGCACGCGGGCAGGGCAGCCGGCTCCAGGCAGACCTGGCCACTGCCTCTCGGCCCACGAACCCTGGGCCAGCTGGGGCCAGGCTACTGGTCAGCCAGGGCACCGAGCCTGGCGTTTCGGCAACCACTTTTCACTTCCGGGGACTCTTAAAACCACCTTTAAAAACGCACTACGTGTTGACGGCACACAAGCAGCACAGGTGATGAAACTGGTCTGGGAGACGCAACAGCAGAGGCTCTGGCCCCGCCATGCCTGCCCCCCCCCCACCGCCAGGGAACCGCCCCGGAACCCGCACCTCCTCCCCTCGGGCGCTCCTACAACCAGAGGTGGGCTCTGGTCCCACGCCTTGCTCTCCATCCTGATGTCATTCTGACCCTCAGCTCGTTTTTGAGGATCATAACGCCTTCTGGCAAGACCACTTGGAGGTGGTAGGTACCCTGCATGTTGCTTTGGGGTGGGGACCCCGGCTCCCTCCTGGATCCAGCCCCTTACTCCTGGGGACCTGGGTTGTGGGCCACCTTTGCTCACGGTCCCGCTTGGCCAGGGCTGGCACATGCCTCGCCCAGGCTGCTTGCGTGCAAGCCGAGGGACCCTGCCACATGGAGGCAGAACCCTGGCTGCTGTGGGGACCTCGGCCCCGCCCTGCTCCCACTGGGCCCCGCCCCCAGCTCCAGTCCCCGACTCCTTCCTGGGGCAGCTGTTCAGTGGTCTGAGGTCATCGCCCACTGGCCTGCACTCTCAGCACCAGTGTGACAGGAAGGCAAAGTAGCATCCCCCCACTTCCCCATACAAGGAACAGCTGTCGAACGTATATGCGTGCTTTGGGCAAGAAAAATGTCCCACCAGGATAAATCTTGATGAGTTTATCTGCATCGATCGTGTCGCCAGAGGTTTTCAAGAAGGCGTCGAGGATCCGGCACGAAGTCAGCCGCGTCGTCTGAGAATCCTCCTCCAGGGTGGTCAGCACCTGGGGCGTCAGCGTCTCCCGCACGTCCTGCACCTGCGGTCAGCGCAGACGTGGCCGTGAGGCACGCACCAGGCGTGCACCTGGCTGGAGGCCGCAGACACAGAGTGACACAGAGTCTGGGCACTGCTTGAAATTTCTACGTGAGCAGACTTGAACCCGTGTTTTAAAATCTAGATAATTTCAGCAATTTTTGTTTAACTTGGTCGGCTGGTTTCTCAAAAATCTGTTACGCACAAAGCCCGACCGAGACCCAAACCCCATGCAGCCTGCTCCTCACCAGGGCGGCTGCGCACCACGGCCACCGGGGCCCGGGGGCACTTCACCGTCGGTCCCGGCCGCTCGTGCACGGGGGCGCGGGGCCCGCACGAGGCCAGCACCTGGTGAGTGTTTTCACCGCAAGAGCAGGGCACACGCGTTTACACCCTTTCTACTGCCCCCTCGCCCCCGGGTCAGCCGGACAGAGGGACAGAGGTGGCACAGACAGCCGGGGCCCGTCCAACTCACTTGGGTTCCTGTGATGAAAGTCTCTGTCTTGCAAGGAGCGACATTCAACGTGCCAACCTCAGAAACCCCCGAGATGGCCCAGGCAAACAAAACGCGTGCCCCGGACTCTGCACCCCCCTCTGCCCACTCCCCGGGGTCTCCTCACGTCCCCGAGGGACACTCAGCGCTGCTCTGGGTGCCTCTCCGCCGCGGCCAGGGAGATGGGGTGAGCCCGCCCGCCCCCCACACGGGCCCAGGATGACCGAGCCCACCTGTGCGGCCGACAGCACGCCGCTGCTGACAAGCGTCCAGAGGCAGGACACGGCGGCCGTGCGGATGGCGGCGGCCGTCCTCCCCGCTCGCCACTGCAGGTTGGGGGCCACGATGTCCTTTATCAGGGTGTCGAGGTAGCTGTGGAGCTGCCTGCGGAGGGAGCACAGGGCGCAGGGTCAGGGTCAGGGTCAGGGTCAGGGTCGGGGCTGGGGCTGCTCCCTGGGGAGGGGGCCACCACTGCCAGCTGCCATCCCCAGGGCTCCTGCCGGCTGCTCCTGAGAACCCGGGCCCAGGGGCCCGCTGTGCTGCAGGGGCTGCGCCGTCACTCCCCCGGCTCTGAGGAGGACGGCGAGCTGCACCTGGGACACGTCGCCAGGCGCGGCCTCCATCACCCCCACGCGTGACCATCCTACGGAGACAGGCCCACGGTCCTGCCCACACGGCCTCCACCTTGGTGAGGCCCCTGGGTGCAACGACACAGGGGGACGTGACTGTCCCTCTGATTCCCAGGGGGCTCTGTCTCCACGGTGACCAACCATGGTGATCTGCCATCGAGGCAAAAAGGAAGAGCCCGGCCTGTCACCCGGTGGCTGAGCCCTGCAGGGCCCAGAGCCCTCAGCACACCCAGCGACAGGCCTCCACGCTGCTGACGGCCCCACTGCTCCCACGGGCCTCTGCCCACGGATCAGGACACACTTTCTCCGACGGACAGCTCACTGTCTGCCGGCCTTGCCGCAAAGTGCGTCTCGAAGGCGGCCCAGCGCTCTGGCCCCAGCTGCTGAGAACACCTGGGATGCGGACTGCAGGTGCAGGACCGCGGCCTCCAGCAGGGGGCGCTGCAGAGCCGCCGGCAAAGCGGAGGCCGCAAACCTGGAAAGTGTGTTTGGTTTGGGACGGTTCACCCGTGTTCAACGAGGTCTCCAATGTGCTGTAATGTTTAGGCAGGGAGCTGCGGTTTTCCGGAAGGGACGCACAGGGGTGCCCCTCAGAAAGACCGAGCCCCGTGTCCTGTCCCCGAGGTGGTCCCCTGACGTGGCCGGAAGCCACATGTCTGAACTGCCTTCCGAGGTAATGCCGTGTTGGGGGTAGAAGCACCTGACTTTGACTTACAGAGTTCTCTTGGGCACAGGAGACAGAGACCTGTGTGCAGGTCAGGCCCCCCCGCCCCGCCCCACCCCGCGACGAGGCCGCAGGCTGCAGGTTGGAGCTCGCCCGCCGGCCCCTCCAGAGCACGTCCCCCGGGGGCGGGGGGCGGGGGGCGAGGGCTCTGCGGAGGGGGCAGCCCGGCACCGAGCCCCGGGTGCTGCCACTGACTCTGGAGTCCGGGTGGCAACTCCAGGTGTGAGCAACGCCCCCCCGGCCCTGCCCCCAGAGCAGAGCCCGTGGGGCGGCCGAAGGGCGGACACTCTGACAGGCGAACAGGAACCCCAGTCCCCTCTGGACCGTTGTCCATTCCAACGAGCCGACGGTGCATTTCACAGCCGCCACTTCGTCACCCTGAAGCCCCCCGAACCAGGTGGCGGTGTTTGCTGCCCCCCCCCCCGACCGTGGAAGCAGCCAACACCCCACCCGACAACGCCAGCACCCGCCCCCCTCGGTGCCGAAGCTCAGAGCGGTTCCCTTCCGGGGCCTCGGCCAGACGCCCGGCAGGTTAGCCGTCCTCGGGGACGGGCTGAGTGCCGCTGGGGCGGACGGCCTCGCAGGTGGTCCGGCGCGGGCCCGCCGGCTGCCGGGATGGCAGCCAGGGCCGCACTCAGCGGCTTTCAAGTCCCCGCTGAGCCCGAGGCTCCGCAGACGAGCAGGAAGTCGAGCTCCTGCACCGAGGTGCTTGGCTCCAGGCCCAGCAGCAGAGCAGAGAGCGGCCCAGGTGTCTGCAGGCAACGCCCCCCCCACACCCCCCCCACAACAGCGCAGAAGGGGGCTCTGCTCCCCCCAGGGGACAGGTCCCCACACAGCTCACGGCACCCACCCGACCCGGACACGGGGTGGCCAGCCCCACCCCAACCAGCCCTGCTGACTTAACAAAGGGGACTGGCGGGCCTCGGAGGGGTGCGGCCCCAGGGCCTCCTGCACCCGCCCGCTGCCCCCGTTCCTTGGCTTCAGAGCCACCCAGCTGCAGCCGGTGCCGCTGCCTGAAAGCTCTTCCAAAAGCTTCCCCGTCCAGGGTGATTCCATCAACTCTGTTCGGTTTGAAAGCTACCAAAAGGCTTTTAAACCTGAGGACTGCTAATATATAAACCATTAATAGTTAATGTTCCCTGAATCTTTTTCACTCAATGGAATTTTAACGACCGTGCTAAAGCAACTTTGATTTAGTGCCTCCCTGGGCAGCCCGCTCCCGGCCTGGGGCTGCGAGCTGCAGGCTCCAGCCTGAGACCTCCGTGCGGGCGGCGGCGGCACCCCGCCCCCCCAGACAGTGCGGGGTGGGGGCAGCGTGGGGCGGCTGTGTAAGGGGGGCCACGTACCCTTGGGAGTCCACAGTCTCCTTTGCTCTCAGCAGCGTCCGGGACAGGAGGGTGAAGAGCTTCAGGCGCATCTGGGGGTCTCTGTCAGGCTGCAGGCAGCCCCGGAGCACGGGGACCAGCTGGGGCAGCGCTTCTCCGAGGGCAGGGCCTGCAACACAGAGCACCCGCTCTGCCCCTGTGCGCGCAGACGGGGGGCGCTCCCGGCTGCAGAGGGACGGTCCCTCTGGACGACCGGACAGAGGCGGCCGAGAATGTCTAACCCTCCGATTATGCTGACGCACAGGCGGCAAACTCGAGGCCCGTGGGCCGAATCCAGCCCTTCACCTGGCTTTATCCGGCCCGGCACCTTGTTTCTGCCCGGCGGCGGCAGCAGCGCCGAGCTCCTGGCCCTGGTCAGGGAGCAGTTACACCCATGCCGTCCTAGGATCACATTCGGCCCTCCGAGGGCCCCCGCTGACAATGAGATCGACACCCCTGCTCTAACCGCTCACTTTGCAAACTGCTTCCTTACAGTCTCCAAGTCCTTGAAGATAAAGTCAAGCAACGTGTTAAGGGTCAGCTGAAATCAGGGACATGAGCGGCTCCCTCCCTGCCCCTGACCTCGACCGCCGTCCTCCTCCGTCCACAAGCCAGCGGACGGAGGAGCGCGGTGAGCCCCGGGCAGTGTGGGGGGCTCCGAGCACAGGCCACGGCGCGCGGCGCCTGGAGACTCCCGGAGCCGCGACTGGGCGCAGACGTGAGCGTCGCCCCCGCCAGGCCCAGACCACGAGGGGCGCCTGACCCCCGGCTCACAGCGCTGTGCCGACGCTGCCGACCGTGAGGGCGCAGGAGAGGCGACTGCAACCTCCTTCGCCTCCGACCCGGAGACACACGCGCAGGGCAGGGTCGTCTGCAGCCCTGTGACCCGGAGACGCCGATGCAGCCCTGGAGCGGGGGGGGGGGCGGGGGGGCAACCGTGGAGCGGGGTGCGTCCGCCCATGGTCTCCCTCCAGTTTGTGCGGGACGGATGCCGGCAGCTCCCCGTTAGAGCAGGGAGCACCACCCGCCCACCTGCTTCCTGCAGAGCGCCCAGCGCAGCAGGGCGGGCCCAGTGGCGGCCACTGCCCCCGAGGCCGCTGCCTTGACCCCCACGCATGCCGGCCCTGCACAAACGGGGGGGACACACGTCCTTCCCGGCGCCCCGCGTCCGTGCGAGACCAGCGCTCCCGTCAGAGGCAGGAGGGAACCCCGAGCGGCGGGCGCAGGGGCCGTCCCAGGGCCCTTCAGTGTGCGCCGCACCCAGCACCCAGCAGGGTCCAGCCCTGGGGACACGGCACAGCCCTGGCAGGGGGACGGGCGCTCGGGGTCCCACTGGAGGCGACTGTCGGAGAAGGCAGGCCGGCAGCGCGCGGCCCAGACGTGTCACGGGAGGCGGCGACACGCAGCGTCCCCACGAGTGACAACATGTGGGAGCACACGGGTTTGCCAGGAGCTGCCCCTCCCTGCGGCCCGCCCTCCGACCGCCAGCCCGCTGTCCCTTCCCGCCTGAAAATTGGTTTGTGTGTGTTTTTTAAAGAATTGTTTCTTGATAAGAAGCACGCCCCGGGAAACCTTTTCACAGACAAGGTCAGGCCAGGCGAAACGGCCCCCACGCACCCACTCCCAGGCCCGCAGCCTCGAGGACCCGCCCACCACCCGACTGGAGGGGCCTGGCAGGGGGTCCTCACTGGGAGGGCAGCCCCAGGCCTCTGGCCGCCAGCTGCAGGGCTGTGCTCCCCTGCAGCCACTTGCCCTTTGGTCCGGGTTCGGGGTTTGCCTCTCTTCACAGCGCAACCAGCTGGAATGGTGTCGCCCACCCCCCAGAGCACAGTGCGCAGCGGTCACGCTGCCTCTGAGAGTCCGCACGCACACACGTGCACACTGACACACCCCGCGTGCATGACCGCCGGGCACGCTCAGCACACCCCGCGTGCACAGCACGCAGAAGGCATCGGAGGAGACACACCTGCGCTCCCGAACCGCGGTTGCAAAACCAGCTCCTGCCACTTCCCGCGGCCCTGTCTACCCGCTCCTGGCCGAGACGTGCGAGGGGGCCCGGACAGGTTTGTTTTCCCAGGTCTCACCAGGTACGCTCCCTCCGTGAGAAATGCTTTCTAACACTGCAAACCGGAACAGATTTCAGGAGGCTGACTACCGCAGGAGCCGCCGACTCGAACCCCGGCTCCCCTGCCAAGAGCGCCAGCCGGCTCGCCCAGGTGCGTGCGCCCCGCGTCCCCACCTGGGGCGCCCGATGACCTGGTTTGTGAAACTGTCTGGGAAACAGTCGGTAAACACTCAGAACTGAATACACTGGGGGGGGGGGGCTCCCCACTCAGCAGAGTCTCCGCCACACGGAGCTGGAGCCGCTCGGAGGAGGGCGAGGCTTGCTGCAAGTGCTGCATGGGCCGAGAGCGGCCCGAGGGCCACAGGCGACGGGGGGGCCGTGAGCGCCTGTGCCGGGCGGACCTGGGAGCCGCAGTCCAGCTCCGGGACGGCCTCCTCACCCTCCTGCACGCTCGCCCGCACAGGTGGCAGTGCCTGCGAGTGGCTTTAGAACAGTGGCCTCGGCGCAGCACAGCCCGCCGGGGCACGCTGGTGCGTGGGGGGCTCACCTGCATGGGTGACCAGCGCAATGAACTGCAGCAGCTCCGGGGAGTGCACGGTCCAGTCCTGCTGGGACCCGGCCAGCCCCTCCAGGAGGGGCCCGGCGTGCTCGCGGTAGAGGTCCTGGCTGTCACCTCCGCCCTCCGCTGCGGCCAGCGCTTCCACAGTCTCCTGAACCTGCAAGGCGCGAGGCACGGGCTGGGACGGTACCCTCCCCGTGCTCGGAGCCCCCCACTCGGCCGTGACCTGCGGGGGGACCAGGTGAGCCGCGTCCCCGACCCGAGAGGAGGAACAGACCGCAAGCCCTCGGAAGTGAGTCCCGGCGGACTCACCGGGCTGCAGACCCGGCTTCCCACCCGGATCTCTGCTCATGTGACGTCAGCGCCGGCCGCACCCCCAGTCAGGAGGCAGACCAGCGCCCAGCCACTGAGCGGTCAGCCCCTGAGGAAGGCAGCCCACTCCCCAGGAGCCCCCAAGTGGTCCCCGTGCTCCTGCAGAGCGGAGCTGGGCGTGACCAGGGGGCTCCGGGGCACTGCAGAGACGTGAGCGATGTCTGGTGGCAGCGGGCGCCGGCACCTGTGGGGCAGGCTCACCTGGTCGCCGAGGCTCTCGGCCCCCGGGAGCGCCATCACGGTCAGCAGCACGCGCAGGAGCGGCAGGCCGCACCCCCGGCAGTCCTCGCGGCTCACGTCCACCAGGGCCCGCACACACAGCAGCAGGTGCTGGCCGTAGCGGAGCTGTGGACAGAGTGGGCGCCCGTCAGCTGCGGCCTCAGGCCTCGGGGTCCAGCGCGCCGACCCCCAGGGGCCTGTGTCGACAATGGGCAATGGAACCCGGGCTGGGAGTTCACGAACCCAAGTCACCCCCGGTGAGGGCCTCCTGGGTTCTCACTCGGGCTTTTAAACGCTCTCACGTGTCCGTGACCCGACGTGGTCACGCAGACGTGACCGGTGAGACGACCCGGCCTGAGGGTCTGCCTCAGAGCAGCCCCGCCCCCACCACCCAGGCCCAGGAAAGGTGGAGGACGGCAGGCCAGGGGAGACCTCGAGGGGGCAGCCACGGAGGCTGGGAGACGGGTGCTGGGGGCGTTCTCCTGACCCTCGTGTGTTTCGAACGTCTCTGTGATGCTCTGTTACCGAGAGCGGACAACTTCTGTGGCACCTCGCTGCCCCCTGGACTGCGTGCCCCTCTCGGGCCGCCGCCGGCCACCACTGCCTGACCCCCCTGTGCAACCGCGGGTCGGAGCCAACACCCTGCCCCTGACTCTTCCCGCAGCCGGGCCCTTCAACTCTGGGGGTGGTTGGGTCTGGACGGTGACTCTGTCTGATTTCTGAAATGACCCCCGATGCACGTTTCAGGAGCAGGCACCCCGGCCACCACTGCTGGTCAGATGTGCTGCCCGACGCCCCACAGTCACCAACAGTCACGCCCACAGCGACTTGCAAGACAGGCGACACCTGACCGCTGCGTCAGGGGCACGGACCTCTTCCCCGGAGGTCCTCACGTGAAAAAACCTCCAACGTAACAACCGACCGTCTGCACGGGTGAGCCAAAATCACACCTACACTTTTTGTCAACACACAGGTGGCTGCAAAGACACCTGCGGCCGCAGTTTCACAGTTTGTGGGCTGCACGGTGAGCCCGTCCCCACGCACTCACCTCCTCCGACCCCTGCCGGACGTGCGTCCCAGCCAGCTCCGCCACGACGGCCTTCAGGTGCGGCCGCAGGGCTCCCCTCGGGCAGCCTCGGATGACCGAGGACAGCACCAGGAGGCCGGAGGCAGAGGGCGACTTCTTCAGCATCGGCCAGACGAGCTTCAGGACGGCCTCCGGGCTGACGAACGTCCCGACCAGCTCCGCGGACCGTGTGCACTGCGGGGACAGGCGGGCTGAGGGTGCCGGCCGGGCGTCCCCTGCGCATGCGCAGATGCTGCTGAGGCGGGGGGGGCGGGGGGGGGCGCCTGGGCTGCCCCCAGAAGGGCGGACGACCCCCACCCCTGGCTTCTCAGGCAGCGAGTGGGGCTGGCGGAAGGGCTCTGTCCCCGCAGGGTCCCCAGGCCCTGCAGCACTCGCAGCTGTAAGGACACACGGAGGCCGGTCCCCAGGGCCGCACCATGTAGCATGGCACTCGCTGTCTGGGGACCTGCTGTGGCGCCGGCTGTGGCCTGCCCCCCCAAAGTTGGAGCTCCCCACATGTGACTGGGAAAGGCCACTCACGCTGCGCACCACGGCCGGCTCCTCGTCTGCGCAGGCCAGCAGCAGGGTCCGGAGCAGGACCTCCAGGTGCTGCGTGGCGTGGTCCTCCGCGTGCAGCAGCAGCACCGCCAGCAGCTGCGCGGACTTCACCCGCGTGGCCACCACCCAGTCCGTGATGTCGTGACAGATGGCGGGGAGGATCTTGCAGAGGTTTCTGAAGACGAGCTCCCGACAGCCCAGCCCCGGGCGACGCTCTAGAGGAAAAAGGTAAAAAACAAACCGTGAAACTCACAGCATCTCAGCGGTTAGCGAGGAAAGAAATGTACGGTCCACACGGCACCACGACTGCGGGCTCTGTTCTGAGGCGCTAGACACGCACACCGGCTCGAGGGCAGCAGCGAAGACGAGGCGCCGTGAGTCCCGGCAGGGTTTTCACAGCGCGGGGGCGCGGGGCAGCTGCACTGCTGACGAGGCGCCCCCCACCCCGTGCCCATCACACCCCGAGCTCCCACCCTCGCCCCACGCAGCCCCCGGGCCTGCTGGCACCGCAAACTGCCTGCTCTAGAACGTTCCACAGGTGGATAGCACAGTATATGCTTTTTCATCTGGCTCCCTTCGCCCTGCAGTCATCGGAGACTCTCCAGGGCTGAGCGGCCCTCCAGGGCACAGGGCTCCCGAGCCGTCCGCAGGGCTGCGGCTGTGACAACCCACGTGGGTTAGGACCAAGGAGTGCCCACGCCTGGAGAGACCACGACGCAGGTGTCCATGCCTCTGCCAGTGGCCCCAGGCCATGTCCAGCTGGGCCACCAGGATGCCCTGCTGTGGGTGCAACACGCACGCCCCAGGCTGAGGACACTGGTCCTGCCCGCAGCGCCTCCCAGCTCTCAGCTGCCACGGCCGAGGCCGGGCACTGCTTCCTGCGTGGACAGACTCGCCCGGACTGCCCCCCCAGGTCGCCGTCCCAGGGGAGGCCGCGCACCTGGACAGGGGTGATGGGCGGGAGGGGGAGAGGCAAAGTCCAGCTTGTCCTTGAGGTCTTCCTCATTCTCCTTCTGCCACTGCAGGCCGGCCTTCTCCCAGAGGCTGGCGGCCTCATGCCTGCAAGACAGACCGACGGGACAGACAGACACCGTCAGGGAGGGGCAGGTGCCGGGAGCGACCTGAGAACCGGCCAGGAGCCCTGCTGGGCGTCTCTGTTTCACCCACAGCTGCCTGGGCGCACGCGGGGCCGGGGCTCACCCAGGCAGAGCCACATCTGACCCCCGAGCCCCCGTTTACGCCTGGGCTCTCGCAGCCCGCAGACTGGGGGGAGGGCACGAGGCGGCTCCGCGAGGGGCCCCGGGGCAAAGGCCACGGTGCCGACGTCAGTGACGGCTCGGGACAGGCGGGCCCTGACCGGCGGCCCAGGACGCGCCGCGTCCCACTCACGCGATGTGTGGCATCTCGTCGTCGAGGCTGCTGAGCAGCAGCGGGATGAGCTTGTGGAAGAAGGAGTACCGGTCCCGCAGGTCCAGCAGCCAGCCCCCCACCACGCGGGTCACCGCCTGTCGCACCTGCGTGGGGCAGAGAGCACAGGCTCAGCCGGGAAAGGACAGCACCAGGGGCGCGTGGAGACACAGGGGCACGGCTGCCCAGCCCCCGGCCCGGAGCCACTCCAGGCACTCGCTCGGCTCATGGGTCATCTCAGGCCCAGAGGGGAGAGGCCGGGGCCACGGTCCACACCCCAGCCCGAGTCCTCTGGGCTCTGGCCCGACCCTCGGAACCTCGCACCACAAGCAAAAACATGTCTGCGGCCTCCTGTGTGGGGACCAGCCCTCCGGCCAGAAAGCCGGCCGGGCACCCCCTTCCCACGTCCTCCGACGCGTCCTGGAGACCAGAGGACAGAGCTGCGGGGGAGAGGGCCAGGGGTGGATGGGCCGCGCTCCCTGTCGGTGGGAGCAGGCAGAACCGGTGACCTCCCCCAGGCCCACCCACGCAGCTCCGCGCCCGGGAGCGCAGCCCAGGAGGCCGAGCTCAGAGAGGCTGCAAGTCAGCGAGAACAGTGCCGACCGCGAGAGCACTCGCTCTGGGGTAGTAAAGAGCAAGCGCCATAAACCAGAGTCCCAGAAACGCCTGTCACCGAGGAAAACAGAACGGTGACCTGGGGGGCACACGGCCGTCTGGGATCTGCAGACCCTCCCGACGCTGCAGCCAGAGCCACACGCCTGTGACTCGCGCCGTCCACAGTCGGCCGCTGGCAGAGCGCTGCCGACGCCGGGACGCTATTCGGAGAGCACGGGCAGTCACGGCAGGCACTCACGGCTGTTTCTCAGAGCCGCTGGCGCGCCTGGACCTGAGTACGGAACTACTCCCACAGTTCCGCGCCGTCAGGGGCGGGGCCTCGGGGCACCTTCCTCTGGCTCCGGGGGACCCTGCCTGCGGGCACCGCCCCCACACGTCCCCTTCGCGTTTCCTCCCCCCCGGGGGGGGGCAGCCTTCCCCCGGCTCCGTGTGAGCAGCCGACGTGCCCTCCGACGTGGCTCCTGCCGACGAGACCCTACGCCTAGTGGAACAAGCCCCGCCCCTTCTCCCGGACCCGCACTGCCCGGCATGGTGACTCCCCCACCCGGTCTGCCTGGTGGGGGCGCACCAGAGACGCTTCTGTAAACCGCAAGCCGAGATTTTTCCCCTCCACGTCCGGGATGAAGAACACCACACGGTCCTGGCTGGTGTGGCTCAGTGGACTGAGCACCAGCTGGCACACCCAAGGGTCGCAGGTTCGATTCCCAGTTGGGGCACATGCCTGGGGTTGTCCGCCAGGTCCCCAGCAGGGGGCGCGTGAGAGGCACCCACACAGCGATGTTCCTCTAGGATGACACGGGGGTCACAACAACTCAGCTCTCCCCAGTTTCCCGGAGAAGCGAGCCAGGGCCCCTGGGACTGGGGCGGGGACATCTGGAACAACGCAAACACTTCAACAAGGAGGAGGGCACTACGTCACAGCCCCGCACCTGCAGCCCCGCCAGGGGCCCCCTGGTACCTGGGGGACGTCATCGAAGAGCCGCTGAGCGAAGTGAGGCAGCACGTCGTCCACCGACTTCCCGCTGCCGAACTGGATCACCGTGCCCGTGGCCTCGATGACGGCCACGCGGACCTTCCAGTGCTGGTGGGAGATGCTCTGCATCAGGGGGCCGATGAGAGACTCCGACTGCATGTGGAAGTGGTCTGCGGGGGGCGGCCGCCGTCAGTGGGGCTGCTCCCGTGCCCCTCAGCCTGGCCCACTCTGGGGCACCCAGGACAGGCCCTGACCCCCGGGGCCTCCTTCCTCCCACCCAGGTCCCTGCGGCAGGAACAGGAGCAGACACGGGTGTGGGGACAGACAGAGGAGCAGGCACGTGACCCAAATGGCCACAGCTGAAGGGGGGGGCCGGGGGGAATGCTGACCAAAAGACACCGAGCCAGGAGGACACTGTCCACACCCCAGGCTCCGGCTGTGCCCAGAGCCAGATGCCCAGCACTGGGGCGGGTCCTCGGCACGGCCAGGCTGACCCTCCGGTTGTGCAGGCCTGGCTTCCGTTCTGCAAGACGGCTATTTCAGTGACACTTAGGGTGCATTCTCACTCTCCTGCTGCCCGGGGTGACAGGCTCCGGGGAAGAGGCCCTCGCAGCCAGGTGGGCCAGCCAGGGGATGGTGGCGGTGGGGTGGTGCTTCAGGCAGGAGGAACAGCCCCTCCTCCCAGTGGGTGCCGTGCCACATGCTGGGGGCACAGCATGGACACCCCCGCCCTTCCTCGGGACCCCCGGTCCACTGAGGGAGCACACCCACAGTGGCCAGGAAGCATGAGCAGCAGCCCCCCGTCCCCGGCTGCGCAGAACCAGGGGACGGGCGGTGGAGGGTGGATGGGAAATGTGTTAACAGCTGTGACTCCCACTGGGCTTCTGCAGCCCCGGCACCCTCCCCCGGCCCCCATCCCCCGGGGACCCGCACCACTTGAATCCACAGTGGACACAACACTACCCGAAGCCCCCTTCTTCCTGTGTCTCCTCCTCCCGCAGCCCTCACCGAGTTCCATAGGAGAGCCTGCCAGCTCTGCCTCACAAGATCCAGCTCATTCTCCTCTGTCCCTGTTAGCAGACTGCCCTGCCTAAAGCCAAGCCAACGCCATCTAAAGACGGATTAGCTATGGCCCCAGTGGCTTCTGATTCCTCTCACTGCCAGCACCCCAGCAGGTCGGGTCCCTCCTCCACACCCTCCTGGGTTCCCTGTGGCACTTAATTCCCCACTCAACTCCCCACCGGCCCCGCCCTCTTCCCTCCTATCTGCCAAGCTTATTCCTCAAGGCTGGGTCTCTCCGGACCACCCGTCCCCCAGGTTCCCCATAAGGCTTCCCTCCTCCTGGAAGCCTTCCCAACAGGACTCGGCAGGTGCTCCCCTCCCACTTCCCACTCTAGCCTGATGCCGTGAGGAGAACGAAATGGAGAAGCAGTTAGACGCTGGGGAAAGGGCTGCTTAGGAAAAGGACATGTCGGGGTCAGATTAGCGTCTCTAAAATAACGGAGAATGGATGGGCGGGAAGCAGGAGAGAAGCGGGCTCCCTCCATTTGGGGGGAGAGCGGTCAGAACCAGAGGACAGGAAGTCAGAGAGGGCAGGTGGGCGCCAGAGAGCGGGGGATGAAAAGAAGGGACAGGCAGGAAGCAGTGTGTGTCCAAGTGAGGTCCTTCCAGCACCTGGGTTAGTCCTCTGTTGAGTGCCAGGCCCATCGCGGGCCCACGTGAACGTAGTAGTGGGCCCTGCGTTTTGAGAACCACGGGAAGTGAAAGCATCAGGAGGAAGGAAAGAGCTCAAGAGGGACCGCGGCTGGGAACCAAGCAGGGGCACCCTGGACAGGTGTGGGGTGGGATGTGTGGGGGCGCGCCCCGTCTTGTCCCCTCTCCCCTGCGCAAGGCAGACACCTGGCGTGGCGCGCGCCAGGCCCGCGGCGCACTCGCAGCTCTCGCGGCGCACGGCGGCGAAGGGGTCCAGCAGCGTGCAGCACAGCGCGCGCACCGCGTCGTCCAGGTGGGGCGCGAGCGCAGCGCCGCCCAGGTCCACCGCCAGCCGTAGCAGCTGCACGAGCGCCAGGCGCAGCTCCTCGCAGGCCTCGGGCGGCGAGCGGCGCGCGGGCTCCGGGCCGGCCAGGCGCGCGGCGAGCGCCGGCAGCAGGCGCGGCAGAGCGTCGCGGGGCCGCGCGGCGCGCCGCAAGCCCAGGGCCAGCAGGTGCGCGGCCAGCGCGCGGCATCCCTCGGCCGGGTCCGCCAGGCAGCGTAGCAGCCGCGGCAGCAGCAGACGCGCCCAGGGGCCCTGGAAGGCGGCGGGATCGGCGGCTGGCGAGTCGGGCTGCTCCGCTTCCAGGGCGCGCTGCAGCGCCTCGAGCGCGCGCCGCCGGCCCAGCTTGCTGTCGGCCTCCAGCCCGGGCAGCAGGCGGCTCAGGGCGCGGCTCAGCTCCGCCGCTTCGGCCGGCTCGGCCGGGCCTGCGGGCGCCGCGGCCTCCGCCGCCACCAGAGCCGCCATCTTCGCCGCGTTACCGGTCGCCTGGGGAGACCGGCGCTTTTACGACGGCGCGCCGCGGATGACGGCCCGTCTTCCGGTGGGCTCGGAACGCAACTTTATTGGCGGCCGGGAGCGCGGACAGGACGCGAGGTTCCCGGGCGCCGGCGCGGCCCCGCGACCAGGGGAAGTGGGCGGGCGCGCGAGAGGCCCGCTGCACCGCCCGCCGCGTGGGGGCATGGCCGCCGGTGCCCCAGGAGGGCGGGCTGCCACCCCGGCCCAGGCAGCCGATCCCTCCCGCCCGAGACACTGCGCACAATGAGTTTTCAAACGGCGCAGCGCCGTCCCCTGAAGGACCAAGCTCTGCTTTGAACGTGGCCGCTCTTTGTTGCCGACGTTTGTCGGGTACAGTAGCGGTGCCAGTTAGACAGTCCCCGTGTTTGGTGACTGTCTTTGGGTCGCCCCCGGTAAGCGCCACCCGTGTTTTCCTTCTGAGACGGGCCTTGGAAACGGATCTGTCCGCAGGACTCCCCGGGCGATGGGCCGTGAAGAGCCCCCCGTGCGGTGGGAGTGTCAGGGGCTGAACTGCGTTCCCCGAAGTGCACATCAGTCTCGGAGCCCTACCCCGCAGGACCGGAAAGGTGGCCCTAGTGAGAGATGGGGCCTGGGCAGAGATCCAGAAGTTCCCACTAGGTCGTTAGGACGGGCCCTCGTGCAGCGGGACTAGTGTTGCTGTGAAAAGGGGATGTCGGGGACAGACGCACGCAGGGAGGGCACCCAGCGAGCACGAGGACCGAGGCTTGGAACAGACTCCCTGACACCCACTCTCAGGGGGGCCCACACCTCCATCTCGGACTTCAGGCTTCCCGAATAGTGAAGAGATAGATGTCCAGAAATCCTAGTTGCCAGAGCTGCTCTGAAGTGGGAGAGGTCAGACCCTGGTGAGCACGTTTGGGGACGGCGGGTGGAGAGCGGGACCAGGAAGGCAGGACAGGCCTCTCCCGCCCAGGCTGCTCCCAGGCCTCGCTGCCTGCGTGCGGAGTGGACACTCGTGCTGTCGGTGGGGACACCGGGTTTGCATCTTAGCACGGACACAGGACTTGGAGACCTTTGCAGTAGAGCCAGATGCAGCGGCTCTGTCCGCGTGTACTGTCTGGGCGGAGACGGCGCCCCCTGGAGGAGGAGGAGGAGGAATAAGGAGCCGGAGAGGATGGGTAAAAAGAGGGGACGTCCGTCCACTTCCAGGTGGCATGAAGTGTTTCATTTCAACAATGCAATAAAACGATTTTAGCAAGCAACACTCACTCGACTCTGTTCTGTCCAGCAAACACCGCTGGAGGCGCGTGCAGCCCCGGACTCAGCCGTACGCCAAAGCGCGTGCTGCTGTCCCTTCTGATGCTGCTGGTGGCCAGTGGGGAGAGAGCTGATTAGGGGACAGCACAAGCAGATGTGGTTGTGTGTGTGGGGGGCAGGCTTCCTGGGGAGACGCTGGGGGTGGAGTTTGAGGGGCGGCTGTGGGAAGCAGGGGTGTGGGCAGTGGCCAGGCCCTCGGCCGTCCAAGCATGTGTGTCCCTGGACTCACCTTTTGAAAATGTGGTGAGCTGCAGAGACAGTGAAGAGGTCTGAGACATTTTATCAAGTCATTGATAAATACACTTCTGGCCAAGATGGAGGTGTAGGGAGACACACTGTGTCTCCTCGCACGACCAAAAGAAGCACAACAACAAATTTAAAAACAAAAAATAACCAGAACTTCCGGAAAATTGAACTGTGTGGAAGTCTAACAACCAAGAAGTTAAACGTTCATCCAGACAGTAGGAGGGGTGGAGACGGGCAGCTGGGGTGGAGAGGACTCGCAGCAAGGCGGCAGCTGGAGGACCAGGGTGGGCGAGGTGGCGGCTGGCGGACTGGGCAGCCCCACATTTGCCTGCGGATAAACCGGGAGGAACAACTGGGGAGTGAGACAGACCCTGCAACCCAGGGTTCCAGCTGGGAAATAAAGACTCAAAACCTCTGACTAAAAACACCTGTGGGGGTTGAGGTGCAGGGAGAAACTCCCAGCCTCACAGGAGAGTTTGTTGGAGAGACCCACAGGGTCCTAGAACATACACAGACCCACCCACCTGGGAATCAGCACCAGAAGGGCCCAGTTTGCTTGTGGGCAGCAGGGGGAGTGGCTGAAAGCCGGCAGAGAGCCGAGCAAGCAGCACTGTCCCCTCTCTGACCTCTTCCTCACAGCGCCACAACGCAGCTACGTGGGTTGCCCCCACCCCCTGAACACCTAAGGCTCAGCCCCTTACTATGTAACAAGCATTTGGAGACCAAAAATGTCCAGATGGAAAAACAGATCAAAGCTCCAGAAAAAATACAACCAAGTGACAGAGATAACCAACCTATCAGATGCACAGTTCAAAACACTGGTCATCAGGATGCTCACAGAAATGGCTGAGTATGGGCACAAAATAGAGGAAAAAGTGGAGGCTATGCTGAGTGAAATAAAGGAAAATGTACAGGGAACCAACAGTGATGGGAAGTAAACCAGGACTCAAATCAATGGTTTGGAGCAGAAGAAGAAATAAACATTTAACCAGAACAGGATGAGGAAACGAGAATTCAAAAGAAATGCCCTGGCTGGTGTGGCTCAGTGGAGTGAGCACTGGCCTGTGATCCAAAGGGCTGCCAGTTCGATTCCCAGTCAGGCCACATGCCTGGGATGCAGGCTGGGCCCCCAGTGAGGGGTGTGCCAGAAGCAGCCACACATGGATGTCTCTCTCCCTCTCTTCCTCCTTCCCTTCTCCTTTCTAAAAATAAATCAATAAAATCTTTTTAAAAATTTAAAAAAAGGCTTAGGAACCTCTGGAACAACTTTAAACGTCCCAACATCCGAATCATAGGGGTGCCAGAAGGAGAAGAGGAAGGGTAACAAATTGAAAACTTACTTGAACAAATAATAAAGGAGGACTTCCCCAATCTGGCAAAGAAAACAGACTTCCAGGAAGTCCAGGAAGCTCAGAGAGTCCCAAAGAAGTTGGACCCAAGGAAGCACACACCAAGGCACATCATAATTACATTATTCAAGATTAAAGATAAGGAGAGAATCTTAAAAGCAGCAAGAGGAGAGGAGACAGTTACCTGCAAAGGAGTGCCCATCAGACTGTCAGCTGATTTCTCAAAAGAGACCTTGCAGGCAAGAAGGGGCTGGAAAGAACTATTCCAAGTCATGAAAGGCAAGGACCTACAGCCAAGATTGCTCTATCCAGCGAAGTTATCATTTAAAATGGAAGGGCAGATCAAGTGCTTCCCAGATGAGGTCAAGTTAAAGGAGTCCATCATTTTATGAAATGTTAAAGGGACTTATGTAAGAAAAAGAAGAAGATCAACACTCTAAACAGTAAAATGACAAGAAACACAATGATCAAGAACTGAACTGAAAAGCTAAACCAAAACAAACTAAACAAACAACTAGAACAGGAACAGAATCACAGAAATGGAGGTCACATGGAGGGTTATCAGCTGGGATGGGGAAGGGGAGAGAGGGGGAAAAGGTACAGGGAATAAGAAGCATCAGTGGTGGGTAGAAAACAGGCAGTGG
Source organism: Phyllostomus hastatus (assembly GCF_019186645.2). NCBI lineage: Eukaryota > Metazoa > Chordata > Mammalia > Chiroptera > Phyllostomidae > Phyllostomus > Phyllostomus hastatus. The sequence goes on along the minus strand of NW_025333611.1, from coordinate 286,734 downwards.
GAGGTTAGGATAGTATGGGGAATGGAGAAGCCAGAGAACTCCTATGTACGACCCATGGACGTGTACTAAAGGGGGGAATGTGGGTGGGAGGGGCTGCGCAGGGCGGAGGGGAATAAGGGGGGGATGGGAAAACCGTAATAGCATAATCAATAAAATACATTTAAAAATAAAATCCCTAAGATAGACAATATGGATGAATACATCTAAGTGGAATTGCCAGCATAGCTGACAAGGCGCATTTAAACAGTTGACGGGTTTTCCTGGATCAGACTCCACGCCAGTCTGCACCCCACCCCCGCCACCCACGTGTGTTGGGGCGTCTCCCACGCCTTGTCCAGAGCAGCAGCCTCAGACCTGGGGGCTTTGCCCGTCGGACAAGTGGAAAATAGTCTCAGCGCGTGGTTCTGGCCTGCGGCGTCCTCACTGTGGGTGAGGCTGGGCATCTTCGTGCTGAGGGGCTTAGCAGCCTTTGGTGAGGGGTCTTGTAAATATGTTTTGTTTGCCTTCTGAATGTATTTCTTAATGCAGAAAATGTCCATTTTTAGGTAGTCGAAAATACCAATTTTTACATTTTTCTGGCTCCTGGATTTTGTGTCATGCCGAGAAAGGCGGCCTCTGCACCGAGAATGTAAAACGTTTTCCCGACTTCTCTCGTGTTTATAGCGTCGTGTTCGTGTTTGAATCTCGATTCGTCTGCACGAAGAGCGACACGGGTTCAGGGAAACTCTCCCCCCGCCGTCCCCCGAGTTCTCACCAAACCGTCGGTCGAGTCACTGCTGTCCCCTCTGATGTTCTTTGTCACAAAGTAACGTCCTGTAAATATTGGGGTTTGTTTCTGGACTCTCTGTTCTGACCCCTTAATGTCTGTTCACTCGTAATGTTTTAACTTTTATTTTATTCTTGACTTTAGAGAGAGGGGAAGGGAGGGGGAGAGAGAGAATCATCCATGTGAGAGAGAAACATTGGTCGGTTGCCTCCCGAACGCACCCCGTCTGGGGACCGAACCGCCACCCAGGCCTGCGCCCTGACCAGGAGTCAGACTGGCGACCCTTGGCTCTGCAGGACGACCCCAACCCTCTGAGGTGCACCGGCCAGGGCTAACCTTCCTCTTCACCGTACAGGTTCACGTGTGGGGTTGCTCTGCACCGCCTGCTCCCTGCTGCCCGGCCTGCTGCGGCTGCTGCAGCACAGACACCGCGGCCTGGGGGCTTGCACGGGACCGGCAGCCCCGTCCCAGACCCGGGGCGGGGCGGGAGTCGGAGGGACGGGGCGCCGCAGGTTCCGGGCCGGTGAGGCCCCTTCCTGGGTGCTAGCCAGAGCCTCCTCGCCGTGTCCTCAAGTGGTGGCAGGGAAGAGGGAGTTTCCCTGGGTCTTTTGTAAGGACACTAATCCCACTCACGAGGGCTCCACCCCACCACCTAATAATCACCCCAGGGTCCCACCTCCCAGCCCCAGGCCTCGGGGGGGCTGGATGCCCTGTGGGAATGGGGGCCCTGCAGCTGCCTTCCCGTCTGGCCCCAGCCCGGCCACGAAGCTGGGCCTCTTCCCCTTGCCCCCCCCACCCCCCCATGAACTATCCATCAGCCGCTGCCTGACCAGCTCCCGCAGACTGGTGACTGAAAGCCACACCCCCAGGTGCTCCCCTGCCCGTGGGTCTGGGGCCCAGGCCCCGCCCACCTGGGTCCTCTGAGGGCCTCTGCGGGGCTGGGAGCACCTGCTCTGAGCACACCTGAGCCCCCCAATTTCTTGGTGGCCACCGTGGGGAGCCCGTCCCCCAAATCCTCACCAGGGTGATGCTTCGTTAAGGCAGACGTGGGCATTTTGTGGCAAACTGCGAGTGAAACTTTACACCCTGGGCCTGCAGTGAACAGCCCTGGTCCCCTAAAGTCCCGGGGGCTTCTCACGGGGCGGGGGGGGGGGCGGCCCTCCCGGCTCTTCCCGGCCCCAGGGCTGCAGCGGGCCAGGGCAGGGCGCGCACTCCCAGGGTCTGCCTCGGAGGAGGGGCAGGGCGGTGGTCCTGGCCTGGCTGCCCACGGATCGGTAGGTCCGGCCAGGCTCTGTGTCATGCGCCCCCGGAACGCCAAGGAGGGAGGGAGAGGCTGGTCCTTGGGGAGATAAGGTGGGAGGCTGGAGCGTGGGAGACAGACTCGGGTGCGGGCGGGGAGGGAGGGGTGGCGGGAGTCCGGTGCTGGGGGTGGGGAGAGCTGGCGCCGGGAGCGGCGGGCGGAGGCGGTGCTGCTGCAGTGCGGGACCGCTCACCCTCCCGCGTCCCGCGTCCCGGCGTCCCCGCGCAACCGCCTCCAGGCTCCGGCGCAGCGCACCCAGGTACGCGGGTCTGGGGTGGGGTGTGCGCCAGAACCCCGACTGTCTGGAGCTGGGAGCCTCGGCAGCTGGGAGGCTCCGGGAAATGTGGGTCTTTGGGGAGCCCCTGCCCCCGAGCCTGGACCGGGGTCTGTGCAGCCTGGGGAGGGGCTCAGAGGCACCCGGAGGAGGTGCCGCCGCTGTGGCGGTGGGGGTGGGGGGGCGGGGGTGGGGCAGAGAGGAGGGGCGGCCTCGGGCGGGAGCGCGGAGGCTGCGGAGGTGGCGAGGAGGCCTGGGCAGGCGTGCGGGCCTGGGTCCCCGCGGTGGATGCGGCAGCTCCGGGCGGGTCACTGCGCCCAGGTCTGAAGCCGCGGGACCGACAACGGCCTTTGTTCTCCGGGTTCCCTTCGTCCAGAAGCCCCTCCCTCGGCCGGGGTCTCAATTGTTTTCCTTTTCCTCTTTCCTTTCCAAATAAGCACCCCCCCACCCCGCGCCGCGACCAAGCCCTGTGACAGGTCCCCCTCCACCTCCCGTCCCCCAGGATCTCACGGAGGGGCCCCCAGCGGTCTGGCCGCAGACTCTGTTTACCTGTCACATGGCGGTCCTCACAAAGGGGAGAGGTGGACGCAGGTGGGCCCGCTGGCTGCGCCCTTCACGCGGGGGCCTTCTCAGCCCTGCACAGAACAGAGGGCCCCCCGGGCCCCCACAGGGATCTCCCCAGAAGTGAGGCCTGTCCTTCTGGTGACAGCTCAGCCAGGTCTCTGGCAGCGCAGAATGAAGCGTGTGGACCGCGTCACACCCACACGGGTCACAGTTTTTGGCCACGCCGACCAGCCCCAGGACACAGGTGCGTGCGCGTCCAGGCCGGGGCTCCGGCAGCGGGTGCTGAGGCCGGGGGTGTCTTCCTCGCAGGACGCAGGGCGCCGGCACCATGGCCTCGCCACCGGCCCCCCCGCTGGAGGAGGACGAGAGCCTGCGCGGCTGCGAGCTGTACGTGCAGCGGCACGGCGTCCAGCAGGTGCTGAGGGACTGCATCGTGCACCTGTGCGTCGCCAAGCCCGAGCGCCCCATGCGCTTCCTGCGCGAGCACTTCGAGAAGCTGGAGAAGGTCAGTGGGCCGCCGCCCGTGCCCCTCGCTGCTCCCCGCCCTTCCCCGGACAGTGTGGCCAGCTCACGGGTGACCTGTGGCTGACCCCTCCGTCTCCAGGGCCGGCCATCTCCAGGGCCGGCCATCAGGGGAGTCTCGCGGTGTTTCAGGTTTGAGGGGCGGCTCACGGTGGGGGGCGCTCACAGGTCCTCCCTCTGACAGTTCCACCGCCAGGGCCAGAGGGGGGCCTGGTCAGGCCCGGACGCCGGTGGCTTTGGGTGGGGAGAAACGGCTCCAGCCGAGTGTGATGCGGGGGGCCCTGCTGACCTGCGTTCCTGGGAGATGCCCCTCGGACGTGCGGCGGGGAGGGACGGCCCAGGCCTGCTCCCCGCTTCTGAGGGGGGAGACGCCCGCTGGTCCACGGCGGGGGTGGGGTGGGGTGGGGTGGGGAGGACTTGCTCCCTGTCCTCCCTCACGTGGCTCGCTGCCCTGCGCTCCCCGGGGCCACCCAAGGTTCCTCCTGGCGGCCCTTCCGTCACCACTTAGCTGCCCCTGCCCCTGTCCCTGCCCCTGTCTCATGGGGGCAGGGCCCAGGGCTGCTGGGAGCCCTCTGAGTCCCTGAGGCCGGCCCAGCGCCCTTTCCCTTTGCCCAGGGGCCCCCCGTGGGCATGGAGTCTGGCCCCGGGGAACGAAGCCATGTCTTCCCTCCAGAGCCACCTGTCGGAAGGCAGCTCGGGCTCAGAGTGGGGCAGCCTGTCAAGGAAAACTGTAAACGTGCAGGAATAGAGAGAAGAGACAAAATTCCCCTGTCGTCCCCTCCCCGCCATCACCGTGCCGTGTCTGTCGCTCGCCCCTCGCGGATCTCGCGGACCTCGAGGAGCGGTGGCACAGGCGTGGCGAGCTCTGTCCACCGGAGCCCGTGTGGGCTGCCGGGCGCCACGGCTGCACTCGTGTGGACACCCTTTCTCCACGTGCTCCGCGGGGCCTTCCAGACACGGAGCTGCTGGCGCTCCTGGTGGGAGGGGCCTCCCCCGCCCCCAGCGCCTGGGCGGAGCCGCTGTGGCTGCTTTGATGTAAAAAGCTGTTCTCCCATGGGTGGATGGAAATGGTCCTGTGACCTCTATCCGCTGTGGTTGCTGTCGGGGCCCCTTTAGGAGGAGCGGCAGCCGGGGAGCAGGGCTGCAGAGGGCAGGGCATGGGGGGCCACCGGCTCCCGCGTGTTCGAGGAGGGAGAATCAGGCAGGTGTGTCTTTAACCTTCTATCTCTCTTTTTAAAAATATTTTATTTATTACTTATTTTTGGAGGGAGGAGAAGAAAAGGAGAGAGGTGGCGACGTGCAAGAGAAACATCAATCTGTTGCCTCTTGCACGCCCCCTCCTGGGGGCCTGACTCATAACCCAGGTATCTACCTTGACTAGGAATCGAACCAGCAACCTTTAGGTTTGTGGGACGATGCCCAACCTACTGAGCCACACTGGTCAGGGGTGTTCTTGAGCTTCTCAAACCACAGCTTGGCTGTGACCGGAGCTACTTCACTGGGCTCGTCCCTGGGTGGCCCTGCCAGGGGGCTTGTCCCACAGGCTGCAACTCCCCGGCCACCCAGGGCAGGGCGTCCGGCTCGAGGCTGCGGCAGGTCCAGGCCAGCCCGGCGGGGGCTGCCCTGCACCCGGGGCATTTTCAGCGGCTCTGGGGGGACGCTGCAGGTCTTGGGGGAGGCCTGGGTGCGGCGGGGTGAGGAGAGGCGCCTGGGGCACAGCTCCTGCAGTTGAGTCTGGGCCCCCAAGGGAGTGGGGTGCTGCTCGCCAAGAAGGGGCCCGTGGGACAAGGCAGGGTTGGATGGAAAAAACTGAGAGTTCAGCCTTGGACATGCAGGTGGGCGGGACCCAGAAGGCTGTGGGTTTGGGGCTTGGGGGAGAGGCCGGGGTGGGGACTGAGGCTGGGCAGCCAGTGGCCCTGCTTGCCTCGGGAGGCGGCCCGCCCCCGGCCCCGGGCCAGTCAGGACTTCGGTGGGGCGGCCGGGCGCAGCTCAGGGAGGGGGAAGGCTGCAGTCTTGCCTCAGATGGAGCCTTTCCTGCTGGTGCTCTAGGAGGGAAACACCCGAGGCCTCGTGTTCTAGGTCCTGGTCGCCGTGGCGACTGGGCGGGTGTGCTGGGGCTGCGGCAGCAAGCCGCACAGACTCGGGGCTTCCACTGCGGGAACGTCTGCGGGGCTGGAGGTCGGGGCCGAGGTCACGGTGGGGCCGCTGGCTGCCCCAGGCCCGTCCCTCGAGGCTGGTGGTCTGCGGCCCCCCGGGGCCTCCTGGGCTCCCAGGGGCATCACCTGTCTCTGCCTGCATCGCGGGTCCCTTTTGTAGGGACACGGTCACCCTGGATTAGGGCCCCTGACGCCCTCACGCTAACTTGATTCCGATGCCGGGACCCCGGCTGCAAACCCGCCAGGTGCTGCGGTGCCGAGGCCCGGGCTCCACCCAGGCCTGTTCCCGGGGACACAGTCCCACCCTGGCCACTGCCTCCCCAGCGTGGGCAGGGGATGTGAGAGGCCCACACTGAGCGCGGCCACTGCCCGTGGGCACACCGGGACTGGGCAGTGGTGACGCGGCCGTAACCTCTGAGCCGAGAGAACGTCTGACCTCGATGGGTGTCGGGGTCGGACCCCAGGCTGTTCTTGTCTCTCTCCAGTGGGAGCCGATGGGCACAGGCTTCTGGGCGGGGGGGAGGCGGGGGGTGGGCTTTGCGGAGCCTCTGACGCCCTCCGTGTGCTGCGTCGGTGGGCGCGTCCAGGTCGCCGTGGTCTCTCAGAGGACCGTCGAGCCTCAAACCTAACGGCCCCGAGGGGCCCGCGCCACGGGCGCCTGTCCCGCTGTGAGGGCCTCCCCAGCCGGCCGTGCGGTGATAAGGGGCCAGGAAACGCTCCTTCCTCCCGGAGGCTGGACGCAGGGCCGTGGGGGGCCCGGCCGGAAGCTGTGTCGTGGGCAGGAAGGCGCAAGGAGGCCCGATGGCCCGGCTGCCCGGGCGCTGCCCTGGCCTGCTGACCCCGGCGCCCGGCGCGCAGGCCTCGGTGAGTGGGGCTCGTCTTGGGCCAGTTCCTCTGAGGCGGACGGAGCTCAGGGGGGTGAAGTGCTGTGAGCGCGTCCGGCAGCCACAGCCCGGGTCACGACCTTAGGGATGACGCTGTCGTCCTTCCAACCAGCCTTTCAGTGCGGGTCCCTGCTTACAACACACCCGGCCACCCGCCCCCCCCCCCCCAGCAGCCAGCCCTGCGTCTCCTGGGGGCTTTCCTGCCTGGCAGCCCCGCCCCCGCCCCGCCCCAGCGCTGTGGGTGATTGTAGCAGAAAAATGGGCGTTTTGTCTGCTTTTTCCTCCCAGTCCCCTTTTTATTGTGGTAACACAACTCGAGGTTCGCTGCTTTGGCCCCTGTTCAGTGTCCAGTTTGGTGGCGTTCACGCTGCTCCCCACCCACGTAGTGGCATTTCTACGGCATCCTGTGGCCAGGGTCCTCCCTCCCGTGGACCCCCGTAGCCTTCGCTTTCCCTCTGTCGCCGTGCGGCGGCTCTCAGCTGGCCTTTCCTCCGCAGACGCCTTCGCGCGAAGGAGCCGGCGGGACGGGAAACGGAGGCTGCGTGTAGGCGTCCCGGGCGGGCCCTGGGCCGGGCGCTGGAGCTCACGGTGTCCTGGTGGCCGACTGCCACCGTTTTCCCAAGTCCTGGCCGGCAGTGGCCTCCAAGACGGCTGCGTCGGCCCCTCCCTGCCAGCGTGGCGCCTGCTCCCGGACGGATGTGGGCCCCGCGGCGGTGGGGGGTTTGCCCTCATCGTGGGTCGGACGACCCCGCGATCCAGGGCTGACTCCCAGGTGTTCGGTGAGGCTGACGAGCCGCACCGCGCCCGCCTTTGGAAGGGGCGGACACAGCGGCCAGGGGGCCCCGGGCCGGCCTGTGGGAGCCCTGCTGGGAGCCGGCCGGTCGTGCGCCTCTCCCGTCACCGATCCCGAAGGCCGAGGGAGTCCGCAGCTCCGTTTTGGGGTTCGGCACATGCCCATGGACGGCAGACGGAGGCATAAATCGGGTGGGTTGGTTTACTGAACTCCCGAGGGTGTGGCGGGCAAATTGTAACGGAGCATTCTGTCTGTCCATCCATCTGTCTGTCCCACCACGACTCAGGGCACGGAGCTCCCAGGCTCACGGTGGCCCCCTGGGCAGGCCCAGGTGGGGGCGATAAGGTGGTGGACGGAGGTGGGCGGTGCCCTGCCCGGTCGGAGTGGAGCGGGAAGCAGAACTTTAGGGTGGCTCTTGGGTTTTAGCGGGAAGAGTGGCCGCGGCGTGTGGACAAAGTTCCTGCACCGGCCACTCAGGAGCAGAGGGGGAAGGAAACCTCTCCCCACCCCGCCCCTGCCCCCCCCCAGCCCCCCGCCCCCTCAGTGCTGGTCCTTCCGGATTTCTCGGGGGAGCCGTGCCCACGCACCAGTGTGGGTGTGGCTTCACTGGGACCAGCCCCACCCTGAGTGCACGGGCAGGTTGCTTCTTTGCCCTCCACTGACCTTGGAGACAGCGGGGCTCCGTGTGGGCCCAGGGAGCCCACCGCCTGACCTGTGCAGGTCAGAATGTAGGGCCCAGGCGCTCAGGGCCGCACCGCCCAGGTGTGTGTGTGAGTCCCACCTCCGAGGTGTCCCACGGCGGCAACCCCGACCAGCGACAGGTCTCCCAGAGCAGCGCCCCCTGGTGGGCGGCGCGGCCACAGTGAGGTCTCAGCTGGTGTCTTTCCCATTTCCCCGAGGCGGCCGGCCGGCATCTGTCCCTGTCCTTGTTTGCTTGCCGTTGGCGGGTCTTTGGAGAGGTGTCCGTCGCTCTCCCGAGGTCGCCTCCTTCCTGCTGAGGTGGAGGACTCCCTGCACCTCAGACCTGAGCCCTGGCACACGGGGACTCGGGTTCTCTCCCCAGTTTGGGACGCGCACACGCCGTCTCCGCGTCCGCAGAGCCCGGTCGCCGCAGTCGCAGTCCCGTGTGCCGGTGGGTGGGGGCGGCCCGCGCTTCTGCGCTGAGGCTGCGTGTTGCAGGGCCCCCCCCGCCCCCCAGTCAGGGTGCGCTCCGCCGGCCGTTGACCAGCCACAGGGCCGCGGGGCCGGGTCTGGCCTTGCTGTTCCGTGGGGGCCCCGCCCCAGGGTGGCGTCCCCCCCATCTGATGGCCGTGTCCTCTCGTGGGCATCGGGGTCGGCGCCGTGTCTGCCCTCTCTGCTCTTTCCCGAAGTCCCGCTGCCCGTCGCCATTTCCCTGCCTCCCGGGGCCGGGCCGGAGAGACCCCGCCGGCAGCGGCCGGGCAGTGCCCCTGGGGTTCCGGTCGGGACACGCTGAGGGGTGGGGGGTGAGTCCGTCTGGGGGGGCGGACGGCTCGGCCGCAGGGAAGGCTCCAGCCGGTGACCTCGGGGCCCCTCCGTGCGATGGGGCCTCCGGTTTCTTCCACCGACGCAGGAAGAACGTTTGTTGTTGTCGATGTGCAGGTCCTCCACGTGTTCGTTTACGCGGTTCGCTTTCCTCAGATTTCAGTTTTCAGCCACGGTCTACAGTCAGCACTGAGTTGCGTCAGGCTCAGGGGGGCGGCGTCGCGGTCAGACGCTCGTGCACTTTGTGAGGCGTTCGCCCGTGTCTCCGGGACGCACCTGACGCCCTCCGCAGTCGTCTCAGCGCACGGACGGCATTCCCTGTGCTGCGCTCTAGTTAACGTTTTACCCTGTGTGATATCTTTATTTGTATTTATTTTAAAACATACTTTAAAAAAGATTTAATCGATTTTTTTGGAGAGAGGGGAAGGCAGAGAGAAAGAGGAGGAAAGAAACATCGATGTGTGGCTGCCTCTCATGCGCCCCCTACTGGGGACCTGGCCCACAACCCGGGCACGTGCCCTGACTGGGAATCGAACCAGCGACCCTTTGGTTTGCAGGCTGGTGCTCAAACCACTGAGCCACACCAGCCAGGGTCTAAGTGGTGCTTTTCAAAGAACATTGGCAGACTTTACTTTTCAGAGCAGTTTCGGGTCTCCAGAAACCTGGAGTGTCAAGTTGAGTTCCCATGGTGCTTCCCCCGGCTTCCTGACTGGAAGTGGTGCGGTGGCTACAAACGGTGACACGTTGCTGCTGACTGGGGAGGCGACGTCAGGCTTCACTCTCTGCAACCGGGCAGTTCTGTGGGTTTTGGCAGGTGCACAATGTCACACACCTGTCACTAAAGTATCGGATGTTGGGTTGGCCAAAACGTTGGCAAGATGGCTCCAGCAGCATTTAACTTGTGTTTAACTTCATGGGAAACGGTTTTGTTAAATTGTATTGTGACAGCTGTCGTATCAGCGTGCATTTAAAAAAAAACACATCAAAATTGGTGAGTTTTTGTGCAGCCATTTTAATATTGAAGATGGAAGAAAATATGCAACATTTTGGGCGTATGATGTTTTATTATTTCAAGAAAGGTAAAAATGCGACTGACATGCACGAAGAGAGCTGTGCGGTGTGTGGAGAAGGTGCTGTGGCAGAGCAGACGTGTCAGAAGGGGTTCGAGACGTTCCCTGCTGGAGAGTCCTCGCTGGAGAAATCTGTACCCGGGCGTGGAGGGTGCCCCAGGGCCGGGCAGACCAGCTGGCGTCGGCAGCGGTCCAACCGAGACATTCGTGGAGAACAATCGCCTTTCTGCCACACGGGAGACGGGCGACATGCTTGAAGTACCCAAGCCAGTCAAGTTACTGGTGGAAGTGAAAAACGTGTCTCCTATTTTGTGGGAAAACCCACGTGGACTTTCTGGCCGACCCGACAGAGTAGTTCTCCAGCCCCGGAGTCCCCGGCCCTGGAGTCCCCGGCCCTGGAGTCCCCGGCGCTCCGTCCGTTCCCCCCTCTCCCCGCCCCCAGCCCCTGGCGACCCCAGATCTGTCCGCCATCCTCACTGCGTCGCCTCTTCCGGAACGTCACGCACGTGGCGTCACGCGGCCTCGTCACCCTGCTCCCGCCGCCGAGTCACGTGCGCTGGGGGGTCCCTCCGGCCTGGTCGCGGCTGAGAGCTCGTTTCCCTTCAGGGCTGCAGGGTGCCCCCCGCCCCGGCCGGGCCTCGCCTGTTTGCCCGCCGCCTGCTGCAGGGCGTCCAGGGGGGGCGGGTCTCCCGTTCCGGTGGCCGTGGATGAAGCTGAAGGAAGCACCTGTGCACAGGTTTCTGCGAGGATGTGCGTTCTCACTCCTTGTGGGCGAACACCGGGGAGTGGGGTCCGTGGATCCCATGGTGAACGTCTGCTCAGTTCTGTGAGAAACCGGCGACCGCCCTCGAGGGGCCGCCCGCCCGCACCCCCACCGGCAGCGAGTGAGCGAGCGCCCCGGTCCCTGCACCCGCGGGCGTCCCCGTGCTCGGGACCCCGGCCGTCGTGACAGGTGTGCAGTGGCATTTGCACTTCCCTGGTGACGCGGGGGGAGGAGCGTGTCCCCGGGGGCTGCTCTGCCGACCTCGGCACGTCTCTCGGACGCCCCCTCAGTCAGCGTGTGGCTTGTCTCTCTGTTCCCTTGACGGTGTGTGCCCGCGGTTCTGGACCCTGCTGTCCGGCTTTTAGACCACACGTTAACGGTCCCCGACGTGACGGCCGAACGTTGATAAACCCATGATCTGATGGTGCCAAGCGGTCTGTCCCACGGATGTTTCTAAACTGACCCAAGCACCTTCCTGCTGGTGGTGGTTGGGTGAAAACTCTTTTTAAGCAGAGAACATCCCGGAGCAGGCACCTCCTGACGCGCCGTCTCCTCGTCCCTGAGGCTGTTTTTTAAGAAACGGAATTTGGGTCGGGGTGTCTCGAGGTGTATAATGGCAGGTGACCCCCACAAAGGTTTTATTCACCAGTTTGTTCACTCGACGTGCTCACCGAGCGCCTGCTGTGTGCCTGCCAGCCGCCGTCCTCTGCCCTCCCTGGGCCTCAGTTTCCCCTGGGCCTGCCTTCCTGTTCGGCCGCGGCCGCCAGGGGAGGCGAGTCCCAGGCGGGGCTGGCGGGCATCACCCCACATGGACCCGGGTCTTCGGCTGTGCAGACGCCTCCTCCCGGGGGGGGCACCCCGAGGACGTGGCCTCCCCCCCAGGTGCGCAGTCTGCATGGCTGGCTGCCCCTGGGAATGCCCCGAGAGAGGCAGGGACAGGGCGGCTGTGTCCTCACCTGGCGGATGGGGCAGGGTCTTCCAGGGCGATCTCAGCTCCCAGAGTCCCCCAGACCCCAGACCCCGCCCCTCCCGCCCCCCATGTCCTTCCTTTGCTGGAAGTCTGCGCCCACCCCCTTGTGCGGGAAAAACGCGGTCAGAAGGCAGCGACCGCCATTCACGGGCCAGGGGGCCCACGGGGGCGTCCCCGGGGCTGTGCTGCCTGGGCCAGAGGGGTCGCCGGCCTCGTGCTTTCTGAGATCACGTGGTCCCCACGGGGTCCCCATGGGGTCCCCACGCGGTGGTTGTGGAGAGTCCTTGGGCCGGGAAAGCCCCGCCCCCCCCCCCCACCGCTCAGACAGGTCACCAGCCTGCAAACAGGAGGCAGGAAGGGGGCCAGCAGAGAGTCAGGTTTCCCTGGACCCCCGAGAAGGGGCGGGGACGGGACGCCATCCAAAACACACAGTCACTGTCCGGGCCGGGCCTGCCGTGTGGAGCCGCCTGCGTCCTGCCCGCGCTGACCCCCTGCTGCCAGAGACAGAAACCCGTCCCTGGGCCGGGACAGGTGCCGCCCGCTGGCCCAGGAGGAGGCCCGGAGGTGGCCTCTGGTGGTCTCAGGGCACCGTGCCCCACCCCCCAGCACCATCTCTGGGGCTCCAAGTGGCCGCATCTGCGGACCTTCGGAACCTGCCCAGCTGCTCAGGGAACCTCCTGCTCGCGGCTCCTTCGGCCCCGGACGCGCTCAGCGGCCGCCGACCTGGGGCCCCGCCCTGGGGGTGGGGATGGCCCAGAGGCCGTGGCGGAGCCGTGGCGCCTGCCCCAAGGCCCCGAGCCTGAGTCCCAGCCGCTGACACGGTGGCTCGTGGTCGGTGGCCGCGACCTCCGAACCCTGTGCCTCCCGGGGCTCCAGCGCCTGTCCTGACTCCGTTCCTTCCTTCCGTCCTTCCTTCTCCTTCGTCCGTCCGTCCACTCGTCCACCGCACATTCGGCCGTCACTTCCCCCGGGGCTGCGGCTGCGGCTGCGGCTCCGCCCCCGGGTGGGGAGGGTCACAGGCCGGAAGGAAGACGTTTATGGGGGGTGGGGGGTTGGGAGGAAGGGGGCCGGAGGGCTGCTCGCTGGAGGTGACGCTGAAGTGGGCCTTGACACTCTCGCTGGCCTCGCCAGGGACGCACTTGGTGGGGGGCAGCAGGGGGTGGGGGCCGTGCGTCCCGGTTCCCCTCGCTCCCTGCCCCCGGCCCCCGGGCCCCTGGCTCGGTGCGCGGTCGGTCCCCCGGGCCTGGCAGAGGTGGCCGCGGCCTCACCCGCTCTGCTGCCCCCCCCCGCCCCCCAGGAAGAGAACAGACAGATTTTGGCTCAGAAGTCGGCCTCCCAGTCCGACTCGCACGACGAGGAGGGCTCCCCGACGCTGCCGAACCCCGTGGTGAAGGCCCGCTGCCGCCGCGGGGGCGTGAGCGCCGAGGTGTACACGGAGGAGGACGCCGTGTCCTACGTCCGGAAGGTGGGCCGGGGCCCGGGCCGGGGCGGGCAGCAGGTCGTCGGCACCTCCACGCCCACGGCCGCCCCGTGACCACGCCAGCTCAGGGACGGACGGGGCGCCGGGCCGTGGGCTGTGGGCGGAGGGGCGTCCCAGGGGCACCTGGCTCGCGCCCATCCCAGCTGGGCGGGGCCAGGCCGCTGCCCCTGGGGTGCCCGCCCGCAAGCCTGACCGCCGCCTCCCCGCAGGTCATCCCCAAGGACTATAAGACCATGACGGCGCTGGCCAAGGCCATCTCCAGAAACGTGCTGTTCGCTCACCTGGACGACAACGAGAGGAGGTAGGAGCCTGGGGGGTGCGGCGGGGGGGGCCGACAGCCCCTCCCGGGCCTCGCGGGTCCCGGTCACGGCCGTGGGTCGCGGTGCCTGCTGCCTGGGGGGCACGCGTGTCGCAGAGCAGAGGCGGTTCCTGAGCGGGAGGGGCAGCGCACTCCCGGGCGCCGCTCCCCCACCCCCCCCTCGGGCCGCACCTGCAGCCGCCACGTGCAGGCCTGGCCTGGGGAAGCCCCCCACCTCCGGTGCCCAGATCCCCGCGGGCGGTCTGTCCCGCGTCCCCCGGTGCCCGGCGGCACCGTGTCTGCACTGAGCTCCCTGGGGGGGGGGGGCTGGCCCACCCGCTCCCACCCTCTGTCTGTCCTCAGACGTTTGCCTGTGGTGACTGTTTCCTCTGGAAGACGAACGTCCCTCCCAAGTGTGGTTTGGGCGGCGCTGCCCCCACGTGGCTGCAAACCCGAAAGGTGGCCGGGCCCGAGGGGGCGGCCAGCTGTCTGCAGACTGCCTGGGGCTGCTCCTCCCGGCGCCCGGCTGCCTTGCTGCAGACCGACGCCCCCCACCCTCAGGCGGAGGTCCCTGCTCCCGCCGGTGGCCCTGGCCACACAGCCCGTCGTCCACACTCCACCCCGAGGCTGGCCCTCAGGCGAGGGGTGGGGACTGACGGGCCCAGCTCGGCCAGGCCCTCGGGTGGTGCCCACTCACGGAGGGGGTGCGCCCTGGGTGTACGGTGACCCCTTTCTGTGTCTGTGGGGTTCCCGGTTCAGGCGTTTTCCCGGGAGTGAATCTCACAGCGTGTGACCTTCGTGACCGGCGTCTTTCCCCGAGCGGGACGACCCCAGGGCCCACCTGTGCCGTGTGTGTCCGAGTTCCTGGGGGGGTGATGCTCCGAGGCACAGGGGGACCACGCCGGGCCCGTCCACGTGTCGGTTGGTGGTGCCGGGTCGTCTGTGCCTCTCGGCCACTTGAATCTGCTGCTGCGGGCGCGGTCCTGGGCACACGCCTGCAGTGGAGGTGCGGGGGGCCGGACGGTCACTCCACGCGCAGCTGACGGCCGGGCCCCCTTCCCTGTGAGCCGGGGGTCCCCTCCCTCCGGGGGCAGCTGTGTTTAGGGCAAACTCCTCGACCCCTGGCCAGCCCCGAGCACGAGCTGGTCCAGTGAGAGTCTCAGTTCAGGGCCCGCCTGCCCGCGCGCCCGCTGAGAGAGACCACTTGGCTCACGTTTGCGGGACGCGGGCCGTCCTTTCGGAGAGCCCGGTGGACCAGACGTGGAGGAAGCAGCCGGTGGGCTGGCGTGGAGGGAAAGCTCTCACGTGAGCCTGTGGTGCGCCCGACCTTTTGTTGTGTACACGGGAAAGCTCACTTTCCACCCGAAACCCCCGCGGGCGCCTCTTCCTGGCCACGGCCCCCGAAGGGACGGGCCAGCGGTCCAGGAAACGGCTCCGGAGGTGGCGGGCAGCGGCCTGCCTTGCGACCCTTCACGTGGCATCTCCCGCGCGGCCTCCAGAAGCGCTGCTTTCCCAGGTCTCTCGCCGCCGCCGGCCAAGCCGCCCTGTCTGGGCTGGGCTGCGCTGTTCTCTCCGAGTGGGCAGGGCGCCGGGCCCCCGGGACTGAGGCTGCCGCCGCCTCCGCATCCCCAGCAGGACGTTCCTTTGCAGACGCACCCACGCCGGCGGGGGGTCGGGGGCGGCGGGTACACCCTTCTGCTCAGCGCCCCCTGCCCTCCCGCTGGATTCAGGCTGAAGACAGAGGACCTGCCGCCACGGGCCGGTCGCGTCACTCCTTCCCGTGAGCACGCGGTGTCTCCCCTCGGGGCCGTCCTTGCTTCCCGGGGCCGACGCCTGGCCTGGGGAGACGGCGGCCCCACGTTCACGCGGCCCCGCTGCGGGCGGCCGAGCCCCGTCCCCGGGGTGCCGCCCCTCGCAGGACGGCCGCGCTCCTGGGTGGCGCCTGGGTGGCGCCTGTCAGAGGCTCTCTCTCTCGGGGTTCGTGTGGACGGTCCAGAGCCTCGGTTTCCCCCTGTGCGAGCGAGGAGGGCCGTCCCCGGCTCAAGGCCGCGCCGGCTGTCTCGGCAAAGCCAGGGTTCTACCGGGAGTCTCCGGGCTCCACGTGAGGACAGGTGGGGGCCCTGGTGTCTCGGCCGCCTGAGGCTGCGGGGCCCAGGCTCTGGCCGGCTGGGCCGTGGGCGTGAGCGAGGACCGGGAGCCCGGGGTGCTCCGAGGGTGGGGCTGGAGCGGCCTTAAACACACGCCTGCACACGCACTCAGCGCACACATACACACACATGCATCGCACACACACATGCGCACACCACTCACACTCACTGCCTGATTCCAGGCGTGTTGAAGTGCCTTTGGAGAGGAGCCAGCAGTGCGATGTGATTTACAAGTTGAGCGATGAAATCATTTGAGCCTTGGTGTCCCCAGGTGTCACGTGGGAGTGACGCTCCCTGTTCAGGGGCTTCCGTGGGGACAGAGTGCAGTCGTGTCCGTGAATACGTCACCACCACCACCACCACCACCATCACCACCACCATCACCACCACCACCACCACCTCCACCACCACCACCATCACCACCACCATCACCACCATCACCACCACCATCATCATCATCACCATCACCATCACCACCACCATCTCTCTGGAGACCCTCTGGCTGAGTAGAGGGGGTCAGGGGGTCTCTTCCCTGCTGCCGCTCTGCCCCCCCGGCGCTGGCCCAGCCGTCCACAGGGACCCAACAGCTGGCCTCAGTGCTCCGTGTGAGGAGGGCCTGCGGGTCCCCAAGGCCACTCCCCGGTGCTGCCCTCTGCCCCACCCTGGGACCGGGGAAGGCAAGCGGGCTGCTCTGGGGCCCACGACCCAGCAGGGAGGCTCTGGGGCTGGCTTGTGTCTGCCTCCCTTGACAGGAGGAGGTTTCTGGGGCCAGCGAGGGGACACCCCTCGCCCCTTGCTCCCAGCCAGGCGGCACCGGTCCCAGCTGGGGCTGGAGCGGGCTGTCCTCGTGCCTGGGTGGCCCCGCACGGCCCCTCTGCCGAGGGGAGTCCCTCCAGGGGAGCAGCTGGGGAGGCGGCAGGTGCAGCCTCCTCGCCGGGTCAGCTGCTGAGCAAAGGTGGACACAGGTCCTTCCTGGGACGCTGACCAGGGGAAGGTGGCCCATGGGTGCCGGAGCCCTGAGATGAGCCGCGCATCTGGCCTGGCCCCAAGGGCGCGACTTCGGCCCGGTGGGGGGACCTGGGGGCCCTCGGGTTCACTCCGCTCCCTCCCGGGCGTGCCCCGGCCGGGGCCCCCGAGACCAGTGCACTCCCCCGCCCCCCGGGAGCCGGGCGCCACGATTAGGGGGAAGCACACGGGGAGGGCGCCTCGCCCTGCGGCCGCCCCGGCCGCTGCCCGGCTCTCTGTGGCTCTAATTAGAAGGGGCCTCTGGCTGCGGCCGGCTCCCGCGCAGCTGTGTCCTGTTGTCTGTCCTCTCGTCCTCGCCCGAGTGTCTCCGCAGCCTGTTTCCCCCACACGGGCTCGGGCCCCCCCAGGTGATGGGAAAAACACGCGGTCTGTGCGCTCACTCGCAGCCCCCCCCCCCGCCCCCGCCCCCCAGCGGGGCCCCGGCCCCGGCCCCGACGCCTCCCTGCCGCAGGGCTGGAGAGCGGAGTTAGCGTCTGGGACAGCACAGGGCTGCGTGGAGGGGGTGCTTGATGGCTTGAACACGCGGAGACTGGATTTTCGTTTTGGACGGAGCCAGGCTCCCTCTGGGCAGAGACCTCGAGGTTCGCAGACCGCAGCCACGTGGGCCTGGGGCGTGTGGACACGTGCCGGGTGGGAGGCCGGGATCCGCGGCCCCGGCCCGCCCGGCGTGGGCAGAGCCAGCCTGCAGCCTCGGGCCGCCCTCGTGTTGGGACGGCGCGGGCCGGTGCGTCCCAGCGCCCTTGGGCAGGGAGGCCCACAGCGGGGAGGCACACTGCCCACGGCCCCCCGCTGGGCCTGCAAGAGGCTGGGGTGCGCACCCTGGCTAGGGTGGGGCGGCGCTGGGCCTGTGGACGGAGTCCGTGGGGGGCAGGGTTCCCGGGACTCGCTCACCGAGGCCACAGGACGCGCAGGGCCGGGGGGTCGGGAGAGAAAGAACTCGGGGCTCCCCCGCCCTGGGGCCGCCGTCGGGCAGCCTGCGGGGGTCTGGCCTGGGGTTGCAGCGTTTCAAAGCCTCCGGAGTGTGGTGGTGTGCGGTCTCCGGGCGCCGCCCGGTGTGGCGGGAAGAGCCGAGGGGGCGTCCCGGCCGGCCCGCGCTGGGAGCCGAGGTGTGGGCGGTGCGGCGAGCCGGTGCCGGCGAGCTGAGTTCGGGCCGGGGCTGCAGGCCCCGTGGGGAGCCATGGTGTTTAGTGTGGGCTTTTTTGGTTTTATTTTTTAATGTGCAGGAAGCAACCGGAAGGGCCCTGGTCTCCCCGCATGGTGACAGTTTCTGGTGCCTTCTCCGGGGACACGCCCTTGTTCCTTCCCAGGCGTCTGCGCACTGGGGCCGCAGGGGCTGGCCGAGCACGTGGAGAGACGTGTCGGAGGTGGCCCCGCGGCGTGGGCTGCACCGTGGCTGCCCCCCGCCCTCCTCGCTCACTCTCCCGTCTCACGGGGAGGCGGCACCCGGCCGGGCGGGACCTGCACCACCCGGGGCTCTGTGCTCAGGGGCCCCTGCTCTCTGGTGACGCCCCGCCCCCCCCCGGCCCCCCACTGCTAACCTCTGAGCAGGGGCCACATGGGCACATTGTGCGGGGCAGGGACACAGGGTGGCGGGGGGGCTGCACGCTGTGCGGCTGGTCCGCTGGGGGGTGAGTCCTGTGGCCCTTCGGGGTGGGGGTGGCCCCCCCCACATCTGTGCGGTCCTCTGTGTGGGGCTGCGCGTCCCCCGACCGGCCCTGCACTCGCTGTCGTCCGCCGGCTGGTCCTCTTCTCCCTGCGGGTTCTCTCGGGTCGGGTTCTCTCGGGTGGTTTGCGCACGAGTGAGGTCCGGCGGCCGTGGAGGTTGAACACGTGGCGGGGGCTTCCCCCCCCCGGGGTCGCCCATCTGCGGGGTCCAGGGCGCTCCTCGGCCGTGCGGAGGGTTCACGTTCTCCCGGAACTGCCCTCCTGGGACACCGCGCACGAGGCAGAGCCCACCGGCCGCCGCGCTGGGTGTCCCCTTCAGGGGGCGGCGAGCACGGTCACACCGTCTGTGTCTGCGCCGCCGCCCCATCCGTCGGCGGAACGAACGCCCTCTGCCCCCACTCAGACTCGGTTGGGACCCCCCCGCCCCTCCCCCGGCCGGGCCACCCCACCTGCCGTCCCTGTGGACTCGGCCGCGCGGGGACCTCGCGGGGGGGGGGGGGTCGGGCAGTGTGCGCCCGCTCTGCGCCCAGCCCGCTTCTCCAGGCCCGGGGTCCTCGGGGCTCGTGCAGGCTGTGGTGGGTGCGCCTTCCTCCCTCCCTCTAAGGCCGAGGGTCCTCCACTCCGCGGTTGGACCCCGCCACGCGCCCACCCACCCCCCTGCCTGCCGACGGACGGCGGGCGTCAGGTCGTGTGTCGCCGGTGTCCGGGTCTCGCCTTCTCAGGACCGCCTTTCGTGGCCCTCGGGCCGGTGGCAGGGGCAGCAGGGGCGGGACCCGCCCAACCCGGGGCCCGTGCCCCCTTCCCGCCCCGAGCGGTTCCGAAGACCCACCCCGCCCAGCGGGCGGGCGGACAGCTGGTCCGCGCTCGTCCTTCAGAGAAAGCAACAGTTGCCAAGAGCGGGAAACAAAGATGCGCTTTGACTCGGGAGCAGCTGTCGGGGTGGGGGGGGGGGGGAGGCCCCGCCGCCCGGTGCAGCTGCCCGGGCGGCGAGCAGGCCGCCGGGGCGGGCCCTCAGCCCCCCTCCCCTCCCCGGCCCTCACCCCAGCGACTCGGCCCTGGTTCCCGACGTGAGGAAGTGCTGCTGCCTCTCGACTGTGGACACAGAGTCCTCGGTGTGGGGGGGCCGAGCCGGCCGAGGAGGGAGCCGCGCTCGGGGTCCCCCCACCCCCCGCCCTGGGGGCAGGTTCCTGACGCTGGGGTTTCTGGGTCGTGCGCTGCTTCCCGTCAAAGAAGCCCCTGCTGTCCGGAGCGACCACCACTCCGACGGTCCCGTCCGTCCACGGGGGACGCCGCGCCAGCCCCGTCTCCGCGCCCCTGCCCGCGCCGGCACGGTTTGGAGTCCAGTCGCCGCCGTGGGCCCGGCTTTCCCATGTGCGTCCCTGCTGCCACGGGCGGGGACGCGCCTCCCACGGGTGGGGTCCGTGCGGACCTCCCGCTCACGTTCTGAGCTCCCGGTGCCCTGGCCTGCGGCACGGACAGGGCTCTGCGTGTCCCGGGCCACTTTCCAGCACACGCGGCTCGCAGACGCCTTCCCCGCCTGCATGTGACCTCTCTGCTTTCCCGACGGCGCCTTTTAAAGCACAAAACTTCAGGGTTAGATGAGTCCAGTCGACCTGCATGTATGGGGCTGTGGTTGCTGCGTCTGGGGGTTCTCTTCCCAGGGGGGGGGCGGCCTGGTGGGGGCGGCCCTCTGCCCGCTCCCCCTGCGGCTTCCGCCTGCGCTGGGGGTGACGGGAGGCAGACAGTGGCCCCGGCCCTGGAACCCGTGGGTGCTCTGCCCCCACGGCAGCCTCAGGGGGCGGGGTCACGGCCTCAGCGTGCAGGTGGAGCAGACTGGGGCAGTGGGCAGCTCGGGTGGCGGCCACAGCCTATGGGCCGCAGAGCTGGGGGCTGAGCCCGGGCGTCCTGGTTCCCGGTTGTCCTGGCCAGTCCTGCCACCCGACCCCCCCCACACCTGCCCCGGCCCCCGCCCCGCAGGGGGCAGGACCTGCCGAGTCCCTGCTTTCCTGCGGGCCCTGTGAGGAGCTCAGGGCTTGGAGGACATGGCCCACCCGCCCCCACGCTCTGCCCATGTCTCCTCACGGTGGCTCCGGCTGCCGGCCAGAGCTGCTGCGGCAGGTCGGAGCAGGCGGGGTGGTGGCCACGCTGCGGCCGGAGGAGAGGGACAGAGATGCAGAGAGAGGGAGGTCCCCTCCCCCCAGAGCTTCTGTGTCCTCTGAACTCCGTGTCTGTGCTGTCCCCCCCCACCCCGGGGCCGTTGCCGGCTGGAGGTGCTGGCCACCTGGGGTCACTGTGCCCCAGCTGTTGGAGACGGGCGGAGCTGGCTGGGGTAAGGGGCCGGTCCGGTTGGGGAGGCGGGGTGTCCAGGACCAGCTGGCAGCTGACGCCCCGCCCAGTGGGAGGAGCAGGGGGTGGGGTCGGCAGGTCCCCGGGCGTGGGGGACACTGGGGCGTGGCCCCTGGTGGAGCACATGCCCCCCCCCCCGCCGGCTGCCACGGTGCTGGGGCCGCTCAGGAGTGCGCTCTGCGCGGAGCCCGAGCACCGTCCACGGGGGGAAACCAAGGCTCGGCCGCTGGCCTGCTGGGGGGCGGGGCCGCGCCTGGGACCCCCTTCCCGCCTGTGCAGCTCCCGGAAGCTGAGGGGCCGTCCATCCTCGGCCCCCTCCCTGCCTGCCGCCGTCCCGGCCGGGAGAAGGGCGCTGCTGGGCAGCTGTCCTTGGGAAGCGTCCTGGGCTCCAGGCCTGCGTTCGGGGGGCGGGGGGCTGGACATGCAGCTGGTGGGGGTGGCCATGAGCCGGGCTCAGGTGTGCCTGCGCCTGGCACCCCGATTTCCACGCACCAGTGGGGTCCTCCCCCGACCCCGAGGCCCGGCCCCCGGGGGGAGAGGCCTGTGAGTCTCTGCAGGCCGACCGGGAAGGCCCGGCCTCGGGGGGCGGGGACCCAGCTCGGTGGCCTCTGCCCTGTGGCGTGGGCCCGGGTGGCCGGGTCGCTGATATTTCCAGAGAAGCTGGAGGCCCACATTTTTTGTTTAAAGATTTCACGGTAGTCAGTCACGCACGGCCTGAGTCTCCAGTGTTCAGGGAGAACCACTGGAACCTTAGAGCCGGCGGGAAAGCGTGGGAAGACCCCACCCCACAGTGGGAGATCCTACATGGAGACTGGGGTGCCGGGTCTGGGGCACCCCCACCTCCCCCCAGGGTGGCCGCCCCCGCCCCGCCCCTGCCCCAGGTCCCGGCCGCCTCCTTCCTCAGCGTCTCTCTGAGCTGCAGGTCCAAGCAGCAGCCGGGCCAGGCTCGGGGCGAGGGCCGCAGGGAGTGCGGGAGTTGGGGTGTCATGTGGTTGCCCCCCGACCTCGGGAGCACACGTTGGCCGCCTGGGGCCCATCTCTGCACCCGGTGGGGGGGGGCGTCCTGTCGACGTGGTTCTCGCCCTCATCATCCCCCCCCGCCCGTTTCCGTGGGTGCGCATGCGCCGCGGGCCCCGGGTGGGCGTCCGGCTCCACTCCCCGCCACCCCGCGGGCAGAAGCCTGCGTCCTGGCTCCGCCCCCTGCCCCCCCCCCTGCGCCCCCGGCGTCTGACATTTCTCACGACGATACTTCAAAGGGGCCGCAGGTGCTGACGCTCGAGTTCCTTGTCCCTGGAAGTGGCCCCGTGGCCGCCGTCAGCGACTTCGGCTTAAAACCACAAGGACCCCAAGCCCCCCACGTGGACGCGAGAAGGGTCCCCTGCCTCTTGTCACTCTGTTTTGAGTGGAGTCCAGGGCGACGCACGAGGCGCCACCCGGTGTCTGTGAAACCCGAACAGCAAACCCGTCCGGGCGCAGAGCAGGCGGCGGCAGCGGGGTGCCAAGGGTCTTCCGTGCTTCCGTGACTTGGGGAGCTGTGACCCCTCCCCCCTCCCCGCCCCCGTGAGTGTGACCCTGTTCCCACAAGACTGGGTCCGGGGGGGGAGGGGAGGGACTGGGGTCCGAGGCCGGGGCCCCCGCAGGGCCCACACCCAGTGTGTCTTCTTTTCAGCGACATATTTGACGCCATGTTCCCGGTCACGCACATCGCCGGGGAGACTGTCATCCAGCAAGGTGCGTCCCTGTGCGCCCCGGGGACAGTTCGCTGAGAGAGTTCCCCACGGAGAACTGCTCGCGCGACCGTCTCCTCGCGCGTTTTGGGAGGAGTCACCAATGAGTGCGGGAAGGGTCTGCTTGACCAGCCAACACCACGTTGTTCGGTCATCTCGCCTCCGGACCACGGGCGGCGGCACCGGCCCCGGGGACGGGCTGGGGCGGCGGGCAGGCTCGGGGGTGGCCGTCACCTGTGGCGACCGCCCTGAGAAGGCACCGTGTGCGTGGGCCGCCCAGCGTGATTTCCCCGTGAGCCCCCGCGTCACACCGCCATGTGGCGCCCCGCCTGCAGTGTCCACCACCTTCACTCGACGAGTTCCGGCCAGCAGACGAGGCCGGCGCTCTGGGCGCGGGGCAGGAAGCGGCTCCGGGCGGCCTCCGCGTCCTTGGCGTGGCGCAGACTGTGCCTTTTCTGTGGTTTCAGGGGACGAAGGCGACAACTTCTACGTCATCGACCAAGGAGAGGTGGACGTGAGTACCGCCCCGCTGGTCCCAGAACTCGGGGGCGCAGACCTGTCCTGCTCTGCCTGACGCCAGGGCACCCACAGGCCCGGGCCCAGAGAGACCCCCCTCTCCGGGGGTGGGGGGGGGCACGTTTCTGACGCATTGGCCCCGGGAGCGGTCCAGTCCCCTCGACAGGCACGGAAAGGAATTGGGGCTCACTCGTCTGCCGTCTTGGGTGCGGGCCCGTGGGTCCCTGGGACCGGACTCCGCCCCGGCCGGTGGCCGAGATGCGTCAGGCGTCACTGGCCGCGCTGGGCGCGAACGCACCGCTGGCCTGAGTGGGTGTCGCTCTCTCCCGCCCTCACTCAGCCCTGCTGTGTCTCCCGGGGTTGGGGCCCCTCACTGGTGTGGGGCTGCTGTCCTTCCGATACCTGCCTTGGGGTCGGGCCAGCCCCCTGCCGGAGAGGTCGTGGGCGTCTCCCACGGGTGAGATGCACTGGGTGCACGTCCTCCGATGGGGCCGCAGGGCAGGGGCGGAGCCCACCCTGGTGTTTCGGGGGCCCGTGGCCCCAGGGCGCAGTGGGGACATGTCTGTGAGGCCCCAGGAGTCTGGTGACCCCAGACTGGCCCCTGAGTCACCCCCAGGCCTCAGACACTGGCCCTGGGACCGGGCACCCGGCAGCCCCGCCAGGTGGCCCCCGGCTCCCCCGCTGCCGGCGGTGCCGCCCCGGCCGGGTATTTCAGGGCCCCGCCTCCGGTCCGGCCGCGCTATTCTGGGGGACGCGGCCTGTTTGTCTCCCGAGCGGCCATCTGTGTCCTCTGCCGCTGGGTTCTGGGAACCGGGCAGGCGGCCCTCGGCTTCCGGAGGCGGCAGCGGAGGAAATGACTCACCCTTGCATCTCGCTGGGAGGTCACTCACCAGGCCAAGGGCCCGGCCCCCCCGACAGGAGTCCTGATCCCTGCCCCTCCTGACCTCCGCCCGGGACCGGGCAGCCTTCCTGCCTGGGGCAGGGTGGGCAGAGGGGGAGACTGAGGGGGAGCAGAGGGGGAGACTGAGGCAGGGGCCAAGGGCCGTGGAGGAAGTGCGCGGAGGGGGCAGGCCCAGACCGCGGGTGAGGTCCCCACGCTGGGCTCAGACTGCCAGCCTGCACGGTCAGCGCCTGCCCCCGGCTTCCCCCGGGCCGGGAGGAGAAAGGACGGCAGCACCAGCCCAGGAAGCAGAGGAGACGGACGGGCCCCGGCTGCGGGCCATCCCCACCAGGACACTGGCACCGGGGACGCCTCCTGGCCCTCCCTGCCCTCCCTGCACCCCGGCTCTGCCCTTCCCGTGCCCGCTCCTCGCGCCCACGGGCCCCCCAAGCGCCCGCTGTGTGCCAGCCGGCAAGCAGGAGGTCAGGGTGCAGGTCTCGCCCCGTCCTCACCCTCCAGCCCCCTCGGTCTCTGGTCTCCGCTCTGCCCGGGGGAGCCCCCGTAGCCCAGGCAGAGCCCTGCGGGCGCCGCTGTCCGGCCACCCTGATGTTGGGGGACCAGGCTGTCCCCCCTCGACGGGAGCCCACGCAGGCCCGGACCCTGACACCGCCCCCCTCCACTCCCCTCTTCGTGACGGGCGGGGCCTGCCCTCCACTTGCAGGTGGCCGACTTACCCCGGGCTGGGTGCCGTGAGAGTGGGCAACGCCCGTCCCACCCGGGTCTCCCGAGGGAGCAGACAGGGAGGCGCCCTCGTGCCCCAGCTCCTCACCGTTGCTCTGCAGGAGCCTGAGGGCCCGGCGTCGGGTCTCGGGAGGAGGCCGTGGCCCGCGCGGGCAGGCAGCCCTCCCGTCCGGGGCTGGGTGCTGCGCTCCCAGCCGCCTTGGTTGAGTGAGCTCCCAGTGCCGGGCGGGGGTGCTGGGGCCCTCTGTCCCCCTCGGTTCCCTGGTGGTGCCCTTCTGTCCTCCGGCCTGTCCCACCGCCTGCTGGGCAAACCCACCCCGTCTCCCCGCCTCCTGCCCAGAGGAAAGCCTCCCGTCGGCAGAGGCTGGTGGCCGCCGTCTGCTCCAGCTCCCGGACCCCAGGGGGGTCCGGCCTCGGGGCTGAGGTGCAGGTTGTGCTGCAGTTCGGGGCCATTTCCCGTGGAGTAGGGCCCTGGCCGCACACGCCCCTCCTGTGTCCAGCTCACGTTCTCAGGCCCAGCGGGTCAGCACTCCTTGTAGACCGAGAGCCCCTCCCCCCCCGCAGCCCCCCGCACCCCTGCACCCTCCCTCCTCCGCCTGCCTACAAACCCAGGGTGGGAGGGGCTGCTTTGCCCGCTCATCACCCCGGTCCCTGCTGTCACGCTGGCTTTTCTCTGGGCCAGGGGACACAGGGAGGCACTCCACGAGGGAACCGAGGCCCCCTCACACCTGGGGGTTCCCTACACGTGTGGTCTTGGCAGGCCCACCTGCCCCCAGTCCCAGCCTCAGCAGGCCAGGGTGTCTGCGCAGACCCTTGCGTCCCGGCTGCCGTCCTGGACGTGGGACCGCCGGAGGCACACGGGGCTGTCCCACGGTGCCCATCGGGGCCACACAGCCCTCCAGGGCCACCAGACTTCCCGGGGGACAGCCGGGCGCAGGTGGGCACGCAGGTGGTAGTGCTGGTGGAGCCGTACCTGGAGGATCAGAGCTGCTGGGTCAGGCGCCGGGGGGGAGTGGCAGGCTGGCTCTGGGTGAATACAGGGACGCTTGTTCCGTCGTCACCAGTGTCACTGTCCCCGGGCGTGAAGTCCAGCGGCTTCTCTGAGGCCGGGGCGCTGCCCTGGGGGGGGGCCCACTCCTGCCAGGTGCTTCCCGGGGGGCAGGGTGGTGGGGACACGGGGACGGTGAGGGCTGAGGGGGCCGTGCAGCTGCAGCCGGCCTGGTCTCCCTCGGGTGGGGGAGCGCAGGGCAGACCCCGAGTCTGCCCTGTTGCCCCCACCCGGTGTCTGGACACCCCCCCCGGGCCCCCCCGGCCCTGAGCGGGGCTTGGTCTGGGCGTCCTGGGCACTGTCCCTGCTGTGGAGTGGACGCTGCCCTCAGGCTGGGGGCCCTGGGTCTCGGCCAGGTGCCCGCTCACCAGAAGCCCCAGGCCCGGTCTAAATGCCGGTTTCCCAGAGACGGTGAGTGCGCCTGCCGGGGGGTGTGTCGCCTGGAGCTGCGATCCTTCTCCGAGGCACAGAAATATCTGCAATTTGTTTTATTCCGGGAACGTGGCATCTCTGCTCGGAAGGGCGCTCGGCTGCCAGCCCCGCGGGCTCCGGAGGCAGTTCCGTCTGAGGCCCGCTCCCGCCCTCGCCCTGTGGGCCCGGGGCGCACTGCCCCGGGCTCCCGCCCCGGATTCCCTGTGGCCCCGCCCGCCGGGGTGTCTGGGGCAGCGCCTTCCGGCCTCCACGGAGGGAGTGGTGGGAGCGAGGCCGCGGAGCCTGCAGCAGCCGTCCCGTCCCTTGGTGTCTGCCTGGCGCTGGGCTCCGTCCTCCCGGGAAGACACACAGGGTGCCAGTGGGCGGGACCTCCGTTGCAGTTGGAGGAGTGACAGTGGGCGGGAGTCCACTGTGCCGACGGCTCTCATGTGGCCCCTGGAGCACGGTCCACGGTCGTGCGGCCTTCGCCGCCGTCCCCTCGGGCCGTCTCCACCTTCTCACGCCGAGACCGGCCCCACGAGCATGGCCCTGCCCTCGCCTCCTGCCCCGCACCCCCCCACTCCCTGCCCGTGACCCTGCGACTCCAGGGACCGACCGTGCGGAGCTGGGATCCGCCCGTCTCTGTCCCCCGTGCCTGTCCCCCCACCGCCCCGTGTCTGGCCTTGGTCGCTCGGTGTGGCGGCCTCCAGGTCGGTCCACGTGACTGGGTGGGTCAGCGTCCCCTTTCTGTTTAAGGCCGAGCGGTCGCCCGCATTTCCTCTGTCCACTCTCTGCGGTGCCCGGGGCGGTGGGGGGGCTTCCACCTGCCGCCTGTGGCGAACAGCTCTGCGTGGACGTGGGTGTGTGGGCATCTCTCCCCTGATCTCGGGGCGTCTGCTGCTTCATCGCCCCGTGAACTGAGTGGCCGTGGCCCGGAAGAACCGCCGTGAAGTCTCTCTCTGGCAGCTCAGCGCCCCCCCCCGCCCCCGCCCCGGGCTGCCCTCCCCAGGCCCTGCAGGGGCCTCTGTGCCCTTGGGGCCAGCGGGGCGGGCTGGCGAGGGGCCTGAGCCGCGGTGGGTGTGGGCTTCCGCTGGAGGGAGACCACCTGGCCGCCTGGCCGCCCGGCCGACCGCCGCCCCGGCTGTGGCCGCAGCCCGAGCGGGCGGCCACCCCACGTGGTCCAGGTGCCACGGACGGGAGCTCCACGGGCGGCGTCCTTGCACCTCAGGCGAAGACCAAGCCAGTGAGCCCCTCCCCCACCAGGTGCGCTGGGCTCTCAGCCGTCGGGGCGGGGGCTGGGTTCACCCGGTGGGAAGCAGAGTGAGGGGTGGGGCTTCCTGGACCGGCAGGCGAGAGCAGGTGGGCCCAGCCGCTGCTGCCACAGGGGACACCCTGCAGGGGGGCGTGGGGCGCAGGTGTGTCTGCACCCAGGTGTGGGCTCACCTGCACAGATGCTCGCCCCCCTTGGTGGCGGGAGCCCGGGAAGGGAGGAGGAGGTGGGCCATTAGCTTTTCTCACCTGAGAAAACACACGCAGCCGCCTGGGGACACACACGTGAGTGGCTGCCTCACCCAGGTGGCGGCGGCGGCAGCGGGGGCGGGCACTGGGGGGCAGAGGCCGCACAGGGGTGCCCGCCTCAGTCTGGCGGGCAGCTCGGGAGCCTGGTTCCTGCGTCCGCCTGTGCGGGTAGCATTTCAGCCCCACTGTCTGCTCCGTGGCGTTGGGGGTTGGGGGGCGCAGGCAGCAGTCTGGCCCCCTCCCTGGGCGCCCAGCCCCTGCTGGCAGCCTCCCCAGCTCCCAGCCGCCCCAGCTGCTGGGCCAGGTGGGCGGTGCTGCCAGCTCTGCCCTGCTTCCAGAGTCCTGAGCCCGAGGGCACTCGGCGCACGCTTGGCTGCTGAAAGGACAGACGGACAGACAGACAAACCAAGGAACGGTTGCGGAACGGCGGGTGGGAGTGTGTGCGTAGCCCAGTGGAGCCTCCCACTGTTTGTCTTTCAAAAGAAGAAAACACAAAAAATGAAACAAAGCAAGAAGGAGCCCCTGTGTGCGCCACGGGGTGGGGCCGGGCGCTGTGCTGGCCGTGGTGACAGAGGCCAGTGTCCTGAGAAACACGGCCCTTTGTGCTCTGTGGGGCTGGTCCGCAGCCACACAGTGGCCTTCTCTGACGCCTCCTGGGGCTTCTGGCGAGGAAGGGGGTCCGCCCGGCTCCTTGTCCAGGCCCTGGGCCCTCCACCCTGCCCTGCAGCACCAGACCCCGCTCGGGGGATGCCCCGTGGAAAGTTGGGGTCGCGGCCCCCAGGGGTGGCTCTGGCTCCCCGAGCTCTTTGGTGGGAGCTGGCGGGGGAGCCTTAGGGACCCCCTCACCCCCAGGCAACTGGTCCGTGAGACGGCACCCACGCCGCTCCCGGTGTCTCCCGAAAGAGGGCGCAGCGTGTGGCTCCCCCACAGCGTCCCTGCCTGGGGCCACCAGTCCGGGACGGACCCCTGCTGCACGGGCGTGGACCCAGGCGGACTCAGCCCGCGGCCCCCAGGCTCACGTGGCCGTCGAGGGACACACACCCCTTCCCTGTGACGCGCCGGACTCCAGGGCCCCAGAGACGCCGCAGCTTCACCTCAGAGGCAGAGACCCGCTGAGCGGCACACGCGGGATTCGAGCACACAGACGTGTCCACGGCGCCGCGGTCGGGGTCTCACCGGACCCGATGCCGTGGGTGCACCGGCTGAGAGAGGGGGCCCAAGGCGCCCGCCGTCCGGCCCAGCGCACTGACCACTGCCGGCACCGCCCCTCCCCATGGGCTCGGGCCCCTCCGAGAGAGCGAGGCACAGGCTCTGAACCGTGTCCCCTCTGCCGCCCCCTCCCCCCACACCCCCGCACGGGCGTCCTTCGTCCACCGCACAGCCGGGCGGGCACCCTGCTGCCTCCAGGGGGGACCGGGCTCCCCTCCTCGGCGGGACGCACGTGAGTCCGTGCACCGGGCCGGTGTGGCGTGGCGGGGGCTCCCTCGGCCGCGGAGCTTCTCTGGAAGGACGCGCAGACTCCTCCGGTGGGGGGGGCTTTGCCTGGCCCAGCCGCCGTCCCCATTCCCCTCTAACGGTCGTGGTGGCCCGGGGCCCCGCCGGCGTTGCGTGGTCTCCGTCGGGCGCAGATAAGGAGTCATTGACTGGGACAAGAGTGGCGTCTGTGACGCGTCGCGGCCCCTCCTCTCTGGTCTGCGCCCAGGGCGCCGACGGGAGCTGTTCTTCGGCCCCTGGACGCCGCGGGGAAGAAAGCGAGCTCTGTGTCCGGCCACGGCGGGCGCTCCGTCCGCATAATGGACAATCCGCACCGTTCCCGCAGGGCCGCGGGGCCGCGCGGTGAAGGCACAGCAGGGACGCTGCCTGGCGTCGCCCACGCGGCTGAAAGGGGGTCTTGTCCGGGGCCCTCTCGGCCGGGCTGGGCCGGGCCGGGCCGGGCCATCCCGTGGACTGTGGCCCGTGCTGGGGCGCCGCGCCGGGAGTTCAGGCCCCGGGGGAGACACAGGCTGGGGGAGGGGCCGCTTCGGGGGAGGACGAGGAGGCAGCCGATGAACGAAGGGGCGGAGGCGCCTGCCACGTGCAGAGGGCCTGGGGGGGGTGACGCAGGGATGCCCCCCAGGTCCTCGGTCGTCACTGCTCAGCGTGCAGCCAGGGAAACTGAGGCCCGGAGAGGCCCGTCGCAGCCGGGAGTTGGGTGGGAGGCCCGCCCGGGAGGAGGCAGGGCCGGCTTCTCTGAAGACCAGGCCCCGGGCGGGCAGCCCCCACCTCCAGCCCTGGCCTGTCCCGTCTGCGCTGGACTCTGAGGACCCAGGCCGGAGCGAGCAGGGCTGGGCGGGGGCGGGGACACTGCGGCCAGGCCCAGGCGGGAGAACCCGGCGTTCCGCCTGCAGGTCAGGGGCCTCAGGCCAGGCCGCGGTGTCCCCAACTCCGGGGCCCCTTGGGGTGCAGCCCCCCGCCCCCGAGTCCCAGCGACGTTTCCCGTGCGTCCCCAGGTGTACGTGAACGGAGACTGGGTGACCAGCATCAGCGAGGGCGGCAGCTTCGGGGAGCTGGCGCTCATCTACGGCACCCCCAGGGCGGCGACCGTGAAGGCCAAGACGGATCTCAAGCTCTGGGGCATCGACCGCGACAGCTACCGCCGCATCCTCATGGTGGGTGACCGGGCAGGCGCTTCCCCGGGGCTCCCGGCCCGAGCCCCCCACGAGCTGCAGGGTGCGCTGGGGGGGGTCTGGGAAGCTTCCTAAAAGGTGGCAGACACCTGGGGACGCCCCTTTCGTGGGAAGGGGGGGTCCCAGGGGAAGTTGGGAGCTGGTGCTGGGAGCCTGGAGGAGGCCTGTCGCTGGGGCTGCCCCGCTCGGGGGCCTCTCAGCGGGCGGGGGAGGGGGCAGAGGGGGCAGGTGTCTGCCTGCGCCCCTCCTGGTCTGCCGTGACGCAGGAGGGGTTGGGGGGTCAGCAGCTGTTCAAGCACGGGAGGGGCTCCCCGCCACTGAGCGCCCACCTCGGAGGCCGGGTGCCCAGGATGGTGCCGGTGGACACAGTTCTCCCTCTGCGGGGTCTCGAACCTGCTCAGCCACCCTCGCCCTCCCCGCCACGTCCGCCCCCCCCCCGCACCGCCGCGTGTCCTTCCACCCCCCCTCCCCCAGGTGGGCGGTTCGGGAGGGGCACTCAGTCCGCCCTCGGGGCGCACCTGGCCCCGGGGCTGCAGGAGCCATTGTTTCCCTCCACCTTCCGGCCGGCGGCTGAGCCCTTCTGGGCTGTGGGATTTTTGTGGCTGGAACCTTATATTCAGGGAAGTTCCCAAACCGCCGAGGCAGCTGGCGCTTCCTCTGTGTTAATTCGGGGTCCCTGCGGGCTGAGAATAGCCTCCACCGCGCTGGGAGCCGCAGGGCCGCTCGCGCCGGCCGGAAAATGACGGGGTGCCCGCCGCAGGGTGTGTCCCCGGGGCGGCCGCCGGCGCTGCGCCAGGCCCTCGTGGGCCGTCGACGCCGTGAACGAGCGAGTGGGCCGCCCCGTGCCCTCTCAGCGTGGAGCTGGGCCGCGCCGCCCGCGGGCGCAGGCCCCGGGGAGGGCGTCTCGGCGTCCGCAGGGGCAGGGCTGCGGCTGGCCTGTCAGCGCGGGCTCTGGGTCCCCAGAGTGTCCCCCTCTCTCTCCGCTGCTCCCAAAGGGCCGGCACTCCCCCACCGACCCCCCCTTCTAAGCTCCAGGCCCTGTGCTCACCTGAGTCTGACGTGTGACCCGGGCGTCTGAGGTCGGAATCCTGTGGTGGAGACTGGGCTGGGCTGTCCAGATGCCCGCCGGCCTGGGACCCTCGGCACCTGAGCCACGGCCCCGAGACCCCGCCCGCCGGCTCCCTGTCTGTGAAGTGGGGCCACGGGGCAGGGTTGACCCTTCTCGTCCCCTTTGCCCCAGGGCGATGCCCGGGGTCCACAGCAATGCCCCAGATGTCGCCGTGAGGGGGAGGCGCTGGGGCCCAGAGGTGTCTGCCGACGACGCAGGTCTGCAGGTTGAGAATTCTGGTCACGGGCGGCGTCGCCCCTCCCGGCAGGCCCCGTGCTGCACGCTCCAGGCGGGAGCTCAGGTGGTGCGCCCAGCGGGCCACACCTCGCACGGCAGGGCTTAGGGTGGGGCCGGGGCCAGGTCCTTCCACTGCCATCCCTGTGGCTCCAGCTGCCCACGAGGCGAGGTCCCGGCGACCCAGGGGCGAGGCGGGGCCAGGCAGCCCTGTCTCAGCTCCTCCCGCCCTCACAGCCTCTCTCATGGGTACCTGCCTGCTCTTCCCATCGGGCACTGCCCCGTCTTGGGACCCTGCGGAGGCCGCTGAAGAGCTGCCGGCCCCTGGGACTGAGGGTCAGATGTCCCGAGTTCTTGGCCAGCCCCCATCCCCTCAGCCCCTCGAGGGCCCCCTCCCCTGCTGTGACCCTGGGCAGGCCGCCCACCTGTGGCGCACTCGGGGGTCACAGCACCAGCTTCACCTGGCAGAACCCAGTCACGGGGCGCCGGCAGACACCCTGCAAAGCCCCGGAGTCACACTGGCCTCCCGGACACCCGCACAGCCGGGCTCCCAGCCCAGCCCCCTGCCACCTCCACCCCAGGAGCCCGGCTGCAGGGGTGCCCCCCTCAGCCCGCGCAGCGGGTCTCCTTCCCCAAGGGGCCCGGCTGCCCTCCGCCGTCCTTCTGCAAAGGGAGATGGTGAGCCCCTCACAGGGAGCTCTTGGGTCTCGGCCCCAAGCGGACGGACGGCGGTCCCCCGAGGGGGCGCCACTGCTGTGGTCCCTGCGAACCGTAAATTATCTCTCAGAAGAAATGCCCCCCCCGCGAGCGGCAGGGATCTGAGGAGGCCGGGCCAGGGGGCCAGGCCGAGTCCCCCCCGTCCCGATCGAGTGAGGCTGGCAGGCAGGTTGGCGCCCCGAGGGGTGGTGGGCGGGCCTCACACCGGGCCCTCCGCAGCGGCGGGGAGGCGTGTCTGGCGGTGTGGGGCTCCGTGGCATGGGCCTCGAGTCTGGGCTGGGGCCATCCTGTTTCAGCCCTGAGCCCACCCCGTAGCAGCCCAGCGGGTGTGAGCAGGCTGTGACCCCTCTCCGATGCACCCCTGGAGAGACCCGAGGGGCAGAGAGTGTCCGGTAGCAGCAGCGGCGGGGGTGCTTCCTCCGTCCACTTCTCCCAGGGACAGATCCGCCGGGCGCGGACACACGGTGAGCACCCGTCTGCACAGCCCTCTGACACCATCAGTAGGGCAGGCTGCCCTGGGGCCGGCATCCCTGCCTCTCCGTGGGAAGCAGCAGACAAGGAACCTTCCAGGCAGAGCCCGGAGGGAGGGAGGCGCCCAGGTCCCAGACGCAGAGAATGTGCAGCCAGACGCTCCCCCTCCTGATGGAGAAGACACTGCAGCTCAGACAGGCCGGGCCTGGCTAGGAGCTCGGGGTCATGGGCAGCCTGCGACTGGAGTTAGAGTGTGCGAGACTCTCATGGTCTGCCTTCATCATCACCATCGTCATCGTCGTCACCACCACCACCACCACCACCACCACCATCACCATCATCATCATCATCACCATCACCATCATCACCACCATCATCATCATCACCATCATCATCACCACCATCACCACCATCACCATCACCACCACCATCATCATCACCACCCCCACCATCACCACCACCATCATCCTCATCCTCATCCCCCCTTCATCACCACAACCAACAGCCTAGGACACGGTGGTCGAGGCCCCGTCCTCAGCAGCAGCCTCGGGGGCCCTGGGGTCCACTCTGAGGCTCAGGGACACAGGTGGCGCCCCCACCCTCACTGCCCAGCTGGACGAGCTCCCTTCTCTCTCAGCCGGGCGGCCCGCACATCCTCCGTGGGAGGCCCTGAGACATGTGGCCGGGGGCAGGGGCGGCGGCGTCCTCGGGGCCTGTGACTTCGAGGGCTCGGCCCTCCCTCCTGTGCGGACGCCGCTCCTGTGTCGAGGGGCACGTGGGGGGGCGCGTGGGGGCGGGGGCACTGGACACGCTCCGCGCCCAGCGGGTGAAGCGAGGGGAAGGTCAGCTGCAGCGCCGTGCGGGGCGGAGCGCACCGCCGTGGAAAATCCCCAGTGCTGGGTGCTGACCTCCCCGCCCACCCTCCGTCGCTGTCGCATTTCTGTCATAGCTGTCTGGGGGCCGGCGGCCTGTGCCCCGCGCTGCCTGTCTGGCCCTTGTCCTTGAGCTCTTTCCCGGTGTCTCTCCCCGTCCACCCTCTCCTGCCCCGTGAGGCGTGTCTCTCCCCGTCCAGCCAGCGGCTGCGTCTGCCCCCTGCGGGGGGCTCTGCACCCCCTGCCGTTAGGGTTGGCTGCACGTGTCAGTGGTGGGCGAGTCACGAAGCCCCCCAGTGGAGTGGCCCGTGACAACGGTGGAACTTTTGTTGAACACAGTTTTTCGGGCCACAGAGGAAGCGGTGCCGCGGGTGGCCCAGCGTGGGGACTGTCGGGGCTCTGTGGTCCTCGAGCCTGACGGGTGGGGGGCTGCTCGTGTGGTGGCTCGCCCACAGGGGGCCGGTGCTCGGCCCGAGGTGCCAGCTGCTCCACAGGCCAGCCTGGGGCGGAGCCGCCGAGACTGGCCGAGGCCAAAGCCACCGCGTCCGTCCTTCCCGGTGCAGCTCCGGGCGACTCAGACGGGCCCTCCTCACTATGCCCTTAGTGGGCTGGTTATCCCGTCCCCGCAGAATGGGACTCCCGGGAGGGGGGTTGGGGGGCAGAGGCCAAGGCTGGCTGCCACACCGGGCGTGGGAAAACTCGAAACATGGTCTAAACCTCATTGCACCTGTCAGTTCCGGAACCCTGGCAGGTCTGTCTGGGGCGGGTTGAGGGGGGTTCTGTGAGGCTGGAGAACCAGCATTGCTCACCTCGCACCTCTGCTCACAAAGGCCCAGGCCGGCTGCGGGGGCTCCAGCCACGGTCTCTGAGTCCCAGCCAGCAGGAGGGAGTGGGGGGGCCCTCACGGAGCTGCTCAGATTGCCCATCATCACGGTTGCTGTCTCCGTGGCCATACCACGGCCAGCAGTCCTGTGGGGCTGGCGGGCGGCCACTCAGACGACCCCGTGGTGCTGTCTTGGGGACCAGGCGCGGGGCATGGGAACCGGCAGCAGCACCCTGGACTCCGGGCCCCGGAGAGGGGCGTGGCGCGCTCGGGGTGTCCTTTGACGAGCTCAGCGTCCTGGGGGAACGGGGACGCGCCAGCCTCACCGTCTCCCTCTCTCCCCGCAGGGCAGCACGCTGCGGAAGCGCAAGATGTACGAGGAGTTCCTCAGCAAGGTCTCCATCCTGGGTCAGTCTGGGCGCGCGGGTGCCGGCAGCTTCCGCAGCCACGGCACAGGGCGGGGGGGGGGGGCACGCACGCTGCAGCCACACAGACACTCCACCCACACACGCGTGTGAACACTCAGGTGCATGTGTGCACAGACACACACCGCTGTTTCTCGGCCCCAGGCCGCCCTTGGTCTCGGCCGTGTTTGCTTGTCCGCCTGGCCCTGCGCCGCCGGTGCCCTCGTCTGAGCGGAAGCTGGGGCTTCCCTGGAACGGTGCCGGAGGCCGGGCAGGGCTCCGTCCCAACGCGGGCCTGCTGTCCCTCCAGGTCTGGCCGCTCCCGGTGCCGCCCCACCAGGACGCTTTCCCGCCCTGGGGTCTGGTGAACACGTTGGTGACGTTCCCGCTGATTTGGGGGCATCGGGGCCTGTCGGGGCATAGCCCGTCCAGCGGGGCATTGGCGAGGGCGGCTGTGGGCAGCCCTCGGGGCTGAGAGCGTGTTCGTGGGATGAACTGGAGTGAGTGAGCGTGGGCGGCAGTAGCGTCTGTAGTGGACAGGGCAGCTCTGGCCCGCGGGAGGGACCCACGGGGCAGGGGAGTGACAGCCCGGCTGGCGGCTCTGGGAGCCCTGGGGGAAGCCCCCCCCCCCCCCGGCGGCACCCCTGCAGTGCCCCGGCCCCAGCAACCCCTGCTGGGCTGTGCGTGAGGCATGTCCCCTGGCTGAGAACACAGCGCTGCGAGGAACAAGAGACAGCCGGGAACCACTGGGGGCGGGGTGGGGCGCGCCGGGCGGACACTCCGCTCAGGCACGTGTCCGGTCCGGGCCCACGAGCGACGAGCCAGTGCGGGCACAGGGCTGGTCCTCCGCGCAGCAGCGGCCGCGCCCCACGCCGCCCCACGTCCCGCTTGGACGAGAGCCCAGCCAGGGAGAGGGCGCGTGCAGGGAAACAGAACCCAGACCGCTGCGGAGGGCGCGCTGAGCAGCGGGTCAGCGGCCCGGGACAGAGGCCGCAGAGAGAGCGACAGCGCGCAGGACGCGGATCGAGGGCCCGAAACCTCGGTACAAAGTTCCGGGCCGCGGGGGCGGGGCCGACTCCTCCGCGCTGCGGGTTCCCGACCTTCCTTCCGAGAGGGCGTCACGTGGGCGCGAGGTACCCACGGGAGCGCTCACGGCAGCGGGTTTCTAGTAACAGCCAGGTGCACGCGGCCGCCGCCTGGCAAAGGTGCAGACCCGCTGCGCGCTCGCGTCCGCGAGGTGCTCGGCCGGCCCCGGCTCCCAGGCCCGCCCCGGAGCCGGTGGGCAGCCGGGCCTTTGCAGCGGGCGGCGCGGACGGGGGTCTGAGCAGAGAAGCCCCTGCTCCAGCCCCGCTGGAAAGGAAAGGCTCCGCCTTGTATTTTTAGCTGCTGACCTACATAAGGAGCGTCTGGTAAGCACTGGCCAGGGGAGCTGCTCTCGCCAGAAAGCAGCTAATAAAGAAAGCTAATGAGGCCGTCGTGTGTTCTTTGAAAAGGAGCCCGTTGGTGCTTTCCCTCCTGAGGGTGACGGGTGGGTGTCGCGGGAAGGGAAGCTGTGAGAATGGGTGGGAAGACGGCGGGTTTGCCTGGGCGTTCAAGTTGAACTTGGCTTTGGAGTCACTGCTCTGACCTCAAATGAGGGAGGCCCACTGGGCCTGGAGCTGCTGCAGGCGCCCCCCCCCCCCCCCCCAGCCCCTGGAGTGGGGAGGAGTGGTGTTTCTCCCGAGCGGGCAGCTGCTGCTGCGGCCCCTCTGAGTGACTCCAAGCCTTTGCGGCCCCGCGGCCCCCTGTGATTCCACCGTCACAAAGCACAGGCGGCGCCGGTCACCTGAGCGTGAGAGAAGTGACCTTCGTACTCGGACCGGGGACCGGGGACTGGGACCAGGGACCGGGGACCGGGGAGGGCAGCCCCGCGCTGAAGCCGCGGGCGCCCGTGTGCGGTGTGCGCCCCGGGCCCTCCCAGCCCAGACACACGCTTCCTCCTCCCCTGCGAGTCCTCCTGTCTGGTTACTCCCGCCGCAGCTGCGGGCTGGGGGAGTTTCCCGAGGTGACGCCAGGGTGACGTGCCCCTGTCCCCCCCCCCCGCCCCCCCAGAGTCCCTGGAGAAGTGGGAGCGCCTGACGGTGGCCGACGCCCTGGAGCCGGCCCAGTTTGAAGACGGAGAGAAGATCGTGGTTCAGGGGGAGCCCGGTGACGACTTCTTCATCATCACGGAGGTGAGTGCGGCCAGGGCGCGCCGGGGGCCTGGGGGCGTGACTCCGGTGGGCCATCTGCCGCCCCCCATCCTCCTCAGCCAGCTGGGGCACGCCCGGGCCCCGCACCGGTGGTCTTCCAGGCGCGGGCTGAGGGGCCTCCTCCGAAGACAGGGTGTCCCCGCGCCCCCCCCCCCCGTGGCCACAAGCCGGACTAGGGGGGTGGGGCTCTGGCCGTGGTCCCGTCCCTCCTCAGAATCTGGGTGTGCAGCGGCCCCCAGGGATCGCGCCGTGTCATTTCTCACGACTGCGTGTCGTCTGTGACTGTCTCGGGTTAAAAGTTAAATTGTAGGAAACGGTGCCAGGTTTCCTCATTGCAGACGCCCGACTCACTTTTCCCATCCGTGAGCCCCCGCCCAGGGCCGGCGACAGGTGGCTCTGGGGCTGTCGTCCGCGGCCGCCTCACCGCGCCTCCCGTCACTGATGGGGGCGAGCAGCTGCGGCGGCCAGTGCGCCCCCTCCACCCGGGGCTGCGTCCCGGCCGGGCGCCCGGGGAGCAGCCCCGTGGGGCAGTGAGCGGGGCAGTGAGCGGGGCCGCTCTCCGGGCTGCGCAGTGTCCGCAGCGCGGGGCTCTGTCCGTGGGGGCGGGGAGAGCCTCGAGTCAGACGCTCGATGAGGCATGTCTGCCAGTGTCCGCAGCCGCGGGCTCGGACTGGGGTGGGGCCCCCTCGGGGCGGGCCCTGCTGCTCAGCCCGGGGGGCGTGGTGTGCGCCTGCCTGCATGCTCGCGTTTTCGAGGTTTGCGCGAATGAGTTGCCAATGTCTGAAGACCAGGACGTTTCCCATGAAAATCTGATCTCTTACTTCTCTTTAAAAATGCGGCGCCTGGCCACTTGGACTGCGTCCCCGCCTGGCTGCACCCCGAGGGGCCTGAGAGGTGGCCCCGGGGCCCGGCGCCGGCGACTGGGAGCCCAGGGGTGGGCCTCGGGCTCCACACCGGCCGTCGCCCACCGTCTCCTGGGGATGTGGCCCCAGCGGCGTCCAAGGCCGTGGTGGAGACACCGGAAATGCGTGTGCAGGGCGTGGACGGATTCCCGGGCGCGGGGGCGGCCCCACCGGGATCACAGCCCGGAGCCGAGGCCCAGTGGCTGCGTCCTCACGGGCACCTCTGCCGACTCTCACCCCGTTTGCTCCGTTTCTCCGGAGAGTCCCGGCTCGTCCGGCACGGGCAGGCCTCTGTGCAGGCCGGCGTGCAGCCGCACTGGCTGGGGAGCCCGTTTCCCACCGGGGTGCCCGTGGGCAGGGGCAGGGTGGGGGCCTCCGTGAGGAGCGGGGCTACAGGGTGCAGGCTGGGGTGCCCCCCGACTGGTAGGTCTGGTGCCACTGTCCTCTCTTCCTCGAAGCGGCGAGTGGAGGGTTCACACCGGCCCCTCAGACGCCCCGGCGTCCGTCACCTGCGAGGCCTGACCTGCAGCCGCCCATGGGTGGGAGGCGGCCTGGGCCGTCTGAGCACCCCTTCCAGTGGCCCGAGGCCCTGGAAGTGGGGCCTGCAGGGGTGGCTGGCTGCACCGGGTGGGAGGCCTCGGCCGGCCTCCCCCAGGAGAGAGGCTGCGGGGTCCTGGCGGAAAGGGGGCAGAAGGTGCCGGCCCCAGGAGGCAGGCAGACCGCCCCGCTGCCCCGGGCGCTGCCAGAGTGGCAGCTGGGCTGTGCTCCGCAGGGGACCTCCGGAGGAGGGCGTGGTGGCTGGGGGGGTACCGCCCCCCCCCCAGCAGGCTCCCTGCTGTGCCCTCCCTGCTGCTGGCCCGCGGGAACCTCCATGAGGCCTGGGGGCAGCTGGGCCCCACCCGCCGGCTCCCATGAAATCCCGGGAGTGACATTCCGCCGCTCTCACACCAGCTGTGCCCGGGAGGCGTTGCCATGGGAACGCTGGGTCGGCTGTGCCCTCGCAGCACGTGGACGCCGTGCGTGTCCGCCGCCGCGGAGCTGGCCCCTCGTCCGGAGGGGCCAAGCCGAGAATCCACCCTCGTCACGCACGGAGCGTTTGGGCCGGAGCCCCCGGCCCCCTGCGCACCGGCCGCGCCCCCACTATGCAGCCGCCTGGGCCGGTGCCACTGGGCGGGGCGAGGGCGGCCAGTGGGCGGTTTGTCTGCAGGGGAAGGAAGGCGTCCAGCCTGCGGCAGGGGC
The DNA here is from genome assembly GCF_019186645.2 of Phyllostomus hastatus. NCBI lineage: Eukaryota > Metazoa > Chordata > Mammalia > Chiroptera > Phyllostomidae > Phyllostomus > Phyllostomus hastatus. Next base: position 247,699 of record NW_025333611.1, on the reverse strand, counting down.
GTGCCGGGTCCCGCACGCAGAGGGGCCTGGCTGGAGCGGGAAGGCCGGGGCCCAGGAGGAGACGGGGACCCTCAGCCCTCAGGGAGGGTGTGGGCAGGCGTCGGGGGAGGGGGGCGGCCAGGTGCGGTGTGGGGGAGGGCGCCGGCCGTGGGGGCGCAGACGCAGGTGGGGGCCGGCTGCACCCCGTGCCTTGCACTTCGGGACCAGCAGGTGGACCCTCGCCCCCCGACGTCCACCGGTCCGTGTCCCCACGGGCCCGGCCTGGGCTCGGAGCCCGCCCGCCCGCCCGCCCGGCTGTCGGAGGCGCGTCTCCCTGGGGGGGAGCAGAGCCGACAGCCCCCCTCCCCCCCGTCTCGGTCCAGCCTCTCCGCAGGGAAAGGGAGCCTCTCTGTCCGGGCGGAGCTGGAGGGAGGAAGGGCTTTTCCAGACCGCCTGTGCCGGGCAGGCGGCCCGCGTGGCAGGCGTCGGCTGGCTCGGGGGCCTGGGTCCCTCATGAGGGGCCAGCTCAGGGTCTCACCGGGTTCTTTTCCTTTTTTAGGACTATTTTTGGGGCAGTTTTGTGTCCTTGCAAAATTGAGGGGCACAAGCAGAGGTTTCCTTGGTTAGCAACCCCAGGAGGGAGGTGCATGACCCTGTCACCGGCGTCCCCCCGAGTCCACCGTGCGCATGAGGGTCCGCGGGCGCCGGACCTGCTGTGGGTTCGGGCAGCTGCACGACGACGCGTGTCCGCCCTGTGACGTGTCCCCGTGCCCGCCTGCCCCCCCACCTGCCCGCCCCTAGCAGGGCAGCGCACCCCCACCTCTGACTTTTTAATGAGTGTGAAAGCATAAAGGGTCAGTGCGTTCCCCCAAGTACGAAAGCACTGTCTTCCTCACGCCCCTCTGTCTTCCCTGCCTGCCGGAGGACGCGGGGCTGGGCCCACCGACCCCCCCTCCGGTCATCTCCCACCAGAGTCATCGCCGGGGCGGGGCGGGGCGGGGCGGGAGGCCCCGAGGGAGGGCATGGGGTGTGTTCGTGGGGCTGCCATCCCACTGGTCCCCGGGCCCCTCGGGAGGTGGTCTGCGTGCACAGCGGCCGGAGGCGGGCACCGCGGACCTGAGGTCTGGCCGGGAACCCTGTTAACAGGTGCACAGCTCTGGGTGAGTCTGCCGGTGGGGACCCTCACAGCTGTGGCACCTGCCACCTCCCCTGAGTCTGGCCGGAGCCTGGGAAGTCAGCCTCGGTGGGGAAACCAAGGCCAGAAGCAGCGGCAGGCGCCAGGCCGCCCAGCTGACTGGGACTGAGGCTCCCTCTCGGTCCCGGACCTCCCCCATCTTGTCCCGCTGAGTCCAGAAACACCCACGGTGACCGGCTTTAAGCAGACGGGACGGGAGCTGGTGCGTTGCTGTCTGCGGGTGCCTTTCGCCTGTGGCTCAGCCACCGCGGGCGGGGCGATGCTTCGGCCTCCCTCGCAGGCGCACCCCGAGCAGAAGCGGGGGACCCCCAGGTTGCCGAATGCCCTGGCTGGCCTCGGGCCTCTGTCCCAGGGCCCCAGCTGGATTGGCTGCACCCTCGGCCACCCGACCCCTCTTGGGTCTGAGGGACATGCCGGCCACTGCCCTGACCACGCTCCCCATGTCACCAGGGGGGAGCACTGACCCTGCCCCCTGGGTGTCCCTGTTGCATCCCCGGGGGGCACCGCCGGCCCCCGAGCCCCAGGCGCCCCAGGTGTGCAGCGGGGACCCCCACCAGCGGGCGCCACCTGTTCCTGCCGCTGGGCTGGCGCCAGACCCTCACGGCCTGGGTTGTTTTCCCACGGAAGCCGCCGGCTTGTCCCCGCGCCAAGGCCCCGGCCTCACGGCTCACCCATTAAACGCTGGCACGAAAGCGACCCCGGCCGCTCACCGGGCGGGTGTGTTTTCACAGTTGTTTTGACGACGGCGTGCGGCCCGGAGTGTGTGACGGACGTGCACAGCAGAGGCGGGCGGGGGCTCCCGCCGCCCCCCAGAGCAGGCCCGCGGGGCCCCGGGTGGGCGGGCGGGCGGGCAGCGGGGCGGGGCGTGGACCCGCAGGGACGCCGCCATCGGGGGGCTGCGGGGGCGCCCCCACGGGGAGGACACGGCTCCGGTCGCCGCGCCCGCTGCCTGAGGAGCGTGGGCGCGGGGCTCCTCGCGTCGGGGGCCCCAGGGCTGCCCGGGGCACACAGGCACGGGCCGTGCGGTCTGCGTGTGCGTGTGAATGCTGCACGTGTGGGTGTGAATGCGTGTGCCCTGCACACATGTGTGCACGTGCTCCTAGGATCGGTTCCTGCTTAAACACAGCCAGACACCAGCACAGCACGCGGGACCCCGCCGTGACGTCCGTGTGTCCCGAGCCCACGCCGGCCGGAGGGGCATCCCGTGTTCCCTGTGTAGGTCACGGAAGTGACGCCGCTTCCCTCTGTGGCTGTGACGCCGTTCTGTTCACGCGCGTTTGCCCCGACCAGCGCCCCTCCCCCGTGGCCTCCCGTGGCCTCCCGTGAGCGGGAGGAGAGCGTGTCCGCTCGCGTGTCTGAGCCCCTCCGCCCAGGCCCGGTCAGCGTGCGGACGGCAGCCCCGGCCCTCGCTCTGGTGCTCGCTTCCGCCCGGGCTGAGGTGGGCGGTGCGGCCCACGGACGGTGGTTGTGAGGCCCCGTCTGCCGGGAGCCCCAGGAGGCCCCTCCGAGGCCCCGAGCCCAGGGCCCCGGCCGTGCAGGCCGGAGGGAGGGCCCGAGGGAGGGGCCGGGCGGCCCCTGCGTCCCTGCTCCCACGGCTGTGTCCACCCACCGCAGCCTGAACACTCGTCGTCCCTGTTGGAGCCCTGCCCTCCCGAAACCTCGATTCCATCTCTGATTTTGCGGAGAAAGGATTAAAAATCAAAACGCGGACAGGAAAACAGGTCTCGGGCCCCCCGCCCCGCAGAGCAGGGCGGGAGGCTCTCCCTCCTGCGCCCTCGGGTCTGGGACCTGGTCTATTTTTAGAGCTGGGCTAGAGCTTCCCGTGCCTGAGAAGCCTGGGGAGCAGGAGCTGCAGTGCTGGTGAGCGCTTTCTCAGCCCCCGATTCCAGCCCCCGGATTCCCCCGAGGGCGTCTGGGAACCTCGGCTGGGCCGGCGCGCTTCCCGGACCCGCAGCTCCGCGGCCGAGCCGGCCACGCCCGTCGCCGGGCCGTGGGAACGCCGCGGGAGCCCCGCCCCCCGGTCCGCGTGCCCGCTCTCGCTCTCCTCTTCCTCCTCGCCGCCGGCTCGGCGTCTCGGGCTGAGGTTCAGGGGTGCAGCGGTCACTGGATGGGGTGCCGTGCGGGGCAGTTTGTCCGTTGGCGGGACACCCTGTGCAGCGGTGACAAAGGGCTCCCTGGACGAGGCACCGGACGCACATGGAGTGTCTTGTGGGCCCGCGGGTGGGGGCCCTGCCCCACGTGGCCCCTCCACGGGGGGCTCTGACACCGGACACCCCAGGGCAGGTGGGTGGGTGGCCGGCCTTCGCCTTTGCCCACCTGGGGCTGGCGTTGCCGCCGCGTGGGGCACCGATGACGCCTGGGCCCGCCCGGCCCTCAGAGGCGAGCGCGGTCCAGGGCGGGACGGACGCCGGCCTGAGGTGGGTGGAAAGGCCAGTGTCCCTGCGTCAGGCACAGAAGGCGCAGGGCCCGAGGGCCACCACACGCCTGCCTGTCCCCGCGTTTCATCCTCCACGGGGGCCCAGCGGCTCCAGGTGCCCGGACTGTGCCCGGCGCCTGCGCAGGAGCCAGGCCCTGGCGGAGGCGGCTTGGAGACTGTCCTGGCGGGTGAGGCCGGGGCCACGTTCCTCTCTGGGGGTCTTCGACTCGGTGGCGGTGCCCGCCCCGTGCGGACGGTGGTTTACCCGTCCCGCTCTGCCCCCCCTCCCCCCACCGTCACACACTCGCCGGTGCTGGGAGCAGGGCCGGCCGAGGGCGTCCAGGCACAGCGGCACCACGGGGTCCCTGCCCTGCTGCCCCCCAGACGGCGGTGCAGCCGGCGTGACACACTAACCCGGCGTGGCCTCCGGGGTCGGGGAGGCTGGCGGGCTGAGCCGGGAGCACGGAGCCCGCCCGGGCATGGAGTCATGCTCGCCGCCGCGGCCGGGGGCAGGGGGGCGGGACGTGCTTCGGCCGCTAGGAGTCCTCGGCCGTGACGGGGACGGGGCGCCCGGGGTGGGGGCGGGGTGAGGGGGCCTGTGACCGGCCGGGCGGCTCGAGTTAAACCGGGGAGGTGTCTGAGACCAGCTGGTGTGGTGGGGGCCGCTCCGGGGGAGACCCTGCGCACTGGGCCGTGCAGGAGGCCCGCCCTCCGTCTCCACCGAGGCCTGGTCCTGGTTACCGGGCGCAGGCGGCGTCGGGCTCTGTCCCGGTGGTTACACGGCAGACCAGGAGCCCGGACTCAGACCCCCACCCGCCACCCCAGTGTCCCCACCTGGGACTGTCCCTCCCCAGGCTGCCACCCCCCCCCCGGCCCCCGGCCCCGAGGGCAGAAGCATCGGGGCCACACTCTCGGGCCCGTCTCAGCCCCAGAGCCTCCTGTTAATCATTGAGCCTCGAGAGGTCGCAGCCGCCACCCTGCTGGGGTCGGGGAGGGGCCACATGGCGCTGCGAGTTCATGACCCCGAGACCGCGTGCCCAGCGCGAGACGCTCCCTGTCCTCGGGAGCTGGCAGAGGTCGGCTGGGAGCGGCCCCCAGACCCACCCGCCCGCCCACGGTCCCGGGAGGACAGGTCTCCGGGGGGGTGCCCCGGCAGACCCGGCTCAGACCCCACACGCTCTGTGCATGAGGAAGAAACGGAATTCAGCCGTGGGGGGCTGCTCGGAGAGGGGGGCTGTTCGGGAGGGGGCTGGCAGGAAGGGGGGCCCGCCCCGCGTGACCCTCCCATGTCCCCTTGGCGCCCCCAGGGCACCGCCTCGGTCCTCCAGCGCAGGTCCCCGAACGAGGAGTACATGGAGGTGGGGCGCCTGGGGCCCTCCGACTACTTCGGTGAGTGGGGCCCTCCCGCGTGCAGCGGGGCCGGGAGGACGCACAGATGGAGGAGTGGGGGCGGGGGGGCCGGGGAAGGCGGCCGCGCCTGGCGCCGTCCCTGGGCGGTGGGCTGCCCCCAGGGCCCAGGACCCGCCCCGGCTCCACGCTGAGGGTCAGGCAGCCGGTCCGTGCCCAAGGCCCCAAGCTCCCTGCTGGCGCGGAGCCTGTCTTGGTCGGCGGGAGCCAAAAGTAGCCGATCGTCCCGGGGATGCGCTTGCTTTCCCCAAGCCTGACAGCACTGCCCCCGGGCCCGGGGCCTGACAGCACGCTCTCCCGCCCCCCAGGGGAGATCGCGCTGCTCCTGAACAGGCCCCGGGCGGCCACCGTGGTGGCCCGGGGCCCCCTCAAGTGCGTGAAGCTGGACCGGCCCCGCTTCGAGCGCGTGCTGGGGCCCTGCTCCGAGATCCTGCAGCGGAACATCCAGCGCTACAACAGCTTCATCTCCCTCACCGTCTGAGCCCCCGCCGCCCGCCGCCCGCCGCCCGCCGCTCCCGTGTGCCGGCTCGTCTGTCCCGGCAGCCTGGGGACTGCTCCCCCGCCCCCGAGCTCACACGTGGAGTAGGACAGTCACCGCGCATCTTAGAAACAAGGGCAACCAGACGCACCCCAGGCTGAGGCGGTGCAGCTGCCCCTCCCCATGCGCATCCCGTCTCCCCGTGCTCTGTGGGCTCGTCCTGGGGTCCCCCACTCCCTCTCTCGTCTCCTGGGGGACGCAGAACCGTGCTCACGCCCTGTGGCCGTCCAGGCGGCCCCATGGGGGCGGTCTGGGTCCTGCTGGAGCCGAGGGGCTGGGGCCACGGCCTCTCTGGTCACCGTCCTCTCCGGGGGCCGCCCAGGCAGCAGCCAGGGTCCCAGGTGGCCGGTTCTGGACCCTGACGTGGGACGATGGTGTCCAAGGGGGTGTCCCACTCCCTCCTCGGGTCCCGTGGAAGCCACAGGAGGCCCCACAGGACGGTCTCGTGGGTGAGTGGGCGTGACGCCTATGTTGGGCAGCCGTGTCAGCTGGCCTGGGACACCGGCCGCCTCGCCAGACAGTCCTCGGCCACGGCGCCCCTTGCTGGGCCAGGACGCCCGGGGTGGGAAGGAAGCTGAGACCCGGAGCCTCCCCGACCCGCGGGCACTGGTCTCGGTGTGGGGCCCGGAATGACATCTGCTGGTCCCGAGTCGCAGAGCAGCTTCTGGGGGACCTGGAGAAGAAGAGGGGGGCCCCCCAGACTCTCTCTGGACAAAGTGGTCAGAACCAAAGTGAGACGGGGCCTCACCCTGTGCCGGTCACTGTGGGAACTCCAGTCCCCAGGGCCCCCCACACACCAGTCAGCTTCGGCTCAACCCCCCCCAAACGCATCTTCAGCCCATACAGGCCCGGCTGTGCCCGTGCAGGCCGCCCGGTGGATTCTGGTGGCCGAGACAGAGCGGACACCCTGCCGTGAGCCCGCCGTGGCCCCTGCCCATGTGCGTCTGGGCGCGGCCCCCCAGCAGCGGGCCTCGGCCGCGGTGGCCGTGCCGTGTGACGCTGCGTCCTGTGCTGCGGGGCCGTCCAGTGTGTGGCGAGCTGCCCCCCACCTCACACCGACCGGGGCGTGTCCTCTCTCCAGCCGGAGAGCAGGCCTTTCCCTCTCTGTGTATTTTGGCGAACACCCCCGACAGGACGTTCCCCGCCTCGGCCGTGTCTAAGTGTCACGGCCGTGGGCACGCCGCGTGAGGACCCCGCTGTGGGGCCGTCACCACCGCCCACGTCCGGAGCTCAGCGTCCCCCCGGACGAGCCTCCGTCCCCACGAAGCCCGCCGCCCCCGCCCGTCTCTGTGCGGAACCGCGTTTGATGTGTTCACTTCCCCCAGTCTGTCCAAACTGCGCTCGTCCCAGCCTCCCAGTATAAACGTTGCTCACGATTCTGTGCGTGTCTCGGTGCGGAGAGTGGAAGCCGTGCGCGGTTCACACATCACGCGTGCTCGGTGGTGGGGGCCCCGCGTGGTGGAGGCTCTTCGTGGCTCACGTGTCACCGCCGCCGGCTCTGGTCTGCGCGGAAGCCATGCCCGCCCCCCCCCCACCCCAGGCCTGGAACGGGGTTCTGCGTGAGCTCGCGTTTTCCTGAGGTGCGAGGCTCGCCGGCCCCCCCGAACTCTGTCTCCCCAAGGCAGCGGTCCAGGCCCCCCGTTGACGGGTGGCGTGGGAGGTGTGGGCACCGGGGTGGGGGCAGGCGGCTCTCACATGTGCTTCCGGGGCCGGAGTTGGGCCTGGCACCCGGGGCCCCGAGTCCCCGGCCGCCCCACACGGGCGCAGAGCGGCCGCACTGGCCGTCTCCCCATTCTGGGCGTCGGAGCTCGGGAACAGGCAGCCCGGGGTCCGGGCTCGGGCCCCTCCGGAGGCCGGCCCGGGGTCGGAGGCCCTGCTGACCCCCTGGTTGTTGGTGGGAGGCCCCGTCCCTCACCACTCGGCCTCTCCGGGGACTTCCCCACAACGTGGCGTCTGGCTTCCCCCAGAGGGTGGGTGGGGGCGGCTGCCGGGCCCTTGGGACCCAGCCCCAGGATGTACCGGCCCGCACACCCTCCTCGTCAGAACCGAGCGCCAAGGGCGGCCCACGTGGGGGAGGGCGGGATGACCGTGTGCCCCTCGAGGGAGGGTGCTGGGGACAGCCCTTGAGGCCGGTGCCCTTGCCCCCGATCTCTTGCCCCCGCCCAGTGGCTCGGGCTGTGAGGCAGAGCCTGGCTGCACCCCGGGGCCCCGACGTGGGAGACACCCCACCGTCCCGGGCGAGACCTGGTCCCACGTCACGGGGGAGAAACCGGAGGTGGGTGCCGCCCGCCACCCCGTGTGGCAGCCTGGACCCGGCCGGGGTCAGTGGCCAGTCCCTGTGTGGACGTGGGACGCAACGGGGCGGCTGCAGACACACCGCCCTGTGGACGCGTTCAGGCCCCGCCCTCCCAGCTGCGCTGCTTTGAGCCGCTGGGGTAGTGGCGGTGGGTCACAGCAGCCACGGGAAGCCCTCCCGAAGCCGGGGGGGGGGGGCGGCTGCAGGGAGCCTCTGCCCTTGGGAGGGGCACGGGCCACAGCAGCGCCCCCCCCGGCCGGGCACTGGGCCCGGGCCCTGGGGCGCCAGGCGGGCACAGACCCATCTTGTGGGCCCGTGAAAGCCGGCTGTGTGCACCCGGGCAAAGCCCACAATCCGGGCGATTGTTCCTGCCCCATCTCCGGCCCCAGGGCCGTGCCCGGGGCCCCGGGAGGAGCGGATGCGAGGCCCTGCCCACCCTTGGTGTCCTGGGGGCTGCGGACGGGCCACACGGCGCCCACGTCCTGCCCCAGCCCTTGGGCGTCCCTGTGCCTCTCCGCTGCTCTGGGGGGCTTGGCGTGGACACCCCGCCCCGAGGCTGCTCCTGGGGAGGGTTCGGGTGAGGCCGGGGACGGCCTCACGAGCACGTGCCCCCCAGCTTCCCACCGGGGGTCTGGGGGCCCAGCGTCCCACCGGGTGGGCCCCTCGGCGGACGGTCCCCAGCTCACTGCACCCTGTCCCCGCCCGTGCTGGCAGACCCCAGGGTGGGCATTTCCCTCTGGCACCCAGGGGCATCTGGAGAGGGCTGCTCCTGGCCCAGGAGACCCGCTCTGACTGGGGGTCCCAGGTCCTGCCTCCCAAAGCCTCTCGCTGCCTCCACTGGGGCCCCGGCAGTGGCCTGGGCCTCCTCAGGAGCAGCCTGTCCCCAGCCGCTTCCAGGAAGCCTCGGTGCCCGACGGCGCCGACCTCCGCCCTCTCCTGGACCTCTCGGGACGAGAGCAGAGAGGAAGCTGGTGACTCAGTTCTCTGTCGCAGCCGCACGTCCGGTGGGCAGGCCGTTCTCCAGGGGCCGCCTGGCCCGGTCCCTGCTCGGAGCTCCCCGGGCAGGGGCACCTTTGCTAGGTCTCTCAGCCTGGGCCCAGGGACCCCAGGCCCCCGGCACGCCCGGGGGCTGTGGCGCCCTCAGAACCTCTGCCCCGGGACTGGCTGACCGGCGCCCGTCCTGCACCTGCCTGCCTCCAGGCCGCCGGCCGGCCGTGCGGCTCCCACCTCCCCGGCCAGGCTCTCCCTCCCTGCCCAGGCTGCACTTCAGCCTGGCCCCCCCCACCCCCCCGCCCCGGCCTCCTGCACGGGGACCGTTCCAGCCCCGCAGGACACAGAGCCACAGGCCTCAGCACCTCACCCGCCCCACTCCCTGGTCCTGTTCCCACGAGCTCCGTGGCGTCGAGCTCCCCGTCTTCTCTGGGCCGGCCCGGCCCGTCCGCAAGGTGGGGACTCTCACCTGCTGAGACCATCTGCACGGGGGACGCGGGGTCGGCGGGGGCCTGGGGCGGGCGTGCGGCTGCCGTGCGGACGGCACGGACCACGTCGCCTCCGGGAACACGTCCAGCACGGAGCCCGGGTGCCCCGTCCTCTCGGCCGCTGGGCGGCCCGGCAGGCCCCTCCCCGCCCCCACCCCGGCGGCCGCAGTGTCCCCCGGAAGGACAGCTGCTGGTGACACATCCCCTCCCCCGCCTTTGGCTCAGGGGGCCCACCTCTCGCGGGGCTGGCCTCTGAGGGTGTCAGGTGAGGGCGCCCCGGTGCTGCAGGGACCCCGAGCGTGGAGGTGACAGGCGTGTCCTCGACACCCACGAGCTCGCCCGTGGTGCGGTTTGTAGGTGCTCGCGCCCTCGCCGTGGAGGGCGAGGTGGGAGTGGCCGCTGAGGATCCCGCCGGCCAGGGCCCGGCTCTGCCCAGCGGTGCCGGGGCTCTGCCGGGGCTCAGACACCGGGGCACACGGAGCTGTGGCCCTCGGGCCCCAGCCGCTCCGGCAGGGACACAGGGCCCCTGTCGGCCTGGGCGCAGCTGTCCCCCGGCCCCACGCACACAGTGAGCACTCAGACCCGTGCTGAGCGACGGCCTCTACACCCACACAAAACCTCGCGGGCGTTCAGCCGGGCGGAACCGGAGAGCAGGGCCCGCCGTGCCTCGCCAGGCCACAGCGGGGCCGCCAGCGCGGAGGCTGGAGTGCCTGCTGCGCCCCCGGCCGCGCCCCCCCCCGCCCCCCCGTCACTCCTCCACACCTCGGAGTCGGAAGGAAGGTCTGTTTTGCTTTTGCCGAGACCACCAAGGCCTCACCCAGAACAAACCCCAGACATTCCGCGTGCTCCCGAGGAGGGAGCCCGGGTCACACACCGAACTCCTGGCAACACCTGCGTTTGTTTCCCTTTTTATCAAAACAGACCCTGATGGGAAGTTCACGAATTTAGATGTCCTGTGTGAGTTCTGCACGTCGGCCTGTCCCCGGTGTCCCCGCACGGCTGTCCTTGTGCAGGTGGCCGCCAGGAGGGGTGAGGATGGCTGAGGCCAAGTCGGTGGTCGCAGACCACGGGGTGTGGGGGAGGCGGTGGCCGCACCCTGGACACTGGGGCTTGGACACTCTGGTCTGTGGAGAGGGGCCTGAGGGCGGGTCGGGAGGCGGGCCAGGGGCGTCAGCCAGAGCCAGCCCCGCCCAAGCTGGACAGGGGCTTTGTCCAAGGTCCCTCCCCGTCCCGGCTGCGGGCACCTCAGCCAGGGCAGTTGTCTCGGCTCTGCCTGCCGCCTCCGCGTGTCCCAGCCCCCCCCCCAGCTTCCTCTGGTCTCCTGCACCACTGCCCCCCGAGCGCACCCCGACCCCGTGCGCCGAGGCTGAGCGTGCTCCGGACACCCCCCCCCACCCCCGCAGCCCCAGGGACCGCTCTCCAGGTCGGGCAGGAGGAGCTCGGAGAAGGGGAGTTGGGCCCAGGCCAGGGCCCGGGGCCCGGAGGACCCTACACCCCCGAGAGCCGGCGCACCCTGTTTCTGCCCAGGCGTGGCCTTCTCTGCCAGGAGCTGGCTGGGACCCCGCTGACCCTGCCCTCCTGGCCTGTCCCTGGCCATCAAACTCAGGAGGGCTGGCCGACTCCTGCACAGAGGGCACAGCTGTGCAGAGCAGGCGCCCGGAGACCAGGGGAGGAGGCCAGGCGGCAGCGTGCTGGGCCGCGGTGCCCTGCGGGGGCTTCGTCCGCCCCGACGGTGGCTCAGCCTGCCGGGCCCCACGCTGTCTGCCTGCCGCCCTGGTGCTGGGTCGCAGGCCCGGGCACAGCTGGCCAGCTGCCCCTCTGGGACCTGTCCTGAGGCCAGTTGCCTGGCCACGGCCACTTCCCGGCTGGGACCTGGGGAGGGCACAGGGGGGCCGGGCCCATGGTGGCCCTGGGTCCCCCAGAAAGAACTCACGATGGCTCATGGCGTTTCACCAGTGGTCACCGTGGGGTCGGGGGGCTCAGGGCAAACCAGACTGATCAGCCCGGCGCCCCCGAGCCGCCCAGTGGGGCGGGGGCACAGCACTCAGGCGGCGAGGTCGGAGCCCCTGCTTCGGCAGGGGGGTGGGGGGGGTCCTGGCCAGGGCGGCAGGGACGGAAGGACATGTGTGGGGGCCCAGGCCTCTCCCGAGGGCGGGCAAACCCCTGGGGATGCTCCCCCGCACCCCCCCCCAAGCCTCTCCCCAAGTTCAGCCCTTCGCCCGCGTTGTGGACAGAGGTGCAGGCCCGCGGGTGCCCTTTGCCCGGCCACCGAGTCCGCAGCTGGGCAGGGAGGGTGCGGGGCTGGCTTTGCACTGTTGGGGGTCACGGCGGCTCTCTGGGGGCCGACCCCTCCAGGGCGGCTCTGGGCCCTAGAGCGACCTTGGGAGCAGCAGGGGGTGGGGCAGGGCTGCCCCAGGGGACAGGGTGGCCTCGTCTGGACTCTGTCCTGCTCTCAACACCTGCGGGCCGCACCCGGTCCAGCCTCTCGCCAGGGCCACAGCCTGGCCAAGTGCGGTCGCGGGAGCTGGGACCCGCTACAGGCGCGCAGGGGCGCGAGGCGGGCAGGTGGAAGGACTCCGGAAACCGCGGAATGCTCCCCAGACGGGAGTGGGCGGTGCTGGGAGGGGCGCGCCCCCTCCCCCGGGGAGGCTGCGGGGACAGCACCTGGCCTGGCCCAGTCACTTCCTGAAGCTGGAAAAACAGGCCCTGAGGTGCGGCGGGGCGGGTGGGACTCGGGCTGCTCTGGGCCGGCGGCCAGGAGGTGGTGCTGGGACTGGCCTTCCCCTGCCGGCTGGGGGGTGGGGGTGGGGGAGGTTCTGGAGGAAACCCCACCCCGGGCGGAGGGCACCTCCTCCTCCTGCCCCGCCCACTGGGTGCAGGGAGGAAATCCCCGGGACTGCAGGTCGGAGTGAGGGGTTGGCACTGGGGGGGTGGGGGGGGTGGGCAAGGATGAACCCAGAGGGAAAGAAAAGGGGAAGGAAGAGGGAAGAGAGGAGGGGGGGAGGGCGGAGGGGGAGGGGAGGCGGAGGAATTGAAAGTGCATTCCAGACGGGTGACAGAGCTCTGCAGCCGGTGGGTGGGGAGGGCGGGCCAGGGCTGAGCTGCCCTTCTCGGGAAGGCCCCCGGGACCGCTGCCCTCTGGGGCCGATAAGACGGGCGGGGCCGCTGGAAGGAAAATTCCTGGCCCGGGAGCCCCACGCTGGCTGCCACCCTCAAGGCTCTGTCCAGATGCCACCTCTTCCTTGAAGCCTTCCTGGATTCCTCCTTGGCCCCTGGTCCCAGAGGTGCCCTTGGGGGACCTGGCTCCCTTCCCATCAGACATGGGCAGGGTCGGAGCTCAGACACTGAGACAGGCAGGAGCTCAGGAACTCGCGGGTGGTCCGCACGGGCTGGCCTCCGGGGGCCTCACGGACCCCAAGGGACTCCCTCTGGTCGGTCGGGGGCGGGGGGGCGGTTCCCAGCACCCACCCTGGGCGTCTTGGCCCCACCCCTGAGTGGGGCCGGCCGGGCCTTGCTGGGTGGAACTGACAAGCCCGGGTCCCCGGGTCCCCTGCGCGCCGGGTGCTGTCCCAGGAGCTGCCGAGACTTGCTGCCTCCTCCCGCGGCGTCAGCCCCCGCTTCTGCGCCGGTGCAGCGGGGGCTCCGGGGCGCAGGACGTGGTGAGGCCTGGGCCCCGCAGGCTGCTGTCTGCAGGTGGGTCCTCGCTCTGCCTCTGCTGGGAGGGGCCAGGCCAGGTGTGCAGGGGACTCCCTTCTCGAACCCAGAGCCGGTGGTGGAAGCGCCGGGGGTCCCGGGAGCTGGGCGGGTGGGGGTTCGGGGAGGGGGAGCCTTAAGGAAATGCTAAGCCAGGCCCCCGCCAGCACCCATTCTGGGAAGGGGCAAGTGCCCTTCACTGGACAAGGCCCCGCCTGGCCCAGGCCTCGGGGGCCACATCCTGGGGGCTTAGGGGGTCTTCTGGGCCCTGGCACCTTCCCTGGGAGGCGGAGGCAACGGCGGCGCCGGGCCCCCCGCTGTGCCCTGACAGGTTGCTCTGCTCCTCCGTGTGCGGGCTAAACCCTGGCGAACCCCCGAGTCAAGGGGGCACCGGCCTCCAGGAGCCCCAGCGTCGTCCCCCCCCCGCCCCCGGGCAGCAGGGCTGGTCTGGGTGAGCAGGAGGGTGCTGTGGAGGTGACGGAGGGACTTCTGAGCACAGGCCAGCGCGGACACTCGGCCCTCGAGGAAGCCGGGGGCCCGTGGCGAGGACGTGCGGGCACCCACGAGGCCTCCGGCCCTCGGCTGAGCTGGCGGCCACCTGGGCAGCAGGCCCCGCTGCCACCATGACACTAGTGGGGCGGCCTCGAGGGTGGACCCGCCCAGCTGGGCCGCCCCCGACACGCCGGCCCCGGATGCCGGGCCGCCCGTCTTTGCTCGGTTTTCCTCCTTGGGTCCCGGGTAGCCCGCGCTCAGTGCTGACACGGAGGTCCCAGTCCTTACTGGCTCCTCCGTGGAACATGCTGGAAAGAGAACCTGGAGTCCCCCCCGGTGCTGAGCAGCCCTCGCGCCGGGCCCTGCTGTCGCGCTGGGGCTCGAGGCCTCGGCCACCTGGGCTCCCGTGACCCCGAGACGGGGGGGAGGGGGGGGGGCGGCACTGCTTCCGAGGCCAGGGGCGGGGGGCGGGGAAAGCCGGCGGCCCCCTGTAACAGAAGTGTCGTCCCTGGGCTGGCGGCCGCGTCTGCTCTCTGCCCCCTGGGCCCCGCCCGAGGAGCCTGGTGGGAGCCCACGGTGTCGACAGCCTGTTCTCCGCCAGGAAGACGCTTCCTCATGCGGGGAGCCCACGGAGGGGGGGTGCTGGCGGGGCCTGTCCCTGCCCGAGTTCTGGCTCCCCCCCACCACGGGGGGTGCTGCTCCAGCATCTTCTGGTGCAGGGGACCTGCCGGGGCGGGACCAGGGTGGGGTTTGGGGGGCGGCAGGGGTTGGGAGAGTCAGCCAGGGCTCCTGGCTGCAGGGTGTGGGGTTCGGGCTCAGGGTCCGAGCGGCCGGAGGACGGGCCCGGGGCCAGAGCTCGGTGGGTCCAGGTCGGGGCGCCTTGGCCGTGTTGAGGCTGACGAGTCAGACGCTGCAGGTGACAGACACGCGGACTCTCGGTCAGCGGGCCTGGAAATAACGGCGGCGTGACCGCCGCTGGGCGCTCCAGTGCCCGGTGGCTTTCTCGGGTTCCCCTGGGTGCAGGGCACGCGCTCACCGGGGCTGCCCCCAAGGGCTGCGAGGGCCGAGCTCCCGCTGCGGAGGTGCACGGCGGCCGGAGGCACCGGGCCAGGGCGACCCCGCGGGCTGTCCCCGACCCCAGGGGCGTGTGGGGACTGTGGGGTCGGGGAGGGTGCTCCCTGCTGCGGGTGGAGCCCTCGGTGCCAGAACGCCGAGGGGCCGGGCTCAGGCGCACACGCACACCTGGGCCCGCCACCCCGTCCCCTGTCCTGAGGGGACAGGGACGCTGGGACCCACACCCCCGTGTCCCCGTGGGGGCGGCTCTGTGGCCGCCCCACCCTCTTGGAGGCTCGTGAGAGGTGGGGCACTTGCCAAAGTCTGCACCGGAGCAGGGGGTGGGGCCGCCCGCAGGCCTGGACCTCCTCTGGGCCTTGGGCCTGGGCTCCTGCCTGCCTGCCTGCCTGCCTGCGTGGACCCGCCCCCCTGCTGCGGAGCGGGCACTCAGGACGACACTGAGGACCTGCGTGCGGCCGTCGTGCTGTCCCCACAGAGGGGCTGCCCGGCTGCAGAGAGGCTGCAGGCCGCCCACACCCCGCAGAGGTCCCGAGGGAGGGTCACGGCAGGACAAGGATAAGATTATCTGAGTACTTTGCTCCCTGCTGTCGGGAAAAACAGCCCCAGGTGGAAGTGCTGCTCCAGCAGTCACGGACGGGACGGGGGTTTGCAAGTTCACGCGTGGCCGCCCCAGCCCCGTCAGGGGCGAGAGCGCAGGCGGCCGTCCCCGAGAAGGCAGGACCCTGCCAGGGCTCCTCAGGACCCAGTGAGCCCTGAGATCCGGCGCCTGCCCTGTGCTGGCCAGGGCGCACGATGGACTTCTCTGCCGGGAGGGCGGAGCGCAGGGGACCCAGCACGTCCTGGCCCTGGGTCCCCCCAGCCGGGCCTGTGACGTGCAGCTTCGATGCTCCAAACGGCATGGGGCCTGGGGGGTGTCGGCGGGGGGCTGCTGCTCTCCCTGGGAGAACCAGGGAGAGGAAGGCTGAGGGCTGGTCCTGGAGATGCGGTCTGGGCCTTTTTTTAAAATTGACTTTCACAGAGAGAGAAAGACATCAGTTTGTTGTTCCACTGACTGATGCATCATTGGTTGAGTCTTGCATGTGTCTTGACGGGGGCTCAAACCTGCAACCTTGGCGCGTCAGGTGAGCTCTGATCAACTGAGCCACCAGGCCGGGCCCGGGCTGCGTCTGGGTCCAGCTGCACCTGAAGCCGATCACTCCAGAGGAGCCCGGTGGTGATGGAACCGCCACCTTCTGTTTCCTGGGGCCACTTTGCATGGGGCCTTGGTCACAGCAAGCAGGAGCCCTCGTGTCTGTGGACTGGGAGGGCGAAGTGAGCTGTGGCGTCTCTTCTTGTCAGGAAGGGGCTGCTGCAGGGCTCCTGCCCCGAGGCCCCCAACAAGGACACGGGGGACGCCTGCCTCCCTCCCAGCTCCCCGGCCAGGGCGGCGGGGGCGGCACCAGGAACTCAGGGGCCAGCCGTGGCCCCTGCTGCTGGCGCGTCCCTGTCACAGGAGCAGCGGCTGGGTTTCATCGATGAGTCGCACAGACACAGCGCCAGCCCTGGGCCGGCGGAGAGAAGCAGCCTGCAGCCCCGTGCCCAGGCCCAGGCCCAGGCCCGCCGAGCTCACGCCTGGAAGACAGACGCTGGGCCCAGACGGGGCAGGTGCGGCAGGCACGGCGTCCTCGCCCGGAAAACTGCCCTCTGCGCCAGCCAGTAACCCAGGGGACACCAAGGCTCCAAGCTGCCGCACGGCTCAGGGCGCCCAGCCCTGAGGCTGGGGGCCGGTAGGCCTGACCCCTGGTCCTGCTGGTCTGCAGGACTCCGACGCCTCTCTGGGGGGCAGTTCTGCCCTCCCCCGCCCCCCACTCACTCACAGGGGCTCCACCGGGCAGCCTTGAACTCGGAGTGTCTGCACTGGTGCCCGAAACTCATTCAAGCCCCAGGGCAGGTTATATTTTATAGTAGCCACATTAAACGAAGGAAAAACAAACAAGTTAAACTAATTGTAATCACACTGTTTATTTAAGTCAATATTTAAAAAATGTTATCATTGCAGCCCTGGCTGGTGCGCCTCGCAGCACCAGCCTGCGAACCAAAGGGTCACAGGTTCAATTCCCACTCGGGGCACATACCTGGATTGTGGGCCAGCTCCCCAGTAGGGGGCGCACAAGAGGCAGCCACACATTGATGCTTCCTTTTCTCCCTCTCTTGAAAAAATGAATACAATGTAAAAACTACCATTTCAACATGTGATCGATACAGGGATCACTGGTGAGAAACGTCACGCTCTTTGCGTGCATGCTAAGGCCCAGTCCGCCGCAGCCCCGCCTCCGATGCCGCCACTGGAGGCCCCCGCTCGGGACCGTCCCGCTCTCGCCTGTGTTTCCTGAGGCCACCAAGCACCCCGTGTCGTAGGTCACCATCCAGAAAATGTCTAGGTCGATCATGGGCTATGTTATGTGCCGCTTCTGTGTGTGTTTTCAGAAGATGAGCGAAAACCACTCGCTGAGGTGCTGCAGACTCCGAGAAGCCTCCTTGCCTGCTGGTGGGCGTCTCCTCTCTGGGCGGCCTGAGCCCTAATGGTGGGGGCCCCGGGCGCCCGGAGACGGTGCCTTAATTAGCACCCACCCCGCGCGTTTGATCTCCGGCAGCGGGGCCCACGCTGAGGCTGCTCCTGGGCTGACTGCCCTGAGCCCAGAGAGCCGAGCCCAGAGAGCCTCGCCCGGAGGCAGAGGGGGCCGGGTCGGCTCATCGGCACAAACTGCCCTGAAACTGCCGGGCACCGGTGCGGGCCTGGGCTTGGGCGCCCTGCTGGCCCCCACCTGCACGACCCAGGTGCCGGCAGCGGGGCAGCTGTGCCCTGCCTTGGGTCACAAAGGCGCCACCCCTGTGCACGTGCGTATGAGCCCGTGCACACAAGCGTGTGCACTGCTGGGGGGCAGCCTTGCGTGCAGGGTTATTGGTCCCCCATTTTCCAGATGAGAGAACTGAGACTCGGGCAGCCCATGGACAAACATGCCAACAAGGTCGAGGGGCAGAGGGCAGCCAGGCCTGGGTGTGGCCCTCCCCATGCCCCGGGCCCCTGGGACTGGGGATCAGGTGGGCGTGGGCTCCAGGGCTCCTGGCAGGACTGCCTGTGGCCACGCCGCCCCCCCCCCGCACTCCCGTCTGTGAGCTGCAGGGCAGATGCCCCCCGAGGGCCCTCAGAGCCTCCCCAGAGCCTGTTGGGGGCACAGGAGCCGCTGCCCGCCTGGCATGGCGTCTCATCAGCCCTGGGACCCTCTCTGAAGTGGGTGTCAGGGCCAACGTCGGCACACGCCACAGGAAGTGCCGGGCCACAACAGCCCTCCGCAGAGGCTCACTGCCTCCCTCCAGCCCCGCGTGGCTCTGAGCAAGGGACTGGGCCCTTCCTGCCCCTCCTTGGGCACCCGGAGCGGATGCCCAGCCAGTCACCTCAGCGGCGTGGTGGCTGGCCCCTGTCTCCACTTATTTGGAGCCTCTGACTCACCTTGACTGTGGACCCGTGGGCACCTAAGGCAAGGTGGGGACACCCAGAAGCAGCAGCTCCAGCGGGCGACTGGACCTCCCCGGAGGCCTGGCACACCTCCACCTCCCACCAGCCAGCGTCTCCCCATCCTGGAGATGCCCCCCGAGGCCCCTCCTGCCGCCAGGGGCCCTCCATCTGGCCTCCCCTGACGCCTGCCTGTGGCCAGGGGTTTCCTGCTGGCGGAGACCCAGGGGCCCTAGGCCCTGCCCGGCCCCCCGCCCACAGGGCCTGCAACAGTGCCAGAGCCTCCTGGGCCTGCAGTATATTTAGCCTCATTATCAAATGTTTGCAGCGATCCGTGTGAACCTAATAGCGCTGGAAGGGAAGCTGGATTCCGGGCAGGAGGCAGCACGTGACCACGCCTGAGCGGCCGGGAACGGCCGGAGGGCTGGGCAGGTGCGGTGCCCCCAAGGGCCAGGCCCCAGGCGGCGGGGAAGGGCCCCTCTGGGCCGAGCGCCCCGCAGCCGCCGACTCCCGCAGCCCCGCCTCCAGGGGCCGAAGTGAGGGCGCTGGAGCCCGAGTGGGCGGGGCGTTGAGGAGGCTCGGGGTCCGGAGAGCAGCCCCGCGGGAGTGGTTGGTTCTCACCCAAGTAGGTGACCTCTCGGTCCAGTTAGTTCAATGGTCTCCATTTCCCGTTCTCGTGAACACAGCCTCTGCCAGTTTCTTCCGAGGACGGGGCGGGGTGGGCTGCGTCGGGGGTCCCCGTCCCACCGCAGGGCGGCCTCGGTGCTACAACCCGCCCTGGCGCCCCGAGTCCCCCCAGGGCGGCTGTCGCGCGGCTGCAGAAGTTTTTGCCACCCTCGCGCAGTCGCTGTTGTCGTGGTCGCTATGACGACGCGGCGTGGTTTTATTTTTAATAGCGGCCCGCGATTAGAGGGAGGGAGGTCGGCGCTCGCCCCGCAGCTCTCCAGTGCGGGGCGGGGGCGGGGTGCACCAGGCTCAGCCCCTGCTCCCGGCACCCCTTCTGTGTCCCCAGACCTCGCCGCCGCCTCACACTCGAACTGGGCGCCCCTGGAGTGCCGGACCACTCAAAGGCAGCGGGGACCCCCAGGAGCCGGGGCATCTGTGCAGAGGCTGGAGGGACGTCTGAAACACGGCGGCTGCTCCTCCTGTCCCCACACAGGCCAGGGAGCCGCATCCTTCACCCCCAGAGAAAGGCCCCCGGGGCCCCTCTGCCCGCGAGGAACCCGACGCCCGGCCAGACGGCGTGGCCACGCTCCCAGGGGCAGGCCGCAGCTCCTGCCGGCTCCGGCCGCAGTCCTGGCTGTGTGTGCCTGGCAGCCTTCCAGCAGCTTCCAGGGGTCCCTCTCCGAAGCAACAGAGGGTCCCACCGGGACACTCAAGGAGCGGCTTTCACGGGCTCCTAAACGTTCCCGAGTTTTCCCCAGTCCTCCCTCCTGACCCCCAAGGGCCTTCAGGGTCGCTGCCGCTGCGGGAGACGGCAGCGGGTGGAGGGCTGTGCCGGGGCCTGCAGCCTGAGGTTTTCTGGGAAGCGCAGGAGCTCCCCGCCCCCAGCGACCCGGGGGGCAGGCAGGCGCCCTGAAGCCCCTGCCGACCCTGCCTTTGAAATGCCAAGGGCGCTCACCCAGGATGAAAGAGGGCAGGTGGGGCCCGGCGCCTCCACTGCCTTTGTCTGGTGGGTGCGTCTGGGTTGGAGGACTGGGGGGCCTGACTTTCCACCCCAGCCTACCGTGGCGGGGCAGTGGGGTACATTTCTAGCCTCCAGTGGCCTTGGCCTTCTAGCTCTGGGGTCGCTTCTCCCATCACTACTGCAGCTCTGGTCCCGGGAACTCGTCCACCCACTCAAGGGGTGAACACCGGAGAGCCACAGGGCCCGACACTGGGGTCTTGTCACACCTGGTGTGGGCGGGCGGAATCCACCCGGACCCGGTGTACCCGCCCTTCCGTGTCGGGGAGCCGTCCAGACACGTGCAGGCCTCCAGCTGGCCTCTGGTCCTGCCTCCGCCTCGCGCTCTGTGTCGCGCCTTGGCGGGAGATGGCGCTCTGAGCGCCCCGCGGATCCCGGAGCCCGAGGCTCTCACTCCCGGGGCTCCTCGCCAGCGGCTCCTTTCTTTTCGTTCCCTACCACCCCATCGAGGAACCGGCTCAGGCCGAAACCGGTCCTTTCCCGAAGGAGTGAGCACTCGGGGGACAAAGGCCCCCAGGGCGGGGAGGCGGCCCCCTACGGCCCCGGGCGCTCTCCTATCTCGGAATGTGCGGTGGAGGTTCCTCGTCCAGGCGCCCCAGGCATCGTGCCGTGGGCGGGGGCGCGTGGCAGCCGCCAGGTGAGTGCCCCAGAAGCGCCGCTCGGCCCGCCCCACCACTCACCAGAGCCTCACTCCCCCTCCTTTTATGGAGAGGGGGGGAGGCTGGGGCCCTGGATCCCGACCGCCGAAAGAGGCCCGAGAGCCGCGGCGGGGGGGCGGGGGGGCGGGGGGGCGGGGGGGCCGGCCTGCTTTTGCCCTTTTTGGCGTCGCAGCTCTGGGCGCTGCCCTCTGCTGCCGCTGGGGCCCGAGAGGCGAGTCGGCTTCTGCGGCGGCCCCTCCCCTGCCCGTCCGGTGCCGCAGGACTGCAGCTGGCTGGCACGGGAGGGTGGGCAAGCTCGAGGGAGGGGCGCGCGGAGCCCCGGCTGGGCGGCTGTGCTCGGAACCGGGCGTGAGGCGTGGATGGATTTCACTGCCCGCGTGATCGCGTGTGTGTGCTCGCGGCAGCGGCCGGGCCCTGCCCGGCCCGTGCGGCCCCCGCGCGCTTCCGAGGTGCGGGTCCCGGGCCCGGAATCCGGGGGAGGCGATAGGGAGGGGGCGGGGGAGGGGCACGGCGGCGGCGCTATAACCCCCTCCCCGCCGCCGGCCAGCTCCACACGCGCGTCCCGAGGAGCCCGTACAACTCCGGCGAGCTGGGCCTGCCCGCGCCTGTTCCCCTGCCGGCGGCGCGGCGGCGCCGGCCCGGTCCTGTGCCCGCCTGCAGGCCCGCGTGGCGAGGCTACGGGCGGCGGCGGCTGCCAGTCGGCGCGGCCGCGGGTGCTGCCTGGCTCTGGCCGGCGGAGGGCGGAGCGAGGGCGCGCCGCGGAGGGCGCACGCAGGCCGCCGGGCCGCGCCGTGCTGGGCCGCGCCGTGCCCGGCCTGGCGGCGGCGGCGGCAGCTGCGAGAAAAGGCCGGAGGCGAGCGCGGGGCCGGCGGTGGGCGCGCAGGGCCGCTCGCAGCCTGCAGGGAGAGCGCGAGCCCGAGGCCAGGGCCTGGCCGGGCGTCCAGACAGGTGATGGTTGGTGGTGGTGGTGGTGCGGCGGCGGCTCCAGCCTCGCTCCCGGCTCTCTCTCGGGGCTGACGCCCGCAAACGTGCTGAATTACCGGCCAGGTCGCTCCTAAAGCCTGCGCCTGGGAGCGAGCGCGGCGGCAGCCCGCACCAGGAACCCACCAAGGAAGAGGCCCAGCCCCCGCCCTCCTCCCCTTCCGTCCCCACCCCCTACCCGGCGGCCCAGGAGGCTCCCGGCGCGACGGGTGCGGCGGGCGCGCACTCCCTGCTCCTCCTCCTGGTTGGCGCTGCCTGCCTCTCTGCACTCGTTGCTCGCGCCGGGCGCGCTCCACCGGCTCGCTGCTCTCCGCGCCACCCTCCTCCGGGCCGCGCTCCCTGAGGGATGGTACTGAATTTCGCCAGCACAGGAGCCCGGCTGGAGTGCCCGCCCCGCGGCCTCGCCTCCTCGCCGAGCCGCCAGCGCCTCGGGACGCGATGAGGACCTGGGCTTGCCTGCTGCTTCTCGGCTGCGGATACCTCGCCCATGCCCTCGCCGAGGTGGGTGCCATCCCCGCGCCCTGTCCCCTCTCCGGCTGCCCGGGCGCACGCCCCCTGCGGCCCCCGGAGGCCCCGCGAGGGCCGGGGCGCCCAGGGCTCAGGCTCTGCAGAACGCGTTTTGATTTCTGTGAGGATGGCCGGTTTTTAAATTTTCCCAACTGGGTTCTATTTTCTGCCATGCCCAAGTGTGTCTGGTGAGTTTCCAGCGTGTTGCGTCGCTCTGCCGAGCAGGGACGGAGTGGTGGCGGGGTGGACGAGTGGGGAGAAACTTCGGGGGGCGCGGGCTCTCTCCGGGGAGTGAACCCGGGCGCGGTCGGCAATGCAGTACCGGGGGCGGGGAGCGCGGAAGGGGGTGTGTGTGTGAGCCGGTGGAGCCCGGGGAGGGGAAGAGCGGCAGATAAACAGGTAGGGGCCCCTGGCAGCCGGGGTGGGCAGCGCGGAGCCGCAGCTTTGGGAACCCAGTCCCCAAACCCGGCTGGGCTGCTGGGCCGGCGCAGTCCCGCCCGCCTGGGGCCTGCTTACAGGTGGCTGAGCGAGGCGAGCCGGGCCGGGCAGGCGCCCGGGCCCTTCCGCCGCCCCGTCCCCTCCCCCTCGCCCCCCATCTCAAATCCCGAATCCCCGGGAGCTCGTAGTGATGAATGGCTTTCTACACTCCCCGTCTTGGGAACTTAGGGCCGGAGACCCCTAAGCGACCTCCGACTGCCTTTAAAAATCGAGAGGGACTGGGGGGAGGCCGAGTGGAGGGGGTTGCTTGGGCAGGGACCCGGGAGCCGCGAAAGGTAGACATTTAACCCTCGCATTCCCTGCAGCCGCTGGCTGGGTTCGGGGCGTCCCTTCGGCGCTAGGGCCGCGGCTGGGCCGGAGCGGGGTGGGGCGCCTGTGGGTGTGAGTGTGTGCGCGCGCGCGCCTGTTTGTGAGGCGGAGAGACCCTCTCCCCGCAGGCTCGCCCGGGATCCCGGGGTGTGGAATTCAAGCCCCTGGCTAGATTAAAGTGTTAGGGCTGCCGTGACTTTCGCCGCCGATCCGTGACGCATTTCAACTTGGTCTTTCTGCATGTTGATTTCACTATTAAATCAGAAACTCCCCGGGCCCTTCGCCGCCCCCAGTAGCGGACACCCGAGGCTGCGGGGCTGGGGTGGGGGCCTTTTGTCGGAAGATTTAAAGGTGGGGCGGACTTCTTTTTTCTCGCAAAGAGCAGACATGGATGGGGGCACGATTTGGGGTCTCGCTCCACCTCACTCCCAGCCTCTGGCTCCGTAGCCCGGGCGGGGGCGGGGGTTGGGGTTGGGGGAGCCTGGCGTGCTGGGTGCCTAAACCGCTGCTGCGGGTCACCTCTGGCGGGGGACTCGCACTTTGGAGGGGGGAGGGAGGCGCGAGCCGGCGCGGCCGGGGTCGTGGGCGCTGACCGTGTGGTTCTGCTTGCAGGAAGCCGAGATCCCCCGCGAGGTAATTGAGAGACTGGCGCACAGTCAGATCCACAGCATCCGGGACCTCCAGCGACTCCTGGAGATAGACTCCGTAGGTAAATCGCGCCCCTTCCCTCGCGCGCACGGGGTGGGCGCGGGCCGGGCGCGGGCCGGGCGGGGAGTGCGCTCCGCGCCCCTCCTGCGCTGGGGCCGGGCTCGCGCTGGAGCGCACCGAAAGGTCAGAATCCAATCCCGGGCCATAAAAGCCCAGGCGGATGAGTCAGGAGTTTCTCTTCCAATCACCACTTTCTCTCTCCGCGGCGGCCAGGGCTGCTTGCTAGCCCCGAGATTGTTTTTGCGTTTAAGGAATATGCCTCGCATGTCACAGAAAGTTCAGCCGCATAGAGGGCGCCGGTGCCCCGGCCAGGTGCGCCCGCCCGAGGCCTGCCCTCCGGCCGGGGGAGGGGCGGGGGCGGTGCCAGGCCCTGGGCGCAGAGCCGGGGAGGTGGGCGGGCTCGCGGGAGGGGCGCGGGTTGTGCGCCCCCCTCCCTGTCAGCGCCTCTGCATCCGCGGGAACTCGCTCCTTTCTGGTTGCTGGAGGCGCGCTCTTCCCAGTTTTCACCCGCCGATTGCAAGGCGCGCCTTGGACGCATCTGCTGTGTGGGGACTATTTCGGGGCTCGCCCTCAGCCCCTGGAGCCCAGCCACTTCACACAAGTTTATTTGTGAAGCAGAGTGTGGAAGCCCTGGAGTGCCTGCCACAGAGGTCGTCGGCACCGAGTGGGCAGAGGTCGTGGGGGCCCAGGGCGGCACGCTGGGTGTCGGGTGGCTTTGCTGGGTGTGGACCGGAGAGAGCCCCTTCCAGGAGGAGCACGTGAACTCTGACCCACGTGTGTGTAGCGTGGGAACTCGGATGTCGGCGTTGACCGGGAAACACCCCTGTCAGAAACGTTACTATTGACCGGTGCAAAGAGGCCCCAAAATGAACTTGTCCCTGGAAGGTGGCGGGGCGGGACCGGCAGCCCAGAGATTTCTCACTGCAAACTACCCTGCCCAAGGCGTGGGGGTGGGGCGATTAAGGGAAATCACAAGGCCTGGCCACGTGGGAGTTCGTACCTGATTGTGGTGGGGGGGAGGCCAGCGCTGTTTTCATTCCTTGCAAGACCACCTTCCAAGGAGGCCGTGGCCGCCGCGTCTGTGGTTTCTTGACCCAGGAAATCCTCTGGCTGATCCTTATCGGGCAGGGTCGGGTTTCACTGGGAGATGGGAGTGGGGCGGGGTTTCCATCTAACCCCTTGATGTGCAGCCCTGGGGAGGGGGGTTTGTTGGGGGAGCCAGGAGGGCGCTGGCTTGCATCCTGCAGGTCCCTGTGGATTTGGGGGTGAGGGGAGACAGCCCCCCAGGGACGGGCCCACAGTAGTGAGGCCTGTGAAGAGCGCGCACGCCCCCCCCCCCCCGCAGGAAGGCTCTGGGAGCCAGCGGGAAATGGGCCATCGGCTCTCTGCTGGGACCATTCTTATTCTGGTCTCTGCAGGCCCGCCCCCCCCAGCCCCCACCGTCGGGTCCGCAGCGTTGGAGCTCCCTCAGGGAGGAGCTGCAGGGACGGTTGGTACTCCTGGCCCGGGGCTTCTGGGCCCAGGGCCTCCTTGGGAGGTGAGGGGTCACGCCAGCCGCTTCTCAGCTGGTTTCAAATTGCCCCTCGTAAACAGCCCCCCCCGGAGCTCGCCTCCCTCCCGCCCCAGGGAGCGGGAGCGCAGGTCACCTGCCGAGTCTGCCTGTCAGAGGTGCTGGGGCCGGGTGCTTGGGAGAGCCGGGGAGGGCCTCCCTGGCTCACCAGCGTGCCCCCAGGGGGTGCTTTGTGACACAGACACACCGAGGTATTTGCCGCGGCCCCCTCCGCCTTTGCAGACTCGCAGACGTGGAAGCTGAACACCAGAGGAGGCCCGGTCTCTGGCCTGAGCGAGGGAGTTGCACCTGTTGCCTCCAGAGCTTGCCTCGGGGAGGCCCTCCCCCAGCCCCTGTTCCCGCCCCAGGCGGGGAGTTCAACCCAGCGGGTTGGCGGGGAAGGCAGTGGCAGCTGTGGGGTATCCAGCTGCCCTCCAGACCCTGGACTGCCCCCCCCAGGCCCTGGTGTGTGCAGGCCGGTCTGTCCGGGCTCAGTGAGGATGGGCTGGGTGCTGAGCAACCCACTGTTGCCTTTGTAAGTCCAGGGGGGGCCCCTGCAGGTGGACCCCAGCGGGAGGCCAAAGCCCAGGAAGCAGGAAAGAGGCTTTTCAAACAGTGGCATCCCCTCGTGTGGGCGGGGCTTCGTGGTTGGCAGGAGGGGTCCTGGACCGCATCCCCGTATCCTCCTCGGTGAGAAACGGCTCGCGAGCTCACAGACCCTGCGGTGTGGCTGGGTTCCCGCCGCAGGGGAGTGTGTGCCGGGGTGAAAGGGGCGTGGCTTTCCACGGGCCGTGGAGTCGGGGCCTGTTCGTCCAGCGAGAGGAGAGCAAGCCCTTCCTCGCGGCGGCCGCTGGCCGCGGGGGCTTGGTCCACCCAGATGTCTGGCTCGGGGCCTGCGGGTCATTGAGTAACCGATGCACAGATGCCCCATAAATATCCCTTCGCGAGCCGTGGACGCTCACCAGGACTGCTGGCAGCAGGACCTCTGGCCGGCAGGCAGTCACGTGGACCTCTGCGGAGGCGGCACAGCGAAGCCACTCGGCCAGCTGTCCCCAGAGCCGCCGTGGGGGTACTGGCCGGTCTCCTGGACGTGCCGCCGGCCAGCGTGAGGGGGGCTGCTTCCGGCCGGCACAGGCTGGCCGGTGTGCTGACCATCCGTGTCGACCGGGGGCAGAGGGTGGGCTTGTTTGACCAGAAGCTGTTTCTGCTGTCTGGTCTCCAGAGCCGGTTCACGTTCCAGCCGTGGACGGACTGGGAGTCCCATTATCGTCTCTGTTTGCAGGGCGGGAGGAGGCCGGGCGGGAGCGCGGCCGAGCTGGACACACGGCCCGCCCCAGCTCGCGCCCCCCCTCGTGGGCCTTGGCCTCGGTTTCCTCGGACTCGGCGTACCCGGGGGCCGGGGGCCGGGGGGGCGACACCGGGGGGGGAGTCCGGTCTCTGGGTTTCCCCTTAGAGGTCTGAGCAGCCGCCCTTTGGCGTGGCGGCAGCAAGATGGCCCGGACCAGGACGTGACTCATGAATGTCGCCTTCTCGTGAAAAGTGCTTCTTGTGACAGTTGGTGGATGGGACGTTCTCACTGCATGAGTAGCTCTGTTCTGATCTTATTTTGGGCCTCGAGAACACAGTGGCAGCGGAACATTGAGTCATGTTGAGGGAAAAGTTGGGCTCCGCTCCGGCTTCTGAAACGGCGTGGCCTTTGCCGTCTGTGGTTTTCCTCTAGAGCCCGCGGGCATTTCCCGGGGGCCGGTGGGGCGGGGCCCGGTCACCCCCGGTGTGGGAAGAGGCGGCAGATGGGGGTCTTGGCGTAGCTGCTGGAGCTCTGTCTTCTCAGGGGCCCTCTGCCCTGGGTCCTCTCCTGCGGAGGCCTGGGGGAAGCGGGGGAGTGGGAAAGGACCTCGCAGCGGGGCCTGGGGACACGGGTGGGGAGGCCAGGTGACCCCCTTTATCCAGGAGCGGGTGTGGCAGGCTGCGTGCTCCTCCCACCCACCTTTCCTCTCGTTCCTTTGAGAGGCCTGGGGGTCCCTGGGGGGCAGGCCGGGGCTGTGAGTGTGGGGCGTCTCTGGCCAGCCGGGCCCCTCTCCCGGTAGCCTGCCTGCTCTGCGATCACGGCCGTGAGATGCGTGGTGGCCAAGGCCTTTCTCTCTGTCCGTCGGCCACCAGGACTTCCGACTCAGTCCTGAGGCCCGTCCTTGCTCACCCCCAGTGGGACACCTCGCTTCCCCCTTGTGTTCTCGAGGTGCCGCCCTCCGTGTGGACTGGTGGGGCTGCTGGGCTGGCGTCCGGCGGGCTGGCGTCCGGCGGGCTGGCCTCGAAGGTCCGGACGCCCCCTCCGCTCGGTTTAGTGAGGGGCAGAGGGAGGTGCAGCCGCACAGCCGCGCGGGGCCTCAGTTCGGCCCTGTTGGTTCTCGGTTCTGGGAGGGCCGGCCTTGGACTCCCCACCTGGTTCAGCCCTGGCCTCGGCTTCCTTGGGGGAGGCACCCTGGGGGAGACCCCGCAGCCCCTGCGCAGCCCACGGCTTTGCTGGCTTTGCTGGCTTGGCTTTGCTGCCGGGTGCAGTGAGGCAATGTGGACGAAACACTTTGGGGTCGTTCGTGTCGGCCTTGTAGAGATCGGGATGTTTTTGGCAGCTGGGAGGGAAGTCTTTTGCCCCTCTGCACATCTGGAAACTCCCCACGTGGGAATGGAGGGTCTCCCAGGGGACCCCTCTGCCTTGGGGAGTGAGGGTGGGGTGGAGCTGCAGGCAGGCGGCGGGCCCTGGGGGCCAGCTGGTCATGGTTTCTTTGTACCTTTAGGGGCCGAGGATGCTCTGGACAGCAGCCTGAGAGCCCACGGGGGCCACGCCGCCAAGCACGCACCCGAGAGGCGACCCGCGCCTGTTCGGAGGAAGAGAAGCATCGGTGAGCTGGGGGCTGGCTGCCGCGGGGCCTCAGGCAGCCTTTTCTCCCTCCTGCAGACAAAGGCCCGGCCCGCTCAGGGGCCCCTCCCTCCCACAGGGGTGTCTCCTTGCCCCAGCCGGCCCGGCCCTGCGAGAGCCCCTGGAGAGGGAGCCGTCATAAATTCCTTAAGTGCCTGTCTTGTTGGGGCCTGCTCTCCAGGAGGCCCCGCTGGGAGACGCGGTGTTTTCGTTTCCAGCTCGCCTGTGGAGTGCTGGGTGCTCCTGGCTGCGAGCCGCGGCCGGGTGCAGCCCTGCAGAGCCCGGCGGGCTGCTCACAGAGGCCCCGCCCCAAGCCCCCTCCCCATCGGACTGAGCTCCCAGGGCTCCACCTCAGAGGGGTTTGGGGATGTTGGTGCTTGTCGCTCTGGCGGAGCCGCCCAGGTCTGCCAGCTGGTGGGGCTCTCGGGGGGCTCTGCGCCTTCTTGCTCCTGGGGGCCCAGTTGGGAATGCGGCCCATCCAGCCCTCGCTTCCTGTGGTGCTGCCTGCAAGCCCCGACCGTGACCCCGGGCAGGTGGCTTTAGTTTCCTCTGAGAAGATGGGCCGGCGGGCAGCTGTGTGTGTCCTCCCCTGCCGACCTACCCTGTGTCTGTACTGGTCACTCCTTCAGCCAGTCTGGCAGGGCAGGTGCTGCCCCAGGGCCAACCCTCCGCAAGTCCTGTGCTGCTCTGTTGGGAGAGGGAGCAGCCTTGACACAATAGGGGCCTCTCCCTGGCGGGTGCTGGGCAGGGTGCAGCAGGGCAGCCCCCTCCCTCGGTGGGACAGCCCGGCCACCAGCATCCAGACCTCTCAGTTTGGCAGCTTGTTCCTGGGGGTGCAGTGTCTCCGCTGGGTCTCCTGGGGCTCTTGGGAGGGTGTTCTGCCCCCGCATGGACCGGATGGGCCGCGCCAGCCGACCCCCTCCCTGGCACTGGGACGAAGGCCGAGTGTCTGGCCCTTTAGCTGTGTCTCCAGCTCCTCTGGTGTGCGGAGGCTGGGGCCTCACTTCGGGCCTCGGCGTAAGAGCAACTGGGGGTGAGCATGTGGGCAGTGGTGGGCCCTCCATGCCCAGGGGAGGGTCCTCCCAGCTCTGGCTCTGGGGTCCCGGGGCCCCTGAGCGTTGCTGGGGCAGCAGCTTCGGTGGAGGTCCTAGAGCCTGCTGGCCGGGCCCCCTGGGGGCGTTCAGAGCAGCAGGGCGTCCTGGTCGGCCAGTCCCCAGGCAGCCGGATACCTGGTGCCCAGCTGGGCCTGGAGGCTGTGCCCCGGGGTCCGGGGTGGACTTCCCTGTCGATCCCGCCCCGGTGTCCGTAAGGAGGTGAGGGCTTCTGGCCGGACGCCTTGACCTGTGCTGAGGATCCCAGCAGAGACGAGCCACTTCCTCCTTGGAGGGGCCCTGGCAGCCTGTGGGTGGCCTCACCGTGGTCACAAGGCCGCCTTTCAGGAGCAGGTCTCAGGCCTCGGGGGTGGGGTGTCTGGGCGTGGCTTGTCCGCTGTGAGCCCCTCCCCCCAGAGCCCTGTGGCCGCTCCCCTGCTGCGGTCACCGTGGAGCGATGGCCAGGTCCCCCTGGGCGTAGGCCCTGGAGCCGGCGACCTGATCCCGTGTGGGCCTGTCCCTGCCTGGGGTGGGCCTGGGCCGGGGGACACAGCCCGTGCAGGGTTGGGTCCTCTCTGTTTGCCCTGCTGTCCAGGCTCTTGGCCTCAGTTTCCCTGCTCACCCACACCTCTGCCGGCCCCACCTGCCAGTCAGCCTGTCTCTGTCTGTCCCCAGCTGCGCTCTCCCTACCCTCCAGGGGTGCATGGGGCCTCCCTTCTGTTGGCCCCAGTGTCACGTGGTCCCCTTGCCTGGCCGCGTCCTTCCCCTGCAGTCCCCGTCCTGGGTCATGAGCTCCTGCTCTTCCTGGGACACCTTGGTGGCATCCTGGGGCGGGGGGGTGGGAGGGGCCTGGGGCTGCCTGACACCCGGTCGGTCGCACTGGGGAAAGCAGGGGGTAGGCGTGGCCTCCACACTCACTAAGGCTCTTCTCTCTGCAGAGGAAGCTGTCCCTGCTGTCTGCAAGACCAGGACGGTCATTTATGAGATACCTCGTAGCCAGGTGGACCCCACCTCTGCCAACTTTCTGATCTGGCCCCCGTGCGTGGAGGTGAAACGCTGTACCGGCTGCTGCAACACCAGCAGCGTCAAGTGTCAGCCGTCCCGTGTGCACCACCGCAGCGTCAAGGTGAGCCCGCTCCCCGGGCAGGGCTAGGGAGGGGTGGGGCTCGCGGGGGATGTGGGCGGGGTGAGCGCTGAGGCTGTGGGCGTGGCGGCTGCCGACCGTGGGCGGGGTGTGCGGCTGGGGGCGGGGCGAACGCGGGGGCGGGGCGGGGCGCGTGTGGGGTTCCTCGCCACCCCACACAGCGTTGAAAGACACTGTTCTCACAGGCATCTCGGTGGCGGCGGTGGTGCTCGGCAGGTGGGGTCGGGGTCCCTTCAGCCCGCATTGCCCCCGGAGCTTCTCCCTAGAGCGCCAGAGGCAGGAAGGCGGTGCCCCTGGGCGCACTGCAGGCGATCCCCTTTCTTTGGCACGGGTGCGTGGCGGAGGGTTTCTCCGGGAGGGTCCTTCCCCGGGCCCCGCCCCTTATTTCAGGGTGGATTGGTGGCTGGGGCCCACTGCCCTCCCGGCTCACCACTTGTGCCCACCTGGAGCCTGAGGCCTCCTCCTCTTCCTCAGGCCATCGGTGACCTCCAGGGCAGCACTGGGTGGGGTGGGGGCGACACAGGAAGTAACACAGGAGTCCCTTGCTCTCCCCACCAGAGTCCTCGGGGAACATTCTGCTTCTTTGGATCGTTCTAAGCGGCCAGACTGGGGCTGGCTTTTGGCCCAGTGGCTGGAAGATCCTGTCGCAGTCTGGGCCCCTCCCCCGGCCCCGCTCTGCCTCACTCACCTCATCTGTGAAATGGGTCTGAAGCACAGCGGCAGGGTGTGGGGGCTGTGAAGCTCCATGGGGAGCCTGGGGAAGGGCCTTCCCTTTGGGCAGGGAGGGCTTCTGTGCCTGGACGTCAGTCCCCGACCAGCCCTTTGCAGAGGGTCAGGGCTGGAGCGAGGCCCTGGGGTGTCTCCTGGCCTCTCGGAAGTGAGGCTGAGGCTTTGGGGCCAGCGGCTCCCCTTCTAGGTCCTGGGTGGGCTAGGACCCTGGGGTGTGGGTCAGTACGTGTTCCTCCCTGCCCCCCTCAGAGCCTCACTGGCCGTGGAGCCGTCTGCCGGGGTGGGGGGGCGGTTGCAGATGTCACCCTGGGGACATTCGAGCTCCTTCCTCGGCTACACATTGTCGTCACCCTTGCTTGGTGCCGCCAGCAGCCCCGCCCCTCGAGGTCTGCCCTGGCCGCCGCGGGAGGTGCAGGGAGGAAGATTTTCTCAGTGGAGCACCACGTGGCCGCCGGGCCACAGTCACGCAAGAAGGCCCTTCAGACCCGTGACTGGGACTGGACCTTGGGGTGTGGTCCCTGCCGTGTCTGGGAGCTGAGTGAGCACATTCCGCGGCCCATCGCCCCAGGGTCTGGGCACGACGGACACGTGAGGTGCTGGTTGGGGGCCTGGCCCCCCTCCGGGGCGGCCTGCCTCAGGCCTGCAGACACCAGCGGCAGGCCCCCCTGTCCCGGCACTGGGGTAGCCAGCCCCCACCACTCTCCCGTTGTTAAAAGGGGACACTGAGGGGCAAGCCCTGGGCTTCCCAAACTGGCCCTGCCTTCCCGGTCTCCACTCTGTGGCCAGCTCCGTCCCCTCGGGGCCTTGTTGTCCTCACCTGGGGTAGTTGGGGGGCTTATTTGCCCCAGGAATCTGGGTACAGTAGGTCTTTTTCTCCGGGGCACTGGCCGGTGGGTGCTGCAGATGACATGGGCCCACTTGTCGGTCCTAGGGCCTCTGCGGTGGAGGCTTGGAGGTATGGGGGTGCTGGGATGAAGTGGGCTCCAGCCTCCAGGGACACGCCCTGTTCCCACTCTTGCTTCTCGTGCTGGGAGGACCAGGGGTGCCTGGCCCTAGATGGGGTGTGGCCTGCCTCTGTCTGCCGGTCGCTCTGAGCAGGTGGATGGCGTGGTCCTAGCTGTGCAGTGGGAGGGCAGGCCCCTTCCACATCCAGGAAGGGTGCACCTCCACCCGGGGTGCGGGTCCCGTAGGCTCTGGGCAGGGGGCGGAGCTGGGCCAGGGCTTCCCCTGGTGGGGAAGGCCTTCATCTGCCCAGACGGGGTCACGGTCAGTCCCAGGGGGGCAGAGGAGCTCCCTGCTGCATCTGGAGCCCAGATGGCCTGGGTCCACGCCCGCACCCCACCTTGCCTGGGCTTGGCCCCTTCCTCCTCTTGCCTGCCCACCCGCCAGAGGGCTGCCAGGACAACATCCGGCCCCTACCCCGGGGTTCTGACAGAGAGAGGATGAAAGGTCAGTGGGAACAGGAGGCCCATTGTGGGGGCCAGCCGGCCTGGCCAGGAGGCCGGCCGCTCCCGCTCCCTCTGGGGTTGAGGCAGAGCAGGCGCGAGCGCCTGGGTGGGTGCTGGGTGCTGGGCAGGTGGAAGTCCTGGCCGTGGACAGCAGCTCTC
Organism: Phyllostomus hastatus; assembly: GCF_019186645.2. NCBI lineage: Eukaryota > Metazoa > Chordata > Mammalia > Chiroptera > Phyllostomidae > Phyllostomus > Phyllostomus hastatus. The sequence continues at coordinate 215,258 of NW_025333611.1, read as the reverse complement.
TGGTGTTCTGGGTTGTCTGGCCTTTCCATTCACAAAGGCTTCTTAGACAAGGAGGCAAATGCAGGCTGGGCGTGGTCCCCCTGTCGAGGCCCAAGAGGGCGAACTGTCCAGCATTCACTCGGCCGAGGCTCTGCCCAGCAGCCCCCAGGCCTGGTGCCTGGGTGTGCTGGGGCCATTGGCGACCCTGCCCCATCTCCACATTTCCCTGAAGTCGTGGGTGTGGGGCCTAGGGCGGGCTCACCCGCCCTGGCACCAGCCCCTCTTCCCCCACGGCAGCTTGGTGGGAGCATCTGGAGGCAGGTCCCCTGCATAGCCGTGTGCGGCTGCCCCCAGAGGCGGGCTGGGGTCCTGGGGTCAGCGTTTCTGAGCCGGGCTTGCTGTCCGCTCACCTACTGGCCTCCCCGGGCCGACGGCCAGACTGCCAGCCTCTTGGCCTGTCTCCCGGGCCCAGGGGTTGGGCTTAGGGTGGTGGTGGCCATGGCTCCAGTGGCGTCCCCAGCAGCTCAGGCCCACTGGCCCCATGCCGGCGGCCTGCCGTGGGGCCAGGGTGAAGGAGCCGCTGTAAGCGCCGTCTCCTGTGTGAGGAGCCGCGGAATCTGCGGCTCGGGCTTCTGTTTGTGTGCGGGCTGCCTGTGGGTGTGAGAGAGGCCCGTCCATGGGTGAGCTGGGGCTGTCCCAGGTCTCCGGAAGCCAGGACCCGGCTCTGCTCTGCTGGACTTCTGGGGGGCAGGCCCATGGCTCCCCCCCGGGGCCCGGGACTGACGTCTGCAGCCTGTGGGTGGAGTTAGGGGGCATCTCCCACGGCTGTATGGGGCCCAGTGAAGGGCCTGCGAGGGAGAACGCCCTGGGCTGAGGGTCTCAAGTAAGGGCCTCCAGCCCCCTCCTCAGCCTCGGGGGTGCCCTGTGCTTACGTGGGGAGAGTCCAGCGGTCGGGGGGCCAACACGTTGGCCGTGGGACGTTGGGCGTGGCCTCCAGGGACCCTGCTCATCGGGCCTCAGGCCCAGGAGCCTGGGGTCACTGTTCTTGGGGTCTTGTTGGCCTCTCACCGGGTGGGGGCAGGAGGGCTCCCCACTCCGTCTGCTAAACCAGGGGAGGTCGTCTGCCCAGCCCTGGGGTGGGCTTCAGTGGTGGGGGCTGCTGGCCGGGTTGGGGGGACGCCCAGGAAATGCTGAGTCTGGAGCAGTGGGCCCCGCGCGACCCCCAGGGGACGGACTTCCCCGGCTTAGGAGGTCCCTGGCTCCGGGCGAGCTCAGGGCCCCTGCTGTTTCCAGGACCAGCCTCCGCCCAGCGAACGAAGCAGCCTTGTCAGCTGCCTCGGTGTCCTCGTCTGTGAAGTGGGCGCACTCGAGTCCTGGCACCTCGGCAGGCGGCTGGGGCTCAGGCCTCCTGCGCCCGGTGTCCCTCTCTGGAGAGGGTGATGTCACCTCTGGGCTCTTGGGTGACGTGCCTATGGTTGACGACACAGGCACCCTCAGTAGTGGGGAGTCGGGGTGCCTGTTTTATGAGGTGCAGCCCAGACACGGAAAGTTGGGGGGAGGGACATGGGGACCCCACTTGGGCTGCTGTGTGGGTCTGGAGGCAGAGGCTTCGGGAACGGGGTCCCACTCCGTGGGCCTGGCTGAGTGGGGAGGACACTTCTGAGCGGTTCGTGCCCATAGCGTGTTCTCGGGGTGGCAGTGCAGCCGCTTCCCGCCTAGACAAGGGCGGGGGACGTGCTGCAGCCCTCGCAGACCCGGAAGCAGGTGCATCGTAAATCTGCTGGTTTTTCTGTGATAAAAGGGGGCCATTTGAAGGGGGAGGGGCTTCCCGGCCTGGGCGGCCAGCTCTGTGTGCAATGTGCCAAGGGGACCGAGGGGACCGGGCAAGGAGGTGCTTCTGGACCACCCGCCCCTCACGTTGCGGGGGGAAGGGGCCTCCCTCTGCCCGGGAGTCCGGGGTCTCTGTGAGCCGGGTCCCGGCAGCCTCGGCACGGAGGGTGGATGGACCGTCAGTTGACGTGGCTGAGTGGCCCAGCTGGCCCGTGGGCTGGACCCCTGGTCGCTGCGTGCAGGGCTGAGCCATCTCCTCTGGCTTCTGGATGCCTGGCCTCTGCAGGACCCTGGGGAAGGTCCCGTCCTCTTCCTCTCTCCCCAAGTGTCCCGGGTCGGGGTCTTTTGTCCTGGGCCCCCTGCCAGCTTGGGCAGAAACCCCCGTCTTCTCATGATCGGGGTGAAACCTGTGGCCTCTGCCCCGTTTCCACCTCGGTTTCCCCAGGTGAGCAGTGAGGGGATGGAGTGGGCACCCTGAGGGCTGGTCCCTGGGCCCCCGTGGGGTAGCCCGGCCCTGGATGCGTCTGCCGTGCACCTGGCTCTGTGGGTGTGGGCCCTCGTGGACGGGACCCCGGGGGCGGCAGGGAGTGGCTGGGATAGTTGGCCCCTGATGCCTGTTGCAGGTTTCCTTGTCCACAAATAGGGCGGGGGCCCGGGGGCCGGGCACCCTCGAGTGCGCACGGGCGGCACTTTAAGTCTGTGGAGCCGTGTGCGTGCACCCGTGTGAGGCCGAGGTCCTGTGACCGGGCATGTGCATGTGACCACGTGTGCACGCCCACGGGGAGGTGTTTCTCAGGACAAGCAGGCCGGCCCCTTGGGGTTGTGGGGATCGGGCTCCTAGCTGCCCCTGAGCTTGGGCCCCGGGGCCATTTCTTCCTGAAGCACCCCCAGTGGGGGAGGCCTGCCGTGTGGTTCTGTGCCGAGAGTTTGCAGCCAGTGAGGCTGCCGACAGGCGCTGGTGGAGCTGCCCCGACCGGAGAGGCACCAGCTGACCGGGCCCTGGGGTAGCCCCGGGTCTCTGCCCACATTTCCTCCACGTGCGGGGAGACCTGAGGCCCAGCGGCCGCAAGAAGCCCTCGCGCCTGGGGCCGAGGCCGTGGGGTAGCCTGGCCCAGCGCCTGGCGGAGTCTGGGGGCTCATTGTGGGCAGGAGCCTGTTTCTGGGTCCCACGGGCAGGAGAGAGGTGATGCCCGAGTTGCGGCCCTGTCCCTGGAATAAGCAAGTACGCCTGGACAGCGATGCCCGACGCCCCAGAGGCCCCTAGACAGAACCAAACACCTTCCCTCCTGCCTCCCGCCCGCCTCCTCCCACCTCCAAGGGCTCCCACCTTGGAGCACATTCTTTAGGACTCCTGCACAAAGGTGGGGGTGACTTTCAGGTAAAATGGGGCCGGAGCGCACTGGCTTCAGAAGCCCGTTCTGCACCCCACACTCGGGCCTCCCACTGGGAGGAGGTCGGGGTTGGCTCCCTGCTGGCCCGCTGGGGCCTGGCACTCACGGCCGCGTCTGTTGTCTCGGGCAGGTGGCCAAGGTGGAGTACGTCAGGAAGAAGCCAAAGTTGAAAGAAGTCCAGGTGCGGCTGGAGGAGCACCTGGAGTGCACGTGCATGCCGACCGGCCCGAACCCGGACTACCGAGAGGAGGAGACAGGTCGGCAGCCCCCGAGGGTCCTCCCTCGGCTGGACCCTCCCCCGAGGGTCCTTCCTCGCCACGGCCTGGCTCTGGGGCCGTGGGGACGTGGGTGCAGTGGGCAGCGGGGTCTGGGGCTGCTGCCCTCGGGCCAGTCGGCTGCTTGCTGACCGGCCGGCACGCCCCGCGGACCTGCTGGGGCGAGTCCTGCCACCAAGGATGGCGGTGGGGCAGTGGGCCGGGCTGTGCAGCTCTGGCAGGGGCGGTTCCGGCTGCGGTGAGGAGGGCGGCAGCCTGCGCTTCAACCCCCCAGCCCCCACCACGGTGGGAAGGCGGGTGCTGGACCACTGGCCACTGGCCAGCAGGCGTCCGGCCTCCCCCTGCGGACCGACTGCCCTGAAGCAGTGCCGGCACCAGGGCCAGCCCGCGGGGACCAGGAGGTGCCCCTGCCAGTGCTAATGGAGTTAGTTCTCTTGCAGCGAGACAGACAAGCAGCTCAGGTGTGCTGCTCGGTGCCCACCTGCCAGCCCTGCCTTAGGCCCGCTCACCCTCCCTGCCCTTCTGTTAACAGGAAGGCGCAGGGAGTCAGGTAAAAAGCGGAAAAGAAAGAGGTTAAAACCCACCTAACCAGCCAACCAGGTAGGAGCGGTCTCTGGGCGGCCGCGTCCTGCGTGGGGGGTGGGGGCGCTGTGACCGATCACAGGGCGAATGACCCGGCGAGGATGCGGCCGTGATTGGCCTTGATTGCTCTGCGGGCTTCTGCTGTCTGGCTGGGCTGTGGGTCCCCGCTCCCGCCCCCGACTCCTCTGCACCCCGCCGCGCAGAAGCCTGGTCCGCGGCCCTCCTGCCCCAGAGGCCCTGCTCTGGCTTTGGTCTTCTTGTTGATTGAGGGGGAAAGGGGCGTCCCGTGAGTGGAGTGACTGGGGTGTCCTGGGCAGCAGTGGGGTCGGCTGGAGCAGGTCGCCCACCCCCTTTGACAGATGAAAATACTGAGGCCTGTAGAGATTTCGGTTTAGGGATATCAGAGGCTGAGCAGATCCCGTACAGAAATGCTCGGTGAGCACCCAGAGCCAGTGACTCAGGTGAAGTTCGTGACTCACAGACAGACAGACCGCAGCGAGTGTGGCCGCCCGGGGTGTCAGGGACTCCTGTGCTCAGGGCTGGTGCTGTCTGTCTGCGGAGGTGCCTCATGGCCTGGAGTGTGTGCTCACCCTCCAGAAATCACGCCCACACTCAGGCTAGAAGGAAGAGTGAGGGGGGAAGACGGGCGAAACAACCCTCTCGGAGAAGCCCGCCCAGTGACTTCCGCCCTGACCGCTCGGCCGCCCCGCAGCTGCGTGGGGGCCTGGGGAGCCCAGTCTGCCGGAGAGCCACGCTGTGTTTCCCCGGAGAGAGAGGGCCCTGGGCAGCCCCAGCAGCGTGCAGGAGGCAGCTACAGGCCTCTCTGGGTCCTTGGGCTTGGCCCGTCTGGCTCTGGAGAAGCTGTTCGTGCCTCTGGGCACGCGGGAGCCTGCGGCATCCAAAACAAACAGTGGCGAGAACTCTCGGAGACAGGTGTCGGGGAGAGCCGGGCCTCGGCTGGCAGCGTGACGGCAGGGCGCGGCTGGGCCCGGAGCTCCGGAGGCCTGGGGTTGGGTGCACTTGTGGGGCGTCTCTGGGGCCGGAGGGCCCACGTGGGTGGCCCGAGGGTGCGGTGCGGGGGTGCCGTCCATGCACGTGGACTCCGGCCTGCACTGGCTGCCTGACGGCAGAGACCCCGAAGGGAGAGGCTGCAGTGTCTGTTCCCTGCCGGCGGGCTGGCCCTGGGCATGTGGGTGGCACCAGTGTCCGAATGGCCAGCAGGTGGGCGACAGAGGGCGGGTCTCTCAGCTCGGGGCTCAGTGTCCATCTGCCTGGTCACAGAGAGCCCCGGCCAGCTGTGTGCATCCTCGGGTTTGTCTCGTGGCCCAGCATGGCTGCCAGGTCTGCAGGCTGTGCACCGAGTCCGAGGCTGGAAGGAGGAGGGAGGCCCGGCTTGCTCCGTGGTCCTGTCCCGTCCTGAGGCCTCGGAGCCCCGGCCCCGGTCCGGACGGCAGAGGCGTGGCGACGCGCCCCGTGGGGTGTGAGACGCTGAACGAGACCCCAGCTCCTGGGACGGACACGGGGGGTGTGTGTGCGTGTGCACGCGCGTGTGGTGTGCGCGCACCCACCCTCAGCGCCTGTCTCTCTGCCCCCTCCCCCCGCAGATGTGAGGTGAGGACGAGCCGGCAGCCCTTGCCCGGGGCGCGGACGTACGCGGCGTCACACTCCTGACCTGCGATGCACGGTGCTCATCGCCAGCGCGCGGTCTTTGTTCTCCTCCGTGAAAACTGTCTCCACGCACACTCGGGAGAACAAAGAGACAGTGTACGTTTGTTCAGTGTGACATCAAAGCAAGTATTGTAGCACTCGTGGGACCGCGAGACGCTTCCTTGTCGAGGAGCGTGCACGCGCGCAGAACCACAGGCCACGGCCAGCGGGACCGGCTCACGAAACGACCCGGACGGTCGATGGCGGGGACGGAGGCGTGCCCGTGGGTGGGAGCGACGGACGCCGCAGCGGATGGACTTCTGCCCGGGGCGGTCACAGGTGCTCTCGCCGAGGACACGGACCAGCCCGCGCTTTCTGGAAGACGACTGACCGGTGCCCGGCCCCGCGGGGCGTGCGGGGGCCCGAGGGTCTCGGACACGCCCCGGGACTTCAGAAACCACACCTCCTGCTGTCGCGTGTCGGTCTGTCGGAGCCTTCCCGAGAGCCTTAAGTGGGTTTTTTTTTTACACCATAAAGTGATTATTAAGCTTTCCTTTTTACTCTTCGCCTAGCTTTTTTTTTTTTTTTTTTTTAAATTATCTCTCGGATGACATCGACGCCGATGGCACCAGGCTGCTGTGGCAGTCAGGCAGTGAGACGGGATCCCCCCCGCAGGATGCGAATGAATGAGATGTATTAAAATAAACATGGTATACCCACCTATGCATCATTTCCTAAATGTTTCCGGCTTTCCGTGCTTCCCCCCGGCCCCACCTGAGTCTGCTCTTGCATCGAAGCCGTTTCGAGAGGACTGTGCGTGACCCAATCAGAGGCCATCCCGTCTCCTGTCCCTGGAGCTCCCGGCGGGGCTGCGGCGCGGCTGTGGGGTGGCTCGTGCTGCGGCGGCGGCGTGCGGACGCGACCCAAATTCTTTATTTTTGGTAAGATGTTACGCGTTAACGTGTACTCGACAAATGTGTGTGTGTTGTTTTTTGTTTTGTAAAGGTGAAGTTTGTATTTTTATCTAATATTACCAGTTTTATATACCTGAGAGCCTGCTATGTTTTTTCTTCCTTTTTTTTTTGGAACCAAAAGGGAAAAGGAGCCACCAGCACAACCCGTCCACGAGAAACACGTTTTGGGGTCGCGTTTTTCCAGTCGCGTCACTGAGTCTCAGCTCTGCCCCGGCCGTGGCCCTCGGCGCGGCCGCTGGGGCTGCTGGGGGGTCTCGGAGGTGGCAGCCTCCCGGGCCGGCGGTGCGCCCCGGCTGGCCCGTCCACCGGGGCCTGTGGGACTTGCACCCGATGGGACTCGTACTGGCCGCCTGGCCGTTGGGTGTAGCCGTGCAGAGACAGAGGCCGTGCACCCTGCCAGGCAGCCACGTGGATGGGGGGGGGTGTTAATCCAGAAGCAGGTCGACCTCTCTGTCCCGCCCTCGGCCACACGGCCCGTGGGGCTGTGAAGACGTCACAGAGTCGGCCTCCGAGTCGGCAGAGGTTTCGACGAATCCCTGTGGCTCACGCCTGGTGTGGTTCTCCGTCCAGCACCTCGGGAGCTTGGGGGAGGGAGGGGTGGGCAGGGTGGCCGCACCCCAGGCCTTTGCCGTTCGCCTCAGGCTGCCGTTCGCCAGACTGTGCCTGGCGCGTCTGCCCCTGTCGCTGGGGGTTGGCTTCCGGGACGCACCGGGAATGCCGCTCGGGGGTCCGTTTCCGTGGGGAACGCCGCTGGGCGAGTGGCCTGCCCGTCGAAGTGACGAGCCAGGAAGGCCATGCGTGCCCCTGGGGAAGAGAGAGCCGCCAGGGGAGTCGGGGCGCCACGGCGTTGCTGGGGCGGCCGGTGACCGTGGGGACCGGGGCTGCCAGCTGGCCTCCTGCGGGACGCCCTGCGTGGCCCGCACACTTCGCTTGCATCCCTGGTCTCCCCCTGGGCCACCGCCCGGGGCCGCACCTGGGTGAGGCCGGGCCTCATCTCGGGGCAGAGTGAGGGTCGGCCGTGCTGAGTGCAGAAGGGGGGGGGCCCTGCTGGGGTCTCAGGGTCGTCTGCCTCCTCGTGCAGACGTGTCCCAGCTGCCCCAGCATGTCCTCGTTTCCACCGTTCTGGGCTCCGCATCGGGGAAGCTGGGGGTGGCAACCTGTCCACCCGCACACCTGCCTGGACACCTGTGGCCACCTGGCCACACCCCTCCTTGCCTCAGGTGGGAGGTCTGGGCTCCAGGTGATGGGGGCGCCCTGTGGTGTGGGCCTCTCCCCATCTGTCCAGGCCTCGGTGTCCGGTCTGGGAGGCGGCTGTCCTGCCTGGCCACCAGGTGCTGCGTGTCTCACCCTGCCGCCACCGGCCCAGGCCGGGCTCAGACGGCCTCTGGGTGCGCTTGGCCCCGGTCCCTCCGACCTCATTCTGGAGACAGGCAGCTGTGCCTGTGGCAGGCCCGTGACGCTCACAGAGGGGCCCTGAGCAGAGGAGCAGTGACGGGGGACACTGAGTCCCTGGGAGGCGGATGCAGCCACGTGGTCCTTCGGTCCCGCACGGCCTTGGTGTCCCCGGGGAGGAGCTGGCCAGCTGGGAGGTACCCCTGGCCGGGCGGGTCTGCACCCACTCAGTGACGACGCATCACCAATCCCAGCGGTTCGGTGCCCCCACAGCTTGTTCTGTTCTGCAGCGACCAAGAGCTTGGCTGGAAAGGAGCAGTGAAGGGGAAGGGGCCAGGCAGGGCCCTGCCAGGGGGGCACAGCGGCCGGGCGGGATGCCGTGGGCCCTGCCCCCACCTCCCTGGACGTGCCCAGGCCCTGCACGGTGGCCGCCCCACCTGCATGCTGTTGCCCACAGCCCCCTGCCCCACAGCTGGCCCCACAGCTGCCCTGAGAGTGGAGCCGGGAAGTGGGGTGGGCCCTGCCAGCTGGAGGCCTGACCTCCTGCCAGCCTCGTGATCCCAGGTGGGGGGGCCCTGCCCACGGGGGTGCAGGTGGAGCCTGGGGGGGGCGTTGTCCTGGAGGGCCCCCAGCTGGAGAGCAGAGCCAGCCCTCCAGCCCCACAGCTGGGGCAGCCCAGGCGGCTGCGGGCGTGGCTCCGCCCTGCCCTGGACCACCCAGCGCTGTAGCCTTGGGCATCTGTCCATGGGACCTTGGGTATCTCACATGACCTTGGATGACCTTGCCGTGTGACCTTGGCGGGTGAGCCTTTTCTCTGCTCTCAGAAACCGTCGCCGGCGCTGGCAGCGGTGCTGGGAAGGTGTCTCGGGCCCCCGCCCACCGCACCCCTGCGACACGTGGGGTGAGGACGGGGCCGCCCCTCAGACAGGAGCGTGGGCCGCGGGCTGAAGCCGGACCCCGGGGCCGCCGGCCTCACGCCCAGCCGTTTGCCCACCTCGAGCAGCTTCTCTGGCTCGGAGGGCAGTGGGGGACCCCTCCTCCATCACTCTCCGCCCCCCCCCGCCACACTGCCCGGCTGAGCTGAGGGGTGGGCCAGGCTGCCTCCCCACCCCCTCGGAGGTCTGGGCCTCCTGGGCCCTGGGAGGCAGGGCTGGGGCTGAGGCTCCTCGGGTCCCTGAGAGGGGTCTCTGAGGGGGCAGCAGGAAGTTCTGCTAAGAGCCTGGGTCCTGGGGGCCGGGACCTGCGAGTGGTCCTGCTGTGCTGACAGAGGCACTGGGCTGGGGCCCAGGACCCGGCCTGGCCTCCGAGGTGGTGGCAGTAAGCAGGACCTGGCTTGCCACCCCACATGTCACCCCACATTCCCCACTGCCACTGGCAGCCTGGGCTGGAATCCGCCCCCACTCCCTGAGGGGCCTGGGACGCAAAGCCTGCGGTTGCTGCAGAATAAAACTGTGGCTGTTTCCAGCCAGGCCCTAGAGCTGCCAAAAAATGTGGAGTATTCACCGTCCAGCCCCCGGCCTGTGGGTCAGCAGGCAGCATTCCTGGGAGGACACCCCCCCCCCCGCCACGCACCAGACAGGCGCGTGGCAGCGCCCCTTCTGGCCCCCAAGGTCCTTTCTGCCACCTGGCCCTGCACTGCCCAGGAGGCCCTTTGCGGCCCTGGTGTGCGGGGCAGACAGACAGAAACACCTCTGCCCTGCAAGTTCCCCCCAGCAGCCTCCAGGCTGGGGACACATGGCCGGCTCCGGGCCTGGGGGCTCCACTGAGGGGCCGTGACCCTGCCTGCCCAGCACCCCTCCATGGGGCTCAGGCTGTGAGCACCCCCCTTTCCCTGGGGGGCTCCAGGCCCTCAAGAACACCTGGTCAGACCTCTGGCCCACCTGACAGGAGCACACAGCTGGGGGGAAGGGGGCGGTGGGGGGCCCGGGGCGGGGAGGCTGGGCTCTGCCACACCGCCCCGTGCGCTGCTGGTCTCCCAGGCCGTGCGTGGGCCTGGCTGGGTGTCATCCCGTGGCAGCTGGGCGTGGATCTGCGGGACCACGGGCTCCTGCCCTAGTGTGTGAGGGTGGGCCTCTGCGGGGGCTGCTGGGGACAGGCGCAGGGACCCTGGCCTGGTCAGCGGCTCCGGGGTCTTTCCTGTCCCCGGTCAGGGCCCTCGTGGGGAGCGGCCGGGCAGGTGTCCCCTGGAGAACAAAGCCCCGCACCCGAAGCCTCCATCGTCGGCCGAGGTTTCCTTGAGCTCCCGGGGAGGGAGGGGCTCCGGGCCCTGCCGCAGCTGCGCTTCCGGACAGAAAGAGGCGGCGGCGGACTTGCCCGGACCTGTGCCCCCGGGAGCGGCTGCACCTGGGCTGCCGTCTGCAGCTCCTCAGCCTGGGTCTGCCTGTCGCGGGCGCCCGTGACCTCGGCCTGACCTCAGAGGCCCTTCCCCACAGTTTTCTGGCCCCGGCGGGGCTCTCCACACTGCCCCCCATCACAGCCCGGCGGCACCACCGCCCCCTGCTCTTCTCCGGAACCTCAGCTGTGCTCACGCGAGCGGCAACGCTGGGCTGGCCTCAGGGCTACTCCGGCCTCGGGGAGGGCAGACCCTGAGTGTCCACGGGGCCAGGGTCCCCCTTCCCTCCTCTGCGAGGGGCCTGACCCGTGGGGTCAGGCCGCAGGAGGCCAGAGAGGCCAGAACCCCGTGCAGGGGACGACTGCAGGGCAGGCGACCCGGCGCTGAACGGCGCCGACCAGACCCTTTCCTGAGGCTCTGGTATAAAGTTCCGGCTCTCACGCTGGGGCGCGACGCGGGGGTGATGCCGTTCTCTCTCCCTCGGGTGTCCAGCTGTCCCTGTTTTGAAAGAAGGCCTCTCCCACCAACGGTGTGGGCACCAGCTGGCCGGAGCAGAAGGGCTCGCTCCTGGACACAGTCTGCCCGCCCCGTCCATCAGCCCTCGGACCGGGGCTGCCGTGGCCCCGTGACTGCCCTGTGGGGCGAGGTCAGGCTCGGGGGCCCGCACCTCCCAGCTCCTGTCATCCTGGTCAGCTCCGTGCCGGTTATTTGGGCTCCCGTCCTTCTCTCTGCACCCGAGGGCCTGCTGCTCGGCCTCTGCAGACAGGGCAGCGGGGACTGCGAGCCGGACTGCGCCGGGTCCGTGGGTCCGTCGGGGGGCGGCCGCCTGGCTGCTCCGCCCCCGACCCGTGCGCACAGGGCTGCTTGCGCTTACTCAGGGTCTTCGGATTCTTTCAGTGACGTTTCTGCCACGGCCAGCGCCAAGCCTTACAGTTCCTTTGTTAAATCCATTTCTGAGTAGTTCCTTCTCGCCGGTGCCGTCGTAAACGGGACCCTTCTCAGCTGTGGGGCTGCTCAGCACTCGTGCGTGGTCTTCCGAGAGCAACGGCTCCACGCCTCGTGCCTCGGCCCCGCGCCGACAGACCCGTGTGTCTGCCGCACCGCCGTGTGAGGGACTTCCCTTCGGTTCCCACTTTGTTGAGTGGTTTCTCATTTTGGTTTGTTTTTTAACCACGAAACAGACAGGGTTGGGTTTTTGTCAAATGCCTTTCCCGCATCAACTGAGATGATCATACTTTTTTTCTTTATTAATATAGTATGTAATATATCGATCGATTTTTGTCTATTGAACTGGCCTTGCATCCCTGGGATAAATCCCTCCTGGTCCTGGGTCTAATTATTACTTTTTACGTGTTGTTGGGTTTGGTTTGCTAATACTTTGTTGAAGATTTTTATGTCTATACCTGAAGGACTGTGGTCTGTGGGATTTTTTTCCCTTGTGCTATTTTTGGTTTTGGTATTAGCGTGTAAAAATGGTTCTACGAGAATGAGTTCCTTCCTCTTTTTATCATTTAGGAGAGCTTGGGAAGCTTTGGTATTCATCGTTTCTTTAACGATGAGTAGAATTCACCGGCGAAAGCGCGTGACCCAGGCCCTTCCTTCGTAGAAGTTTTTTGATTGGATGCTGCCTCTTTGCCTGCCGCAGGTTTTCCGTGGGCTGGTTCCTTCTGTGAGTCAGTGTCAGGAGTTCGTGCGTTTCTGGACATTTGTCCATTTCCTTTCGGTCGTCCGGTTTCTGGGGGACACTTGTTGAGAGTATTCCCTTGTCTTTATATTTCTGAACAGTTAATAGGGGTGGTCCCTCTTCTCACTTGAGTCTTTTCTTCTTGGTTTGTGTAGGTGAAGGTTCCTCCATTTTGTGAATCTTTTCAAAGAAACACCTTTTGGCTTTATTATTATCCTCTTCTTTCTGCTCTTGATTTTATTTCTTTTTCTCTAATCTGTACTCTTTCCTTCCTCTTGTTTTTGGCTGAGTTTGCTCTTTTTGATCCAGCTTCTTAAGATGGAAGGCTAAGTCATGGACTTGAGGTCTCTCTTGTTTATAACACAGGTGCTTGCAGCTATGAATTTCCCTCTAAGTGCTGCTTTAGCTGCGCCCTGTGAATTCTGGCGTGTTCTCCTTTGCCTCAGTTTCTCCAGGTTCCCTCGGGTGTTCCTTGCGTGCACTTGTTTCTGTGTTTTTTCTCTGCTTGGGAGGAGAGCACCTTCCCAGGCTGTTACATGTTCTTCAAAGCCACGATTTCTACCGGCTTCCCAGGGCCCCCCGGCATGAGCCATATGTGACTCTGTGACCATGGAGACGCCTCCAGTGCCCACTCCCTGCAGGGTCTGGCTGGGCTCCTGGGCACACAGTCTCTCTGGAAGTGGAAGCACCCACTAAAAGGTCCTTGCCACGTCCTGCTGGGCCCCTAGCAGTGGGCACCCCTTTGGGGCCTGGCCGTGGGCAGCACCGGCACGTGGAGGCCACGCCCTCCCGCAGAGGAGGGACGTGCCGGGGCTGGCGGCCGCACTGGTGCTGTGCCACGTGGATGTGGCACCGAGGGGCCATCGCCACCCAGGTGGCCCTGCTTGGCCTCGTGGGGCAGCCGCCAACGCTGACAGGCAGTTGCAGTGTGGGTCCTGGCGGCTCCGCACCTCGTGGCTCAGGAGCCACAGCCCCTTCCCATGTGGGTTCTGTCTGGATGGAGGGGTCTGAGTGAATCGAGGGCGGGAGCGGTGCAAACCAGGCCCCCCCCCCCCCCCCCAACCCCCCGCCTCATTCTGCTGGAGGTGAGGCCAGCCGGGCTGTGAGCGGGCTGGGAGGCCAGCCGGGCCGGGTGGGGTGGGGCCGGGAGTGGTGGGCCCTGGTTTGCACCGTGTCCACAGGCTAAGGGGGGCTCTCAGGAACCTCCAGGTGGACACCTTAAGGCCCCCTTTGCTGGGCACTTTCACCTCGAGGTGGATCCGTTCAGGTGGGCAAACGGAAGTGGGGCCGTAGCTGAGGGTCCATGTACCAAGGGCCTCCCCCCAAGAGCAGACCCTACCCTCCCTTTCCTCCTCCCTCCCCTCCTGCCCTTTCTGGGGACTGGTGTGACCCTGGGGGGACTGGGGACCCAGAGCTGCTCTCTCCAGGCAGAGACTCAGGGAGCTTCCGTCCCAGGACCCTGGGGCCTCATTATGCCCAGGTGGTGCTGGGGTGGGCGGGGGTGGAAGACTTGTTTCCCAAATACGTGCGTGTGTGTGTGTGTGTGTGTGTGTCTGTCTGTCTGTGGGGGGCGGGGGTTGCTGGCAAACAGCCCCTGGCACGGGCCTGAGCTGCCTGGGTGCCGTCCAGAGGCCCCTCGGCTCTGCATACCTGCCTCCTGCCCGTCCTCCTCCCTAAACCCTGGCTCGGGGTGTGCCTGAACAAAGGACATCCTTAAGCGACTTCCATGGGGCTGGGGGCGGGGAGGGGGGGTGGCGCTGTGTCTGGGGAAACAGGGTCGGGCGTCTGGGAAGCCACACCCTGTCCCAGGCTCCACAGGAGACTCCAGGGTTCCCCGAGCACTCTGGGCAGCCAGAGAGAGGTTCCAAGGATCCTGGCCCAAGCCCCCGGGTCCAGGACCAGAGAGGGTGATGGACTCATCTGAGGACACACAGCCATGCCCTCTGCTCTTCCTGCGGCCTGGGGGGCCCCTGGGAACCAACCCACACTTGGTTGCCCCTAGACCTCAAGAATGTAACCCCAAGAATGTAACCTGATTGGAACGCCCGGCCACAGGGTGCCAGGCCCTGACCAGGGGGGGCAGCGGGGACAGAGCGGGGACAGGCCCCCGTCAGAGGCAGGCTGGCTCCTCGGCCGGATTCCCAGCAGCCCGAGGAGCCGCCTCCGGGAAAAAAGCAGCTCAGATCCTTCTCGTGTGTCTCAGAAATTCTGGCATTTTCCTCCTCAAAATCTGTCCTAGTTATGCTTGAGATCTCCTGACCCCAGAATACTTTTATTTATCACAGAAAATTCATCTCCATGGCAACGTCTTAGGAAGCTGCAGCCTCGAGATGATAACTTCCCCAGCAGTGGAGACAATAAGTGGATTTCTCACAAAACGGTGCCGGGCGACTCCAGCTTGGACTGGCCTGCATGGCAGGCCAGGGACAGGGATTAGGGTGAAGGGCGGGGTGGGGGGGCTGCGTGGGGGTGGGCACAGCCCAGTGAGGCGGTGGGCTGGGGGCGGAGGCCTCGCCTGGTCTCTGTTCTGGCTTTTGAAGAGCAGCAGCGCTTGCCCATCCTCCCGCGCAAGCGAGGCCTGGGGGTGCTGCAGGGGCCCTGAGCAAGGGGGGCGTCGGGCGGGCACCGAAGGGCAGGGCCTCCCCCTCCCCGGTGTCCGGGTCTCGCCCCCCGCCCCAGCAGAGCCCCATTTGTGCCTCCTCTTCCTCTCCTGAGAAATGGGCACGGAGGCGGGAGTGCTCTGGTCGTCCTGGAAACGGGACGTCTCCCCGAGGAGCCCGAGGCTGGGAACCCTGCTGTGCACGTCCCCAGGTCGGCCTGCGGCCCCCGGCGGGGGGCACGCCCCGGCCAGCGCCCAAGGAGAGGTAGTTCTCGTGCGAGGCAGGGGCTGGGTGCCCCCCTCAGGAGCCCAGCAGGACATCACAGTGGGGCTGCCGCTCTGGTCCCATGAGTCTCCCATCCACCCATCCACCTGTCCACCCGTCCATCCCTCTGTCCGTCCACCACCCGTCCACCCAGCAGACATTTCCGAGTGCTGCCGGCACCACTGGAGCTTTGCCTCCGTGGCACGGACCCCTGTGGGAGGAAGCCCAGCGCAGGTCACACAAGTGACACGGGACCACAGGCTGAGTGGGAGCTCGGGGGGCCAGGGGGCTGCGGGCAGCACCACCCGGACCCTGGCGCTGTGGTCAGTGAAGGCTGGACATTCTCATCCTCACGGCCCCCCCGAGAGATGGGGCAGAAACAGCCTCTGTGTCGCAGAAGGAGAGAGAGGGGCAGGTGCACTCAGCGACTGGCCCCCCATTTAGAACCAGAGTTTGACCTTGGGCCAGACTGGGGTTTAACCTCTAGGGTCTGCTGCCTTTCTGGGGCTCGGAGGGGCCTGCTGAGGGCACCCAGCTGGCACTGGGGAAACCAGGGAAGAGCTCTAGCTGGGACGAACCCCCAGGTCCAGCGGGGGGGTGGGGAGACACGGGGGGAGCACGGCCCAGGAGGGAGGCTTGCTGGGGGCAGCCCTCCCTCAACTCAGGGGAGCCCCCACAAGAGCGGAAGCCATGCTGACTCCACTGGACCTGAGGGGTCGGGTGGGGGTGCGGTGCCCCTCCCGGGCTCCAGCCCAGACCCCCTGTTGCCGACTCTGCTGCCGGTGAGGGGCGGAGAAGGTGGAGAGGGAGAAGGAGCAGGTGAGGTCAGCCCGGGCCCCACTCTGGACCTGCCCAGCAGCTGTGAGCAGGCCTCCCCCGCTGTCCCGGGCCCTTGGCAGCCCACACAGCTGAGCTTCCGGGGGTGCCCCCCAACAGCAGAGAAAGGCCCGGAAGAGCCAGGGGCAGAGGCTTCTGGGGACACGCCCGCCACAGTGAGCCCACATGGGTCCCTGGCTGGTCCCTGAGCTTGATCCCCAACTCACCCACTTCTAGGCCCCACGGAGGCGGCCCCGGCTTTCCAGCAGGGGGGTCCCGGTGGCCCCAGCGGCCCCCCCACCCCCGCGCTTGCCTGCCCCTGACACGGCCCATCCCCCCACAGCCCGCCCCTCTCCCCCCGAGGCTGCTTGGCCCCAAGGCTGGCTTTTGGAAAACTACGCCGACCTCGACACCCTCGGGGACGCGCTCTGTGCCAGGCTGCGCGGCGGGGGCCTCCTCTCTGGGGGCCCCACCTGGGGGACACATTGGCCTGCTGGCACAGGTGGGGACGCAGGTGGGGCTGAGGATTCGTAAGTGTCGCTCAAGCCCCGTCGTGTCTCTGACCCCTGGGTTCAGTGAGGGGCCCTGGGCAGGGCCACCGCTGCCCTCAGCTAACAAGTGAGGGTCCGGCCGGGCCCCTCGGAGCTGCGCCAGGTCTCAGGACTGAGTAGGAGCTGCGACAGGAAGCCGCCCACCCAGCTGGGCGCCGGAGCTCGCGCTGCAGCTCAGCTCGCCGAATGGTGTCACCCTGAGGTGCGCGCACCTCTCCCCGCCCCGCAGACCCCTCGGGGACGCAGAGCGGCTGGCTCCTCTGCCCGTGTGGGGCGGCTGCAGAGCCGACGCCGACAGACGGGAGCTGCCCAGAGGCCGCGTCACGCCCACCCAGGAGGACCTGTGGGTGGCGGAGGAGCGAGGAGCGCGCCGGCCACCATGAGCCGCCGGGGAGGGGCCCGCGCAGCCGCGGGAGCAGCCAACGGGAGGACGCTGCCCGGGCCGGGCTGCGCCCTGCCTCCTCCTCCCTCAGCAGCTCCCGGGCGCTCCGGCCCCTCCCACACCCCACGCGGGTGCCGTCTGTCTGGGTGGGGGCTGGCAGGGCCCGCCCGCCTTGCGGGGGAGATCCGGACCCTGACCCCCAGCGCGTTTTGGGGCACTCACCAGCAAGGTCAGGGTTGGGTCACGGGATGTTCGTGCAGAGCCCACAGGAGCCTCAGGCCGTGGTCTGGCCCCGCAAACTCGTTCTACAGCCTGGAAAAGTGGGGCGCTGGCGAGGGGGGGTGAGGAGCCCGCCGAGCAGGGCACGCCTGGGGGTCCTGGAACCTGGCCCTCCCTCCCCACCACGTCCACTTGTCCCCGCCCCCTGCCCAGGACGAGACTCCTGTGGCACAGTCCCCCGTGGCTCCAGCCCCGGAGACTCGCCGTCCCCACGGCAGCTTCCAGCCGCCCCCCCCCCCCCCGGACACCTTGGCCTTGGGGGTCGGGTCGGGGGGCGGGAGCACCGGCCTGTGCTCTCTGTCAGCAAAGCCTCGGTCTCCAACTCACAGCCCATTTTAGGAGGAAAACCCAATTTATTTTTGCACATGTTTGGGAGAATGGATTTCAAAGATATGAATAATTCATCTCCCCGACATTTCCAGGTCAGGAGAAATGGCTGAATTAATTTGGGTTTTAATGTGATGAAAACAACCGCCGCTGAGCCGAGTCCTCCCCCGGTCTCGGAAACGCAGCGTGGAAACGCGGGCGCCGGAAGAGGGTCTGTGCGGCCACACGGGGGGTCAGGCCCTGGCGGGACCGGGCTCCGGGGGCAGAGACCTGTCCCCGCCCGCCCGAGCCGACCAGACCGCGTGGACAGGCTCCTGTCAGGTCCCGCCTCTCACAACCCGCCCGGGGCTGTGCGAATCCCCTGCAAGGACCACCTGGGGCTTCGCATGCTCCCTGCTGCCCCCCCTCCCACACCCCGCTGGCCCTGAGGCCCCGAGAGCCAAGCCCCGGGAACTCCGGCTTCCCCGATGTCAGGGTCCCTTGAAACCGTGCGTGGCGCTTTGTCCCCGAGCGCTGGGGGGTCTGGCTGCCCCGAGGGCCTGAGCTCCGGCCGCAGAGCGAGCGTGTCACCCAGCGTGTGAGGTGGACGGTGGGCAGCTGGGAGGGAAGCCGGGTCAGCACTGTGGGTGGGACCCCAGACCCCGCCGCACCTGTCCCCGCCCACGCGGCCCTGCACCTTCTCCCGTCAGCAGCGGGCGGAGCCGAGGAGGGCAGAGCTGGGGCCCCGCGGAGCTGGGCCCCCAGCAGCCACACGCTGCTGACCCCGGCCGGGGGCATCGGCACAGGCCTCCAGTGGGTGAGAGGCAGGCCGGTTGCGCCGCCGGGCGGCCGGGTTTGTCGGCACGTCCAGGCTCACTTTCCTGGCACGAGACCTGGGCCGGCAAGGGGCACTTTGCTGAGGACGAGTCTGAGGAGGTGACGACACTCTTTCTAACGGAGATCACACAGCTGACGAGTGGGAAAGACCGCCCGGCCCTGGCTCTCCGGCCGCTGCTCGGGGAGGAGGAGGCCAGAGGAGCCTGCTGCCGTCGGGGGCCCAGCCCGGCTGCCAGCGCTGCCCCGGCTTCCCCCGCAGCCCCCAGGATTGCCGGGAGGACCGAGCCCACGGGCGCCAAGTCCAGGGCCTGGGCTCCCCTGACAAGAGGGCTCCTGGAGCATCTCCCTGGCTGTCCAAAGGGACACCAGGCCGGGCAGCCACTAGAGGTTGGTGGATAAGGGTGAGCTGCCCGGACCTGTGGCAGCCACCTTGCCACCACGAGGGGCAGTTCTGAGGACAGAGGCCGAGCGAGGAAGGCCAAGCCGAGACGAGGGGGGGCCCGAGCCCCGTGGTCCCACCGTCTCCAGCGCTCCAGGGGCTTCCTGTCCTGTGGCTTGTCCCACGGAAAGCCACGTCAGAGTGGCTGTGCGCTGCAGCCGAAGCACTGGGAGCAGCGTCTGAGCCTGTGGGCGGGCACGGCCAGGTGTGGGTGGGCACCAGACGCGCTGTGATCCGTTCTGAACCCCCGGGGGGTGCATGCCGCGCAGGGACAGCGCAGGGTGGGCCTGCAGGCCGCGCACCAGCCGCAGGGCGCCCACCGGCCAGGTTTCCTCCCACGCCTTCCCCCGGGTCAGCGCGAGGCCCGTGGGGCCCGCGCTCCAGCCAGCGGGCTCTTTCCCACGGAACTCGGAGGGGACGCGAGGGAAGAGCTATTTTTATCGTCCTCAGCCATGGAAGCTGCTATCTCAACGTGCAAGACACAGTTCACGCTCCTTGGAAACTCCAGCCCGCCCAGGGCCTGGGAGCTGCCGGGGCTTGTCACCAGCCCTCCGGCCCCCCTCTCTGAGGGAGGGGCTCGCACCCTGGCCCGGGCAGCCCCGGGAGGAAGGCCAGCGCCTGCCCCAGTGTGGCTGCCTTCCGGAAGCTTCCTGAGAAGCCAACCAGCCGCCTCCATCGGCCGGGTCTCGTCTCAGCTCCCGTAGCCCCTGGGGGCCGGCAGGGGCAGCACGGCCCCAGACTCCAGGCCTGTCCTGTCCTCCAGGCCACCACGTAACCAAGTGGCTCCTGGAACTCGCCGCGGTGTGTGCGGTGGCTGTCTGGAGGCCGGGTCTGGGGGTGCCGCGGTGGCCTAGCCCTGCGAGCGCCCTGGGGACAGGGTCACGGTGGCACTGCGGCACCTGTGCCGTGAGGGGCTCATCCCGCCGGCTTCTCCCCCGCAGGCAGGAGCGCCCGCGGGGTCACCTCGCAACCGCACAGCTGTCTGGGGCCGGGCAGCGTCCGGAACGCAGGGGTCCTCGGGGGAGCGTTGCTGAAGCTCTCCCGGGTCTCGACACCCAGGGCCCCTCCTCTGGCTCACGGCGCCCAGGGCCTCACGGAACCCGTGTCTGCGTTCTGGTCGCTGCCCAGAGCCCAGCGAGCGCTCGCTCCCAGGGTTAGCGGAGGTGTTTCCCGTGCTGCCTCCCCCGCCAGCCCATAAAGAGTTTTATTGGTGCCGTCAGCCTTCCGCGGGGCTGCTCCGTGTCGGATGCGGACAAGGTTGCTCGGGCCCGAGGCCGGGGCTCTGGACCGGGGGTGGGGGGGCTGGGGGGGGGGTGGGGGGCGGGGGGGGCTGCTGCTCCGCGGCTCCCGGGGACCCAGGGAGCCTTGCGTGGGTCACGGGGCTCCCGCAGGGCTAACACTCGGGGGTCCGTTAGGAAGCGCGAGGAGTGTCCAGACATGCGTGGTTTGTGTCGGGCTTTGAAACCGGGGTCTCGCGATGACGTTGTGCTGGGCCCTCGGTGGGCTCGCCGTGGCGTCCGGGCCCCGGGGGCTCGGCCGGCGCCTGTGGGGGGCGGGGCTGTGGGGCCGAGCGCGAGAGCAGGCTCTGAAGGTGCGCCCCAGAGTTCAGCACGTGGGGCCCCGGGCACGAGAACAGTCTCCCCCTCTGGAACGAAATGGGCCGGCGGAGGGTGACGGCGGAGG
Source organism: Phyllostomus hastatus (assembly GCF_019186645.2). Taxonomy (NCBI): domain Eukaryota; kingdom Metazoa; phylum Chordata; class Mammalia; order Chiroptera; family Phyllostomidae; genus Phyllostomus; species Phyllostomus hastatus. Next base: position 195,015 of record NW_025333611.1, on the reverse strand, counting down.
GTGACGGCGGTGGCGGAGGGTGACGGCGGAGGGTGACGGCGGAGGGTGACGGCGGTGGCGGTGGCGGAGACGGACGTCTGGGTGCGTCCCCGTGCGGGGCGGTCTGAACAGGACTGACAGGGGTGTCCTGGCGGACGTCCCGTGGGCGCAGGGCGCCTCCGCTGTGTCCGTGGTCCCGTCCGTGCCCTGGTCTCTGGCGCGACTTCACGCCCCGTCCCGGCCTCCGGCACCCGGGACGCTCTGCTGCCCGGACCTCCGCGTGCGTGGCCGCGTGCGCGCACCCCGAGGCCTCCGCGGCGCCCCGTGCACGGCCCAGGGCTCTCTGCCGCCAGAAAACGGCCCAGAGCAGCCGGAACCCCGCCGGCGCGGAGCAGGCCGGCCGGGAGATGGGCGTCGGAGCCCGTGTTCGCAGCCAGCAGCACACGCTGCTTCCTCCTGTGGCTCCCCAGCCTCGGGCGGCGCGTTTTACTGGTGGCGAGTCCTGTTCGCTGCCGCCCCGGGAGGCAGGCGCCCCGCCTGCCCTGACAGGGCCCGGGACCCGCGGCCCCGAGCGGCTGCTCCGCGGGCGCGGGGCTCCAGAAGGAGCTGGCGGCCGGTCGCCCCTCCTGCGTCCGCGTGCGGGAGGGGCCCCGGCCCCCCCCCCCTCCCAGTCTGGCTGCCAGTCTCTGCACAGCTGGGCCGCAGGATAAACCTACCGACACCTGCTCCCCCCTGCCTGAGGCCGGGGACCACTTCAGCTCTGCCGGAGCAGCCGGAGCGCGCAGGGCCCCAGGGTTCGGGCAGGAGCGGGGGCACGTGGGCTGGAGGGGCCTCCGTTCCGGGCTGGTGCTTCCCTTTCTGGCTGGGGTGGGGGGGGACCTTGTCATCTGTCCCAGGGAACTGTGTCCCTTACTCTCAGACTGTGTGATGGCTGGTGACCAGCCTGCCCCCTCGTACGTATCCGTACAAATTTCCTACCTCGAGTTAAACCGACTGAAGGTCGCAGCAGCCTCGGAGATGAGGGCCACCAGAAAGATGTAGGTGGACGGACATCTTGTTGCCATGGCGAGGGCCCTGGCGGTCCGAGGGCAGGAGCCCCACCCGGAGGCCCCAGTGCTCCGCTGGGCTGGAGCTGGGCGTTCGGTCTGGCTGCCCATGTGCCTGGTTGTTCCCACCGGCACCCCCAGACCCAGCACTGCAGGCCCTTGAGTCCCAGGCGACTAGGGGGAGGGTGGGCTCTTTGGGGGGAGAGGGGGCCTGTCAAATTTGCACGGTTTGCTCTGATTCTGGACTTGAAATTTGGTCCAAGAACCTTGGACTTCAATTTAGCCCAGAAGTGAGTTTTTAAAAGTCTGCCGGAAGCTTTTCCGCGTCTGGGCCTCTGTCTGCGTGTGGACGGGGCTCTCCGGCTTGGATTTGGTGGCCGTGCTGGCGACGAGCGCCCTCCCCTGGCCTGGGGTCCTGGCCCCCGGGAGCCACCTGCCCCCCTGAGGGCCACACCTGTGCAGCCTCCCCCGCGTGTCCCTGGTGCAGCTGTCCAGGCAGCTGTGGCGGCTGCCGACACCCGGCCTCGTGGGAAGCCGTGAGTGGTCACGTTCCCAGGACTCTGTTTGGGGGGACGGGGCTGGGGAGGAGCCTCCTGTGACACACTGAACTCCCACGGAAAGGTTTACCGTGTAAACCCTGTGCAGACACCCCCTGGGGTGTCAGTGCACCCAAATGTGCTGGTGGCTGTGCCACTGGCCCCCACACAGCACGGGTCCGGTCACTGCTGTGGCTGGAGACAGCGCAGGGGTGGCCGTGGGCTCCCCTCGATCTCCCACATCCTAGCGAGTCGGCCTCATGCAGTCAGGACGGCATTCTCCTTTGGACAAGGTCAAACCGCTGGGCAAGGCCGAGTCCCACAGACCCCCCACGAAGGGCTGCAGCCTCTCGTTCACAGACGTGCCTGCACGGGCCCCAGGTGAGGGGACCTCGGGAGACACTGGGACGCCTGGCCGGCCTGGACAGGGACACCACCGGTGGCTCCTCCTCAGGCTCCCAGGGCGCACACTTGGGAAACCACATCTGAGAGACGGAGTCCGGCCCGGCACCCCCCCTCTGCAGCCTCGGGCCTGCCCTGCGCACCCAGGCCGGGCTGGGAGCTGATCAGAGGGCCTCCGGCTGGGCGGGCACCGTGTGCGGCTGCCGCTGCCCCCTGCGTGGCCACGGGTCCCAGGGCCGTGGGGCTGCTTGAGGGCCTGAGCTCTGCGGGTCCAGCATCAGCCCGGGCCTCAGCCACAAGCAGGAGACGTCTGCTGGGGGCTTGTCAGGGGTCGCTCCTTGGGGCGGCCCCCAGGCTCTGTGGGAGGGGACTGGACAAACTGTGAATGTCCTTGGGGTGCCGCGGGCCCACGGCCAGAGCCCCGGAGGTGGGGGGGTCCGGGCCCCCACCTGCACCAAGCCAGCCTCCCTGCACCTGCCTCCGGGGGAGCCCGGCGCAGGGCTCAGGTCCGGCCTCCCCGGTCTTGGCACCTTTCCCAGCTGCATCCTGGGGGCCCTCCTGCCTGAAGCCCGGCCCCCCAGTGGGTGAGACTGTGTGTTCAGCGTCAGAGGTGGAAGTCCACCCTGGGCACATAGTAGGTGCCCATCTCCAGCCGGCGCCTCTCTCTCGGGGGTCCAGCCCAGGGCAGGAGCCACAGAGGTGAGACTGGGCTGGAGTGGGCTGGAGGCGGCGGGGGGTGTGCAGAGGGCCAGGCCGGCCCCCCCCCCCACCTGGCTCGGCGCCCCTGCTGGCAGCCAGGGGCCTCTTGGCAGGAGGCTCGGCCGAGGGCGCAGCTGGTTCCAAACCCCGAGCGGGCAGGACAAGGCCCGTGCTGTCCCGGCCAAGGTCACTGCGGGGCAGGCCGCGGGCAGGGGCCGGGGGAGGCGGCCGGCGGAGGAAGGGCGGACGAGTGCAGCCAGGGCAGGAAGCGGGCACGCTGTCGAGGAGGAGCCGCAGTGCCCGCGGGACGCCGCCCCTCCACGCCGCCCCGTGCCCCCCAGAGACCCGAGCCCCAGTCAGGAAGCGCCCGCCCCCCGGCCAGCACCGCTGCTGTGGCGTCGGAGGGTGGGGGCCTCCAGGGCCACCTGGTTCCCAGCTGGGGGCTTTCCGGGGATGGGGGGTGTCCGGGAATAGAGGGAGGGGCTCAGGGTGGGGCGACGGAGGGACTGGGGCCGCCGGAACCAGGGCTGCATGGCTCCCCGAATGGAGCTCCCTCTCGGCTCCCCCTCCTGGCGCACGAGGCCCTCGCCGTGCAGCCTGCCCTTCCGGGCGCCACGCTTTTGCACACACCGACTTTCCACTCGGAACGCTTCTCCTGGCGGAAAACTCCTACTCAGCCTTCAGAGCCCAGCGAGGCTGCCGCTCCTGGGCCCCACTGTGCCTGAGGCCCTGCCCCCTCGCGGCCTCGGCCCCCTGCCCAACCCCTGCACTGCGGCCCACCCTCCTCGGTCCTGCCCACCAGCCTGCAGACTCTGGCGCCCGGCACGCAGAGGAACACACAGTCGGCACCCAGTGTTTGCTGGGCTGGGGGATGCGGTGCTTGTGTCTCAGAGGCCGGAGAGGTGGCCCGGGGGTCGGAGACACCCCCTTGCCCTTGCAGGGGGAGACGGGGCCTGCGTGGACCGGGGCTTCTCCCTCCTCGGCGTCTGTGAGCCGTGTGAAGCCACGCTCCGCCGCCTGGCTGCTTTCTGCCTCCAGCCCCCAGGCCTGCAAGCCTCCACGTTCTCCCCTGGCACAGCCACAGCGGGTGGGGGCACCCAGGGATCGCCCCGCGCCCGGCACCCATAGGCACTCAGTGATGTGAGCCATTCTTACCCACCCCCCCATGGGCTCTCCGGGCCTGCGGAGCGCAGAGTGTGGACTGCCAGGCCGGCCCGCCCCCCACCGGACGCCTTTGCCCAGCGGGGGGAGCGGTCAGCATCCCAGCCCCTCAGAGCCACCCGGTAAACGCAGACGCGCCCCGGCCCCCGCTGCCTTTGGCGGGTGGCCCAGCCTCCACCTCCTCCTGCTGGGCAGCCCCGCACCTCCGAGCAGGCGACGAGGCCCATCCAGGAGGAGACCCTGGGGGCCAGGCGGCCCTCCAGGGCTGGGGGGGATTTGGTTTATCCTCACGGCCTGGGCAGGGCTGTGGGAGGCAGGGGCGAGATGGAGGCGGGTGCAGGTGGGGTCCCCGTCCCCCCCACGTCTGTGTCAGGGCTGGGGTCCCAGGCAGGAGCGGGGTAAGCCGCTGAGGGGCCATCGGCCTGGATGCCCCTCGCACCTGCTCTCCTCAGGCTCTGCCTCCTGGCTCACCCCCGCTCTGGCCTCGAGCCGGTGGCCCCGTGGGGGGGGGGGTGGCGGCCCCGCCCCTTTCTCCAGGCCCAGGCCCAGGCCCAGGCACTCTCAATGGTCTCGAAAGAGGAACCCCCCCCCGCCGTCCCCAGGAGGGCTGGGGGTTGGCCGAGGCTGCAGGCGCTCCTCGTTGGAAGGGGTTTCTGAATAGGGTCTGGGGCCGGGTCTTGGGTGGCCTGTGGGAGCCCAGGCCCGGCTGCGCCCTTGGGGAACCTTCGAGGGAGGTTCTCGGTGTCTGAGGGCCCAGGACTTGTCCCTGCGCCTCCCCTCGCGGCCCTGGGAGGAGAGGACTGGACTCAGCTGGACAGCTGGGTGCCCGGCACAGCTGAGGGCCCTCCCTGCCCCGTGCTCCCAGACCAGCAGCGAGCCTCCCTCCCGCCCCACGCCCCTTCCTGGGGCCAGGGGGCCAGCGTGTGCTTCTGGAGAGCTGGGCTTTGCAACGTGGAGTTTGATGCCAGGTGCCCCCTGCAAACAAGGCCTCGCGTGTCCAGTGTGTGTCTTGGGGGTCTCCAGGGTGGACAGAGCTGGGGGACAACCCCTGGGAAGAAGGAGGAAGCCAGGGCTGGAGGGCAGGAGGCCGGCGAGGGCTGGCCTGGTGAGGAGACCGAGGAAGGCCGAGCCGCTGGCCGGGGGGAGCTCAGGCTGGCCACAGCCCCCACATGTCCAGCAGCGAGGCCCCTCTCAGAGCCGGGACCTGTGCTCACGGCCTCCCAACATTCACTGCTAGAGATCAGATGCGAGCTGGGGAGGGATTTATTTTGAATGTAAGCCGATCTCGGTGGAATCCTGGGCAGCTCTGCGGCTGCAGCCTGCGGACGTCGAGGCTGAGGGCATCAACGCGGCACAGTTGCTGTCGCTCTTGCTCCTTGGGCCCTGCTGGTGGCTGGGGCAGGGCAGGGCCCTCGGCCTGGACGGCTGACCCCACAGTGGCCCCCCAGCCATGGCCCTTCCCAGCATCCGCCGTTTGTCCATCGAGCGAAGCCCCCTGCCAGCCCGTCCATCAGGTAGGAGGCCCTGGACACCCCCTGTCCCGATGCCCCCGGCACCTGCGTGTGCCCAGGGGCCAGCACTGCCCTGTCTTCCCTGCACCCCAGGCCTTGGCCCCAGTCTGCCCTCCACGCCCAGCCCGAGTGAACGCCCTGCCTCCTCGTGCATCTGTGTGGGGACCCCCTCAGTCCTGGCAGTGGGGCTTCCGCGTGCCCCCCCACACGGGCAGCTCCTTTCCCCCTTCAAGACTCAGCACTGCTGAGCATCTCCCCCTCCCCCTGCCGAGACGACTCTGCTCGCCCCCATGGACCCCGCGTCACAGGAAGCCAAAGCCAAGAATGCTGAGGGGCCCCTGGGACGTGTGACTGCATCTGGCCCGGCGCCAGGAGTCACCCACAGGCATGCCGGGGGCTGGCGGGCAGCCAGGACGTGTCCTGCCAGCTGCCCCATGGGTGTGGGGGCAGGAAGCCCGTGGGACAGGCCCCTTCCTGGGAGCCTCGAGGAAGCTTAACCGTCAGTGCCCAGCCCCCCTGCACCAGTAAGCCAGCCTGTCCACCCGTCCACTCTGCTGGCCTGGACGCAGGAAGTGGAGCCAGGAGGACTCCCAGCACAAACCCCCTCGAGAGGGGAAGCCGAGGCTCAGAGAGGTGACAGGCGTCACAGCTGTGCCCGTCAGGGGTCGTGGGGAGGGGCTGCATCCTGACCCCGGAGACTCGGGGGGCCAGTGTGTCAGGGACCCCGCTCTGACGCAGCCGCTGTGGGAGACCCAGTGGGTCCTCGCCCTCCCTGGGAGGCCGTTGGTGGCAGGAGGAGCCCTCGGCGAGGGGGTGGAGGGAGCCCGGCCCTTGCCGCCTGGCCTGCCCCCTCCCTCTGCCCAGCTCCCTACCCCAGGCCCCTCCTGAGGTCCCCTGGGGGCCCTATTCCCAGCAGCGTCTGCTGTCTGTTCCGACACCGTGGCAGCGCCTGTGCTTGCCTGCTGGGCGGCAGCCTTCGCTGCACTGGCTTGGTCGGACCCCCCTCCTTCCTTCCCCCCTTCCTTCCCCCCTTCCTTACTTCCTCCCTTCCTCCCTCCCTTCCTCCCTTCCTTCCTCCCTCCCTTCCTCCCTTCCTTCCTTCTATGCATCCATCCCCCGAGCGGCATTGCTCCCGTGGCTCCCGCGGACCGAGCCCTGACCCCACTGCTCTTCTGGAAGCTTCCTCCAGCCTCTGAGACCATCAAAGGCCTGGGAGCCGGGCGACCTCTGTCCTGGGCGGGCGTGGCTTCCGGGCATGCCCGGGGAGGCGGGCAGCTCTCGGGGGCTATTTTGAGATCACCACAAACTTCGCCCCTGTGAACGGGAGTTTTCATCCGACCCGGCCGAGATGGGATGATGTCACTCCCAAATTACAGGGGCGCTGAGGGGCGGGGCCGGGTGGGGGCGAAGCGGTGCGGCCCTGCCGCCGGCCCCCCACCCTGGGCCCTCACCTGTGCGTGGGCCGGTGCCCCCTCCAGAGTCCCTGTGGCTGCCGGGCAGGCCATGCCTCTGGGGCAGATGCTGGTTTGTTTACTCAGGGCCGGGCAGCGGGACTCGCAAGTCCCAGGGAAATGACTAAGGCCCCTTTGTCATTTCCAGGGAGGCCTGGCCCAGCCAAGACCAGAGGGGAGGGGCCGAGCAGGGTCCCACGGAGGGCTCAGGGCTCACCTGGCCCCCAGCCCGAGGAACCCAAGCTCCCGGTCAGCCTGGGGCGGGAGGGGGCAGCCTGCCCACGGAGGGGTGCTGGGACAGCGCCTCTGGAGCATCCCAGGGATGCCGGCCCCTGCCCTCGGGGACAGTGCAGGGCACCAGCCCCAGGGGCCCCCGCGGGGCTCGGAGCCCCTGCTGAGCTCTTCTCGGAGCCCCCAGGGCCTAGCCGGGGACTGAGCAGAGAGCAGCCCCCTGGCTGTCTCGGGGGAGGAGGGGAGAGGGGCGGAGACAGCGGTGGGGGACAGGGAGGCAGACAGCCTCTCGCCTCTGGAGACAGGGCCTGCGCCCCAGTCTCCCCCTGACCCCGGAGGAGGAGTCTCCGTCGTGGGGAGGCCCCAGCCTCAGGGGGCAGAGAGGGGCTGTCGGTCGGCCTCCTGAGTGGGGCCCACGAGGCCCACCGGATCACTCATCACTTCACTCCCTCCCTCACTCGCTCGTTCGACAGACTTCCAGAGCAGCTTTTTTGGGATGGGCACTGAGCACAGCCTCTCTCCCCAGCTGGCTTTGTCTCCGGGGTCGTGGCCCACACGGCCCCTGCGGACAGGCAGTGCCCCCCGCGGGGGCCTGGCGCTGGTGTGCTCAGGGCGCACGGGGGGCGAGGGCAGGAGGGCGTCCCAGGAACTGTAGACACTTGGCAGGAGTCGCTGTGGTCTGCGCCCTACCTCGGGTGGCAGACAGGGAGGTGCTGAGGCCCCTGGGGTCGGAGGGCCCACGCTGCAGCACGGGGGGCTGTGGGGCCGGGGAGGGGCCTCAGGGACCCACCTCTCTGCCGCGGCCGCCACCCCGCTGTTCGCAGGCGCTGGTCCTGCCTCAGGGACTCTCCTGTCTGCCGAGACGTGGCGTGAAGATGTTTTCCCAGTTCTTCATTTACAAAATTTCTCATTTTTGTTTCTTTTTTAAAAATTTATTTATTTATTTTTAGAGAGAGGAGAAGGGACAGAAGAAGAGAGGGAGGGAAACACCCGTGGGTGGTTGCCTCTCATGCGCCCCCTGCTGGGGACCTGGCCTGCAACCCAGGCCTGTGCCCTGACTGGGAATCGAACTGGCGACCCTTGGGTGTGCAGGCTGGTGCTCAGTCCACTGAGCCACGCCAGCCGGAACTCGTTTTGCTTTATTTCACAGGCCGGCGTTGGTCCTTTGGTAGCTTACCTCTGGTGCGAAGCGTAAGGAGTGGGCCCGATGTAATCGCCGCCGTTCGACTGTCCTGCTGTCCCAGTTCCGACAAGGTGTCAGTCAGTGTCTGCAGTGAGCGCCCCGGCCCGACTCCGGCCGGAGCGCACGCCGTGACCTCGCCGCCGAAGCCAGGGTGAGGGGCGTGCCCCCAGCCACAGGCCCCCCGCGCCGTCGCTTCAGGCCGGCTGGCGTTTCTGACCGTGTGTAGTGCGTGAAGCCACGCGGCATCGACTTTCTTGTCTGGGTCCTTGTCACCACTTCTTGTCACTGAGTAGTGTTCTGTGGAGTAGCTAGATCAGCAGCCCCCGGCCCCCTTGGTCTTGTGCTCACGCGTCGTTTGCCGGGGGCACGAGGGCCAGGAGGGCCCACCCCTAGGTGCCGCGGCTCCGGGGTGCTGTGCGTCTGTGGCCGGGGCTGCGGCCGTCCTGTGCCACGGGTCTCAGAGGCCCGGCAGGGTCTCCGGGCAGCAGGCGTCACCAAGCAGAACCACAGACAGGTTCTGTACTTCAGGCGGGCAGCAGCCGGGAGCCGCAGTTACTGGTTGGCTGCCGTGTGCTCCTGGTGCCGAGACGCACTCCCCTGACTCCTGAGAGGGTTAGGGTTAGAGGCCGGAGGGTCCGAGTGCAGGGGTCTGTCTCCCCCGTGTGTCTCTCCACCCCCGGCCGGCCCGTCTGGGCTGGGTGGTAGCCCAGTGCCCAGCCAGGACACCCGAGAGCGTCCACATCTGATTTCATTCAGAAGCTGGCTCGGGACAGAGGAGGCCGGGGCAGCCACCCAGTGTGACCTTTCATCTCGAGGCCCCTTGGCTCGGGGCCAGGTGAGCCTCAGCTTTTCCCCAGCCTCCACCAGATTCCTTTGTGGATAAAGAGCAACTGAGTCAGGGCTCCAGTGTCAGCCCAGTGTCAGCCCAGGAGGGTGGCCGAGGGCCTCGGACTGCCCAGCTGGAGCTGGGAGCCCATCCTTCCTCTGTGTCCGGCCGCTGGGTGGGGAGCTGGGGAGACAGAGCACTGGACCGGAGGCAGAATGTCCTGGGTGCTCAGCGAGCAGAACTTGGGGCCAACCCGTGGCCTTAAACCCGTGGGGCAAACCAGCCCAGCCCGGACTTGACAACCCACCGTGCCTGGCGACAGGGGCTCCTGTCCTCTGCGTCGTGGGGACGTGGGACTCGGCCCCCGCGGCGTGCGATGTTCGAGCCAGCCTCAAGCCCCGTCGGGGGTCGGGGGCACGGCCTGATGCCCACCCTCCTCGGGCCCCGGCCCCTCCATCTGCACAGCGAGGAGGCAGCTCAGCGGCCGTCAGTCCCTCGTGGCTCCGGCTCCTGGGCTCAGAGGAGCTGCCTCCGACCCCGCAGCTCCAGCCCGGGGCGGGGCAAGGCCCGGGGAACTCGTGGGCACAGGCGGAGCGGCCGCTGCGAGTGCGGAGCAGAGCGGTCTGGGGCCCTCACACGGGTGCTGGTGCCAGCCAGGGCCCCACGGTGCGGGCCCACCCTCTCCCCCACTGAGGCTCCTGAGGCGGCCTCCCTCTGGCTGGTGGCTCGGGGTGTGCTCTGAGGGGCGCCACGCTGAGACAGCCTCGAGGAGGGCAGAACAGACAGGCCCCAGGGCCCAGGGCCGCCTCAGTTCCTTGCCCCGCAGCCCGAGGCGGACATGCGCTGAGCCATGGTGGGGCCTTGCGCACCCCAGTCTCTGTGGGGTCACGGCAGGGAGCTGCTGGGCCAGGGTTGGGGGACATGCCCCCTGGAGGTCAGACAGACGCCCACGGATGGACGGACAAACGGAGGCTCCTGCAACAGGACCGGTGTGGGCGTGTGTGCCAGGCCCCTCCCGCCCCTCCCCCCCGGGGAGAGTGCCAGGCACACCCGGCACGGAGGCAGCTGCTGCCACACTGGGGCTCCCCCGGGCAGCCCGGCGCTGGGCAGGGCCATGCACACCACAGCCCCGGGGGCTCCGGCCCCGGCGGGGGCTCAGGAGAGGCTGCCGGCTGGAAACATTCAGTGCGGAGGCCGGGCCGGCTCCCGGCGCCCGCCACTGCAGGGCTTCTGTCCAGCCGGGGCTGCCGAGAGGGGAGGCTGGGCAGGGCCTTGCGCCCCAGGAGGAGGCGAGCGTGTGCTTGGCCGGGCACCATAGCCTGGCCGGGGCGCCCCTGCCAGCCCCAGCCCCCGGGACCCCCGTTCCTCCTTCTGTGTGGCGGAAGCCGCGGCAGCCAGGCCGCCCTCGGAGCCTGACAGTGATGGATGGGCCGAGGCGCTGGGTTCCTGCCGAGTGGGAGGGGGGCCACTTCCCTCCGGCTACCAGACGGGCTGGACGCGGCTCCCCGGGCCTGGAGAGGGAGTTCCGGGCAGCATCCGGGCAGGTGGCTGCGCTGCCGAATCTGGCACTTCGGTGGCTATTTCTGCAAGTGACCCTGCGGCTCTGACCTCGCCGCGGGCACTGCCCTGTCTGCTCTCCCCGGTCTCCGGCCCGAGAGGGGGCAGCGGTCCCGGGAGTGGGCCCAGCTGGCTTCCTGAGGTCGCTGCCCTCTGCAGTTTAAAGCAAAAACGCCCCGGGCACTTGCGGCCTGCCCGCGGGGCGCCTGCTTCCTCCCCCGGGCTCCTCTGTTTGCTCGGCACCTATGGACTCCGGGGCTGTCTTCTGCGGCCCCACGTCCTCGCCGGGGGACGGGCGGCGTTCCCGGGTCAGAGCCGCCCAGGAGGGCCCGGAGGAGGGCCGCACGTGTGGTTCTCAAGTCGCCAGTGTCTGCATGAAAGGGCACACGGAGAAAGAGGAGAGCTTTAGCTTGGAGCCTGTATTTCAACCCCAAATCCAAAGCCCAGCCATCCCCGCACGGGGCCCACTCACGCTGTTGGCAGAGAACCTCACTCTGTCCAAGTCCCGGGCGTCCTCGTGTGCTTGGCCCTCATGTTCCCCTCCGCCAGGACCCGCGGACGCAGGGGCCGCCCTGAGGACCCCGGAGACCTGCAGTGGTGCCGGCGAGGGCCGACCAGAGACGGCAGAGCCGGGACGGGCAGGGGCTGGGAGGCAGGGAGTGGGCGGCAGGAGCAGCCGGTGCCCCCGAGGCCCGCGGTCTGCTCTCTGCCCCGTGGTGTCCTCGGGCGGCGGGCTGGCGGGCCGGCCCTCGGGAGCGGGACTCGAGGGGTCCAGCTGCGGCTGGAGCACAGAGCCCTCCGGCTGCTGGGTGTTTATCCACGAGGTCGCTCTCGGCGCCAAACGCAGGATGTGAAGCTGGGCCGGGTCCCACCACCCCCGTTTCTCTCCGGCCGACCTTCCGCGGCGATGGCAGCGGCCCCAGGCCCACTGTCCACGCTCGGGGCCGGGCCGGGACCTGCAGGCCGGCCGGGGTCGGTGCCGTGCAAGGTGTTGGCCCCACTGTCGCCTGGCCTGGCGCCCACGTGCGATCTGGGTGTGGGTGTGGTGCGGGGAGCCTGGGGCGTGCACGTGGGGGGGGTGTGCACGTGTGTGCATGCATGTGCATGCGTGTGCATGTGTGCGCCCACCGCATCCAGCCCCCACGGGCAGCCGGCCCCTCCGGATGCTCTTTCATCTGAGCTGGAACGTGTTTCGCCAACACTGACTCATTAGCCTCCCACGGCCTCAGGAGGTGACTCGGTCCGCTTTGTAGGAGGGGAAACTGAGCCACCTCACTGTTCCCAGCACTCGGCCGGGCCACCCAGCGAGTCACCCCTCCCGACTCCCCTCCGATCCCAGGCCCAGGAGTGTGCGCAGGGGCCGGGCGGGCCTGGGGGGCCTGCGGGCTGCGCCGCGCTCCAGGAGCCGCCGCCCCGTTCCACGCGGCGCTGGGCCGCGCTGGGCCGGCCGGCTCGGCCGTGCCTTTGGCTCCTGTGACTGAGCTCGCTCTCGATTCCCCGGAGCCCTGCGGCAGGGTCACCCGCCCACGGGCGAGGCGGCGGAGCTTCCGAGAAGGTCGGCTGGAGGTGCCGGGATGACGAAGCCGCGGGCGTGTCTGACCCGGAGGCGGCGCCCGCCGCCCCCACGCGCGAGCCGGCACGACGAAGGGGCACGCCGTGTACGGACCTCAACCGCCGAGCCCACGGTGTGGCCGGGGCCCGGGGCGAGGACAGCGAGGGGCCCCCCGGGGAAGGCCCTCCAGGGGCTGGAAGCACAGCTCCCGCCCTGGTTTCCGCCCCCGGACGCCTGGGGTTCGGGCAGCGTTCACGGAGTCGAGCCGGGGCCCCGAGCCCCGAGAGACAAGCCGGGAATGGGGCCTCCGGGGGACGTGCCCGCTCCTGCCCGCCCACCCGGCCGCTTTGACAGCCCGGACGCCCCGACTTGGCTGTCCCCGCCTGTCAGTCACCCCTTTGTGAGATCCCTTCCACGGCTGCGGCTGGCGGTGAAAACCTGTCTTCTGTTTGACGGGGCGGGAGGCGAACCCGGCTGTGCAAACAGGGCCCTCGGCTCAGGCGGCCAGGAGGGGGCGGGGGCGGGGGCGGGGGTGCTCGCACAGCGCCCCTCACCCTCCTGCGACCCGCCCGGGCGGCAGCCCTGCTGGCTTCTGCCTGACTCGGTGGGTCCACATTCACCCCTTTGTCCCGTCCCGCGCCCCAGGGGAAGCCACAGTCCCTGGCAGAGGCAGCGAGCCGTGGGCGCCTGGGGGGCACGGAGGGGCCGGCGGGGACCCGGGGAGGGCAGCAGGCCCGGGCAGGGCGAGAGTAGCAGCAGCAGTGACGTGTGCTGAGTGAGACCCTGGACGTTTCATGAGATTTGTCACCTTTAATTCTCTCAGCCCCAGCAAGTAGGCGTTGCTGTCACGAAGAGGACACCTCTGGCCAGTGGCTGGGGACAACCTGCCGGCCGCTCTGTGGCGGAGCGACTCACCGGAGGTCGCTGTGCGGGAAACCTCGGAGCGGGGCTCCGAGCTCAGGCCCTGCCGTGCCAGGCAGCATGTCTGTGAAGGTCTGGGCCCCGAAACTGCTCCGGCCGCCTCCCGGCCGGGACCCGCCCCAGCTGCCTGGCCGCACCGCCCAGGGCTCTCCTCCGCAGCCCGCGCCCCGCGGCCCCGCCCCGGTGCCCCTTGCTGGCACCCCAGCACTCCGCCTGGCTGGCCCTGGGGCTCTGTCTCCCAGCCCCAGCCCCACCCCCACCCACCAGCGGCTCCAGCTCTCCTGCCTGGCACCCCCCTGCCCCCCCTCCACCCGAGCCAGCGGCCCCATTCAGCTCTGCGGCCCTCTGCTGCCCTCGCCCCAAGCCTTTCTTCCCGATGGCCACGGGACCGGCAGGGCTGCCCAGTCTGCGGCCGCGGGCGCCGGCCTCCCTCCGAGGCCCCAGCGCAGGCCAGAGCCATGTCCGCGGGCGTCGGGGACCGGGCCAAGGCCAAGGCTGCCGGCCCGGCGGGTCCCTTTGTCTGCGCAGCCCTGGCCCCGACGGTGTGGGGCCGGCCTCCTGGCAGGAGGACGACCTGCTGGAGCCGGGGGAGCTTCCCTGCGGCCACTGGCGTCCCCCGCCACCTCGCGGGCCTCGGCTGACCCCAGCAGGCAGGGCCCTTGGAGAGCCGAGCGTGAGGCCGGGAGTTCTGGTGGGTCAGGCACCGTGGAGGAACCGCCCGTCCTCCCGCGGGCGCGGGCGAGGGAGCTTGGGGAGCCGGCGTCGCCGCGTTCTCTCCCGGGTCCTTCCTCGAGGTCGCGCTTCGGCCGTCAGGACAGCGCGGCGCCCACTCAGCCTGGCCACTCGCCGGGTGGCCCTGAGGCCCCGGAGCCCCAGCCGGAGCCGGCTCTGGAACCCGAGCACATGGGCCCGTGGACAACCGACACCCCGGCCGACCCAGTCCTGTCTCCACTCACTTCTCCTCGCCCGTGAGAGGCCGCCGCCGGCTCAGTCCCGCCCGGTTCCCTCCAGAGAGCTCGGGCGTGCCTCGGTTTACCCTTTAGCAGCAGCAGCACCCGGTCGGGGTGGGGGCAGCCTTCCCGCGGGCCGACCTGACTCGCTTGCTCGCGGTGGTGCAGGCACTGGGGGGAGGGCCCCGGCAGCACCCGCGAGGCCGAGGCCTGGGTGCCACTGCGCAGCCCCGGGGCGCGGCGCCGGGAAGAGGGGGCAGACGCACAGACGTGCGCCCGGGACGGCCTGCCGCCCAGCGGGGCACATGGCCAAGCAGAACAGGTGGGACGGGAGGAGCGGCAGCTCTTGCCACATTCGTGTTCAACAGGCCACGTGCCGGGGAGTCCACATGACGTGTGCTTTTCTGCAGTGACTGTGCAGCCGTCGCCGGTCACCGCCCGGGCAGCCCGCTGCGGCCCCAGGTCCCACGTGGGTGAGCAGGTCGAGGTCGGGGCAGCGCCAGCCCCAGGACGTGCGGCCTGACGCCCACGCCCGCTCCGGGCACTCCCTGACCACCCCCGAGCGTGTGGGCCCGTGTCCTGCCGCCGTGGGCGCCCAGCGTGGGCCCTGAAACGCGCTGTCCTGGCCGGAAGAGAGCGTGTGGAGGGAGCTCCGGGCGCCCCAGAGTCCTGACCGGGAAGCTGACGTCCCGGCCACCGGAGGTGTCGGGCAGGAGGACAGACCGGTTTCCTGGTGTCACTGCGGCTCAGTCGCCCTCGCTCCGGGCCGTGCACCCCAGGGGCACACGGGGAGGGCGGGCTCAGCGGAAGTTCCCTGGGTCACCGGTGAGCAGGGAGGCCAAGAGCCCCCGTCCAGGCGTCGGGTCTATGTGGTGGACAGAGGGTCTCGGGTTGCCCTCAGGGGTGGTCTGGCTTCAGAGGAGGTGCCGGCCATGTGGGGCTTGATGGGCAGACAGGCCAGGTCCGGCAGGACGCCCTGGCAGAGGCCCGGGTGCGGTCAGTGCCGTGGGGTCGGCCCCGGGCAGTGGCGGGAGGCTCTGTGGTGTCCGGGTGGTGGGTGCAGCCCACACCCTCCCTTCCAGGCCCCAGACAGGCTGCCCCCCCCGACCCCCGCCGACCTGCCATCGTGGGGTCGGCTTTGCAGGCCCTTCTGTGTGCATGGGGCTGGCTGCCTCTTCACGCGCGCCGGCACCCGCATGGTGGCCCCTCCGGGAACGGCCTCTCCTTGCCCTTTGGGGGGTGTGACTCACACTGCAGGACACGCTGCCCGAGCCCCCTGCCCTGCCCTCCGTGCGGGCGGGCCGGGCTGAATGGGCCCTTGTTGCTGAGAGCGGGCGCACGCTGGAAGGGGTGTGTGGGGCGAGGCTGGCCGGGCTGCTGCCCTGGAGGGCGGTGCCGGGGGCACCGAGTCACGGGCAGCGCGGGGAGGGGGCTCGGGCCGCCCGCCCCGCATCCCCGGGTGGGCTGCCTCTCAGGGAGACCCCCCCATGGAGATCCAGGCTCCGAGTGGGACCCCTGGGGGGCGTCACGTGAGGTTCTCTGGGGCCCACCCTCAGCCCTGCTCCCCTGCCAGCCAGCCGCCCACCACGGGGCGGGCCCCTGTTCCTGTGGGGGGCCGGGTGGATTCTTCCTCCCCCCAGAGGGTCCCATGCGTGGAAGGACCTCGCTTGGCGTCGTGTTCCCCCCGGCAGCCCGGCATCTGCGTTCGGACGGCACAGCGCCCCCCGGGTGGGAACGGGGGGCCCTGCCAATGTCGCACCCTGTTGACAGGGTGTGCCGACAGGCCCCTCGGGTCCCCCCGGGGTGGGGGGCGAGCTCTAGCGGTCCTCTGCGGCCCCTCCTCCTGTCCACAGGCCCCCCGCTGTCCTGGAACTCGCACCCTGGACTCTGCTGGCGGGAGGCCAGGGCACTCCGACCGGCCCAGGCCCCCAGGTGGGGCAGAGCACTGGGGGACGCGGTGCCCAGGTGTGCCCCTGGGAACCACCCCTGGAGACGGGCAGGGACCGATTTCCGGCTGGCCAGGCGGAGCCCCCATCAGGCTTGTCAGCGGGTGACTTTACTGAACAGTGACTGCGCACTCGGTCCCCCCCCCCACGCCCAGCACTGCCTGGTTGGCGGCAGGGTCTCTGAGCCTCAGTTTCCCCAAGGAGGTTGCGTCTTCTCCACGTTCCAGGATCTTTGATCTCAGACACTTGCTCTGCAGCAGGAGGTTTGGGTCCAGGCGCCCCGTGTGTCCAAGCGAGGGGGGTCTCAGTCAGAGAAAAGAGAGGCCACTGTCCCCCCATGCACGCCCCCCACCCCACCCCGGGGTTAGGAACCTGAGTCAGATCCGTTGGGCTGACAGCCGGTGATGGAAACAGGAGCAGCCACCAGCTCCGAGGGGGAGCCTGGCTCCGAGCCACCTCTCACCTGCATGCCCCCGCGGAACGGCCGGCCCCCCCGGCCTGGCAGCCATGGGCCGCAGGTGGTGCCAAAGCTGGAACTAGTGACTCGCACACTGCCCTTCCTGGGCGGGCACTTCCTTTCTCAAAGGTTTTGTTTATTTTATTGTAATTTTAGAGGGGGAAGGAGAGAGAGAGACATCAGTGCGTGGTTGCCTCTCACGCGCCCCCTCCTGGGGACCTGGTCTGCAACCCAGGCACGTGCCCTGACTGGGACTCAAACCGGTGACCCTTTGGTTCACAGGCCGGTGCTCAGTCCACTGAGCCGCACCAGCTGGGGCCGCTCCCTTGTGTAGGAAACAGTGGTTGTTGGAGAACTTAGGTCCTCTGCGTGAGCATGTAGTGGGTTGGTTACACATCTGTGAGCACAGAAACCGTTCTCAGTTGTCATTTCCACCACAGGAGGCGATGAAGCAGAACCAGCGAGAGCGGTTTGGGGTCCTCACTGGTTCTTAAGAGTTAGAGGGGTCCCGAGGCCGAACCGTCTGAGAATTATTAGTGCAGGGAGAACCAGAGGCCCGCACAGAGGGAGGCTGACCCTGGCGGCCACAGCCCTGCAGCCACAGGGTTCCCACGGGGCTGGATTTGGGGTCTTTTCCCGGGGACCCCCACCCCTCTTCTAGCAGAGTACTGATGGTCCCCAGAGCTGCACAGCCTGGTCCCAGGGGTGCCGGTGGACGGCCGGGTTCCGAGGGCAGTCGGGGTCTCCCTGCTGGGCTGGCGGACGCCCCCGCTTGGAGGGGAGGAGAGGCGGTTCCTGTGACCAGACACCTGGGGGCTGGACCTGGCCGCAGGGGAAGGGGACAGGGACCCGGTGGGTCCCTCCCACCACACGCCACCCCGCGCAGGGGCCCCGTCCGAGGGAGGTGCACTTACTCCCCAGAGAAGCGGGGCCCGGCCCCGAGCCTGGTGGAGCTCCCGCCTGCTCACTCCTGGCTGCCCCTCGGGCCTGGACTCGGCTCTGCAGAGGGGCAAAGCTCCAGGTGGCTGGAGCCAAGGGTTCCCTGGACAAACCGGCGTTGCCTCGGGCCAGTTGGGATGGGATTCCAGAAAAACACCCTGCTCTCCAAGCTGCTGGGGTGGGTGACCCCTCAACCTCCCGGGGCCGCGGGCGGGCGGGCGGGCAGGAGACACCAGCGAGGCCTCCCTGCCAAGAGCGCGGGCGGCCGAGGGGCAGAGAGGCCCGCAGCCCAGGGCCACAGCCGCCCCAGAGCCGGGGGCAGAGCTGGGACTGCCCCCCCCGCCCCGGAGACGGGTGTGAGACGCGGGTGCCCAGCCCTCAGCAGGGCAGCCCCAGCAACAGCACACCCGGCACGTGCCCCCACACGCGGCACTTCAGAGTGGGGGGCCGGCCTTCCGGAGTCTCCAGGCCACACTGGAAGGGCAGAGCTGTCTTGGGCCTCACATTAAATACGTAGACACTAACGAAAACAGATGAGCAAAAAAAAACCGTTTTACCCAAATTTACGATTTTGTGTTGGGCTGCATCCATAGCCATCCTGGGCCACACGAGGCCCGCCCGCCTCGGGCTGGAAACCCGGGCTTTAAAGAAAAGGGACCGGCCCTGGCTGGGGTGGCTCAGCGGACAGACTGAAAGGTCGCCAGTTCCATCCCTGGCCGGGGCGCAGGCCTGAGCTGCAGGCCAGGTCCCCAGTTGGGGGCGTGTGAGAGGCAACCATTTAGCCTTTCTCTCCCTCTCGTTCTGCCTCCCTTCCCCTCTCTCTAAAAATAAAATAAAATCTCTAAAAAAGAAGAAAAAAATAACGATAGCCTCAAAAATATCGTGAGAATAGCCTTGTTTTACGTGTTCGCAAGCTTCCTCCGTGTTTGGGCTGTAAGAGAGCGCAGCTGGCTCTCATGTCTGCGTCTGCGTTTAATCCTGCACGTGGCCCCGAGGAGACCGTGCCGGGCGCCCCGCACGCACGGACTCAGAGGCAGGCGGCCCCCGACGGCCACTCCCCACGGGACGCCGGGGCCCCGGACCCGCCTGGGGAGCCACCACTGCCAAGTGCGTGACGCGCAGCCCGGGAGCAGGAAGGGGGCTCCCGCAGAGCAGGAAACAAGAAGCAGGACGGCACGCGGCCGGCAACGAGGCCGCGGTCGCAGCGGACGCACGGGGACCAGACTGCCCTGCCTGCCGGGCTCTGGGCCCCAGGAGCCGCCGTCTCCCGCCACAGCACTCACTGCTGACGTTTGCGGGCCTGGTGCCGGCCTTGCGGGGCCCGGGACAGTGCCAACGTGGCGTCCACTCTCCCCAGCTCGCGGCCCGTGGACGGTGACAGGCTGGACTCAGTCACCCTCTTCCTGCAAAGGTCGGCCTGTCTCTTGGGTCCCGTCCGCACGATGGGGCCTGAGCAGGTGCCTCCCGCCGCGCCACCTCCCCGTCCCGGAGCGCTCAGGGGCTGGGGGCGCATCACCGAGCCCCTCACTCAGGAAGGTGGGTGGTGGGGTCCACGAGGACACCGATCGCATCTGCCCCACTGAACTCGGGGAGAACGGCGGCCCAGGCGTGGGGGTGGGGAGGCCCCAGCGGGGAGGCTGAGCAGAGGCACCGAGCCCAGACCTCCGCTGGCAAGGCCGCGGCCCGCCTCCCCGCCTCACCTGCTTGCGGAGGTGCTGTCCTGGTCGGAGCCCTGAGCTGCTGGAAACGACGTCATAGGGGAGGGCGTCGGACTCGGTGCCCGAAGACCTGGCCGGGAGCCCCGCCGGCCCCCACTCGGGCTGCGCTGAGTCGGCCTGTGAGCACTGCCCCTCATCTGCCCAGCAGCCCCCAGGATAGGCCTGCCGGTGAGGCCTGGGTGCTGCCAGGGGCCTGGGTGAGCCCGGGGCTGGGAGCCGTGTCCACCAGGCTGACACGAGACGGTACCTGCTCCGCTCTGCGCTCCCGGCAGAGGCCCTGGAGGTCTGGTGGGTGCCTGGTGGGTCCCTGCTGACACCCACGGGCCCAGTCTGGCCGTCACCGCAGCTCTGCAGGGTTGAAGCCCCCTCGGACCTCCTTGCCCGCTCCCTTCCCAGGTGAGAGCTCAGGTGTGTACCTGCCGAGCATCCAGACAGCAGCCCAGAGCCTCCCGGGGCTGAGACGCGACTGGCTCACAGACACTCGCATCTCGCAGTGCTGAGGCCGGACCCAAAGACCCGGGGGCAGCGCCGGCCTCTCAGCTCTCGGCGGTGTCTGCACGCCCAGCTTCACGCGGCGTCCCTGTGGGAGGGCGGTGTGTCCGTTGCCTGGACCAGGGTCCACCCAGGGACCTCCTCTCACTCTGAGGACCTCTGCAAAGACACTACCTCCAAACAAGGTCACGTGCTGAGGAACAGGGGCGAGGATGCCAACAGATCCCTTTTGGGGGACACAGTTCCACTCCGAGGAGCTGGCTGGTGACTTCCTGGGACCCCCAGTTCTGTCCTGGGTGTCGGCTGCCCCAGTGGTCAGCCGGTTCCCGCCACGGAGTCCTGGTCCATCCGCTTGCAGCTCTGGCCGCCTCGACAGCCCCGTGGACCCAGCAGGCTGCCGTCACTGCACACTGCCGTGTGACCTCGGTGAGTGGGTGACCTCTCTGCGCTTGGTTTTCTCACCTGGGGAAGGGGGCAGGTGACGGGAGAGGGAGCTGTGCTTGGAGCCGGCACCCAGGAAACGCGGCACCTCAGCACGGGGCCCCTCATTCCAGGGGGCACGGGTTCCCTCAGGACTTCTGCCCACCTCCCCCCAACCTCTGGACTCACAGCCACGGTGCCTGTGTGGCCCGGACTGCACTTTGGCCCCTGTGGTCATAGAGCGTGGACAGGGCTTTGCACCGCTGTTGTCATGGAAACCGCTGGGTCAGCTTCTTTCCTGCCAGGTCCCTTCTCTGTTCTCCCGGCACTTCTGGGAGGGGCGGGCCCCTGCCCCCCCCCCTCAGCCCGAGGACTGAGGGTGGGATGGGGGCGCGAGGCCCAGGACCCGGAGGGAGGGACTCTGCCGGCGTCGCTGAGGCTCCCGTCTTCCCGCCGGCCCTCTCCCGGCGCCGGCGAGGCTGCCGTGACCAGCTCCCCCACTGCACAGATGGGAAAAGCGAGAGTGCGAGCGACTGCCCACAGTCACGGGTGGGGACCACCCAGGCTGGGACTCGCACCCTGCGCTCCGCCCAGACCCTCTGGCTCTCCCCCAGCCGCTCCTCGCCCCTCGCAGCCAGGGCACGGGCTGGGGGCCCTGCCTGGAGGCGAGGAGCGTGGCCCTCAGTGCTCCGGCGCCTGGCACAGCCGCTGGCGCCCAGTCGGCGCTCAGTGGGTGCTGGTGGCATGGACGGCCTGGGCGTGTCTTCCCGGGGCCGAGAGTGGACAGTGGGCTCCCTGAGGCTCCCCCTCCCAGCCTGCTCGCCTCCTGACCTGGCGCCTGGGGTCAGGCTTTGGCGTGTGGTTTTGGGGAACACAGCCGGTCAGGCCTGGTGTGTGTCCCACGGAGGTTTAAGTACCTCCCTGCTGGTGCCCAGCTGGTCCAGAAAAGGGGGGTCGATGACCGGCCCAGCCCGGGTCGAATGCTACGGGCCTGGGGGAGATCGGATCCTGCAGAAGCTTAGATCCCCGGGAAAAGCCCTTTAAAATCCCTGGGTCTTCGTTCCCCTGGCGTCACCTCGACCCACCGCCGCCCAGACGGTGCCCCTGGGCCCTGCAGAGCTGACGCTGCAGGGGCTCTCAAGTGGGCAGCCCCAGCAGTCCCGCCGGGCGCCCTGGCCGACACCCGGGAGCTCAGGCTGTTTTCCCACTTCCTGAGGCCGGGCTGCGGGCACAGCCAGCTGAGGGGCTGACAGGCAGGCGGACGGAGGACAAAGGTCGCCCCTGCTGCCCGGCACACACACATGCAGGGCACACAGGGACACGCACTCACACACACAGCAGGCTCAGGGTCATAAGGTGACCCCCACCCCCGTCCTGGCACCCAGAAGCGGGGCTGACAGCGCTCGGTGCCCAGGGCTGTCCCGTGGGAGCTCCGAGGGCCTGGGGTCTCCGGGGAGGCTCTGGCCTCTGCACAGGTGGGTCCCCTGCTGCTGTCTGTCTGTCTGTCTGTCTGGGGCCCGGCCCCTGTCCTGCCCCTTCCTTTCCCCGGCTGAGCAGGGTGGGCTTAGGCACTGGAGTGGGCCGAGGGCTTGGAGCAACGTGGACCGAGCCGAGCCTGGCCCTTGGGCCTGTGGGTGCGTTTCGCCTCACCTGCACCAGAGCATCCTGCCAGAAATGCCGGCCCTGGAGGCCTCCACAGGCTCTAGAAATACGAGGAGGCATCTGGGCTCCTGGGGGGCAGGGGGTGGGGGCTGTGGTGGAGGCACCCACAGCTCCCCCGCCCTCGACCCTCCTGGGGCGGGGCTGGCTCTCCCTGCAGACAGACGGGGGCCGCAGACCAGGCTCCGCCAAGCCTGGGAGCAGGCCCCGTGGGAAGGGACACCCTCTGCGTCTCGTCTGACGCCAGGGGCTGTGTGCGGCTCGCACCCCAGCTCCGGGGGAGCGGGGGGACTGGCTTGCTGGGGGTGGGGGTGGGGGTACTCGGGGACAGGGGCCCTGGAGGGCCTGGAGGGCGGGCCTCCCTGGGCGGGCGAGGCCGCGCACAGGGTCAGGGCCTGCGAGGAGCCAGCTGGGCAGCGAGGCTAATCCTCGATAATCGCTGGGGTGGGTGGCGGGGAGGGTGGCGGCGCCTTCTCCCCTTTCTCTGCACTTAGCCGAGGGGGCAGCTCTGAAAGCACCTTGGTCGGGCCTTCAAAGGTCCGGAGAGCAGGCCGGGCCCTAGGAAAGCCTCCTGAGTGCTCCGACACCCGATCGGGGCCCCCAATTGCCCGCAGGGGGTTAGCGGGGTCTCCGGCAGCGGCGTCTCCAGGTGAGCACGACTGGCCTCCCCCGGACCACCTCCCGGGGCTGGGCCTCCTTTGAGCCTGGGTCGGTGCAAGCACACGCATTAGTCTCTGGGGGCCCGGCGCCCCCGCCCCAGCGCCCAGGTGGACCGGATCCAGGCAGGGAGGAGGGAGGCCCGAGGTGCCGCCCAGCCTCCAGCCGCTCCTGGGGTCACAGGGTCCTGGAGCACCAGACCAGGGGGCTGCGCCCCTCCCTCATGCCCACACACGGCCCTTTCCAGGGCCTGGGGTGCTTCCCCTGGTGCCGGCTCTCCTGGGCGTCGCCCCCTCGCCCTCCCGGGCCTGGTCTCCCCTTAAAATGACGGGGTCACACCTGACCCTCCCTCGCCTGATTTACCCAGCCCCGCTGGATTGGACGCGCGAAGCCTCGGCCTGTTTCCTGACAGGCTGCGTGGTTTCCGTCGCCGGGCCGAGGGAGGCCGCTCGCCACAGGGGCCCGCCGTCCGCCGTGCGGTCTGCAAACGCTCTCTCCCGGGGGCTCTGCGGCCCCCGTCGCTCTGCTCGCGGCCCCCGTGCGAGGCAGGGTCGCTCCTCGTGGCGTGTTCCAGTCCGTCTGTCTGCTGAGGGGCCGTCTGTCCGCCTCCCACGGAGGGCAGGCTCCCCCTTCTTGGGCGAGGGGGCTTGTTAGCAATCAGA
Organism: Phyllostomus hastatus; assembly: GCF_019186645.2. Taxonomy (NCBI): domain Eukaryota; kingdom Metazoa; phylum Chordata; class Mammalia; order Chiroptera; family Phyllostomidae; genus Phyllostomus; species Phyllostomus hastatus. Next base: position 172,060 of record NW_025333611.1, on the reverse strand, counting down.
CACTTAATTAGTTGGCCCATTAGATGTTTCCAAAATACCTTTCTTTTCATTTTTCCTGTTTTGATCTTCAGAAAACCTTGATATCCCAAGCGGTGCTTTGCTGCCTGCGCTCTCTGAGGGGCCTGCTGGGGAAGATGTTGTAGCCCTGACAGGGGGTGGGCTGGCGGGGGTGCTGAGGGCTCTTCTGGGGGGAGGGGTCGGGCCCAGGGCCAGTCCTCCGAAAGCCCCTCGCCCCACCCCGGCAGCTGTCGGGCAGGCAGGTCTGGTGGGCACCAGGGTGGTCCGGACCTGGGAGGGTGAGTGTGGGAGAGAGGCCCGTAGCCCGCGGGGCTCGGGGCGGGGGGAGGCTTGGCTGCGGGCCTGTGCCCTGCCCCCCTCGGGGGCCGCCGGCCTGCACCTTTTCAAAACACCAGCTGGCCGTCCACCCCTCTGCCCCCTCCTGCTGGGTCCCAGAGACTCAGACAGCTGGTTCTTGCCCCACCTCGGGTCCAGACCCTGAGCGAGGGGGGCGCTGGGGCTTCAAAGAATTCCGGGCTCTGCGTCACGGAGGGACAGGCACAGGTGGGAGCACAGGTGCTCCGGGGAGGGCGGGCACGGCCCCACAGAGGTGCGGCCCCTCCAGAGCCCAGGGGCTCAGGCCAAAGGCCAAAGTGCGAGGAGAGGAGGGACACGGGTCCCGAAGCTCCTGCTACATCTCAGGCCTCAGGGCCCCGTCCCCCAGGCCCACCGCCTTCTCTGAGCGCCGCTGCCGACCCCCCGTCCCCCGGGAGCCCCCAGTAGGTGCCGCTAGGTCACAGTCTCGGGGTGGCGCCCGGAAATGTGCCCACGACGGGGTGGGAGCCATGGCCACTCCAGGAGGGTCCCGGACAGAAGTGCCTCCGGCCCGTCTGGGCAGACGCCGGCTCTGTAAGCTCTGTGACTTTCCTGTCGGAGTGCGGTCGGCACTCGCAGAGAGGCGCACCGACCCTGTGTGGGCAGCCGAGCCCGCCCCAGGGGGAGCCCCGGCCTGCGCCTGGAAGCCGGTCCCACCGACTTCCCCTGAAACGTGTGCGTTGGTCCACGCAGTGGCTGGAACCCACCGGTCAGGCCGTGGCACCAAACTCAAGGCCGACGCTGTGCCCAGCACCTCCCTCATTTCCCTGCAGAAAGTCCCACGTTTGTATGAGGACCGTGGCTCAGAGGGGTGGTTCAGAGCCGCCGCCGTGGGATGGTCCCGACGCGTGCGGGGCGAACGGCTACGGAAGATCCTTCTAGGAGAGGCCCAGCCGGGGGCGCGCCGGTCAGGCTCACTGCAGCTCGGCAGCCGCTGCCTGTCGGGGGAGGGGCCGCCGCCCTCGGAGGAGCACCTGAGACGCTCGAGGTCCGGGTCACGGCCCTCCTCCCTCCCTCTCCAATCGTCCGTCCATCTGCATACCCCCCCCCCCCCCCCCGTCCAGCCCCGTCCACTGCCATCCCTCCGCCCTTCCACCCACTGGCCCACCACCCACCGGCCCTCCCTGTTCACGCGCCCACACGGGAAGGGCCTGCCGAGTGCCGTGTGCCGGGGTCCAGGCGCAGAGGACGCGGCAGGGAGAAGACGGAAGTCCTCCCTGTCCTTGACCTCACCACGGGCGGGAGGCGGACGCGAGCACTGACCCGCTCCGACGCCGAGCCCCACTCACAGCGCCGCGGGCGGGTCTGACCACCCGCGGAGAAACAAAGGGAGCGGAGAGAGCGGAGACAACACAGAGGGAGCAGGAGGACGGGAGCCAGACACAAAGGGAACTCCCTACGATTTTATCGACGGGAGTTTCAAAGGCGGAACGTCTCCTCCTGGCCTCAGCCGCGGTTGCCCCACCCGGGGGGGGCGCTGGGGGGAGGGGCCGTCTGTGAGGCGCAGGGGCCGGCCCCCTGGCGCTGGAGGAGCCCCGGTCCTGATCTGGGCGGCGGTCCCACGACGGCGTGTGCGTGTGGGAGCCGCCCAGCCCTGCAGAGAGGTCTGTGCGCCTCAGCCTCTCCCACTGCAGACGAAACAAAGCAGGACGTCCGCACACGTGCTGTTCCCGGGGGCTGCCGCACTCGGCGTCGCCAGGATTCAGAGCACGCTGACGCGCTCACGGCGGGGCGCCCGGGCCCGCGAGCCCCTCGCCGGGGCCTCGGCCGCAGCGTGTGCGTTCCTCCCTTCTGCTCTCCGCCCGCCCCTGCGGCTGAGGCCTGCTCCTCCGCTCAGAGCTGGAGTCTCTGTGGAGCCCCCAACTCGACACGGACGGGGTTTGGTCTGGGTCTTCAGGTGCCCTGCCCCTGGCTCACGACACACGGGACCTCGGCGACTTCGCTGGCGGACCCCACGCTGACCTGAGAGGGAGACCCCGCTTCTGCCAGAGGACCCTTGGCGCCGAACTGCCTCTCCTGGCAGGCGGTGCCTTCCCTGCGGGCAGGGCCCTCCCCCAGGGGTGCCCACTGCACGCTGGTACCCAGAGGGAAGGCAGGGGCTGACTCAGAAACAGCCTCTGGTCTCAGGCATCGCGCACAGCGCGACAATCAGGTATGGAGCACCTACTGTGTGCCAGGCACCATTGTAGGCGGGAAGGTGGGAAAAACGAAGTGAATGGAGACTGTTCGCCCGGCATTGTTTGCTTCCAGAGAGACAGAGCGACCGCACTTCCCCCGCACAGTCGAACACATGGGGCGGGGAGGACTCCTGGCCTCGGCGCGTCGGAGAAGCGAGCAGACTCGCCTTCCCACGGACACATTGTGTGAAAGATGCTTTCCCAGAGCCCGGCGCGGCACAGCAAAGGAGGTGGCCCCCGAGAGAAGGGACGCAGATGGGCTAGGCCCCGCCAAACCCGGCCGTCTGCCCCGGGGGACCTCCGTCTGCCCCGCGCGGGGAGAGGGGACCGAGTCAAGAAGTAGAGCAGAGAGTTTGGGGGAACCAAGGGGACAGGAGGTCCCGCACCCCAGAATTCACGTGGGGGGGAAGCCCCAGGAGTTTGCAAGGACCCCCCTGGAGTACTCAGGAAACTGGTGCATGTGAGGAAACAGCCCGAGGCCAGGAAAAGAACCCCTGAGTCAGAGCGGAGGACACTGCGGGGTCACAGTGCCGGGAGAGGAGGCCCGGCCTCAGGAACGGGAAGTGTTACTAACGAGATGACTTTCACAATGTCTGGCACCCGGCGTGCAAAGCAGAGGGACACATGACTCACGTCAGGGAAGATCAGCCCATGGAAGTGACGGCCATGGGTGTTGGTTACACGCAGATAAGACGTTACAATGGTTGTTAAGACTTCAGTCCACAGACACAGAAGGTTAGAGACCTGGAGAAAGTAGAACGAGACTTACACGGACTTGTAGGAGTGAGAACGTGCCATGTTTGAGGCGAAAAGGTCAGTGGGGAAGGTGAGCAGCAGACTAGCTCTCCCAGGAGAAAACACCGGTGAGCGCGGCTGCACAGCGCCAGGAGCCGTCCAGAACCAAACACACGGAGGCAGAGATGACCCGGACGGGGCACCGGCGGGCTGGGAACGGCGCACACGCGGCCAGCACACGTGCCGTCGGGCCGCCTGGAGGAAGGGGGACGGCAGCTGCAGAGCACGCAGACTCAAGGTGGAGGGCCAGCCGCGGGCCCAGGAGGGGCGCGAGAGACCGCGAGTTCCTCCCCGACACACGCAGGCCAGAGGACGGCCGGGCAGCCTCTTCGGGTCACTGGCCGAAAAAACCCTGCAAATCCAGAATTCCATACCCAGTGAAAACGACTTTTGAAAGGAAAGGCAAAATAGAGGTGGTTCGGACGCAGGAAGGCTGAGGGAATGTATCGCGGGCAGACCCGTGGGAAACGTTAAAGAAAGCCCCTCAGGCGCAAGGACGAGGACATCAGACACAGACGTGGCCCTGCCCAAGGAAACAGACGGAATCGGAGGCGGTAAACACGGAGGCGAACCAATGCGTGGTGTTGTCGTGTAAATCTTAGGAGGCGATTGAGCTTTGGGACTGGCAGTGCGAGCTTGGCAAAAACTCTCCTCCGAACATTTATTAAACTGGTCAAAATTAGCAAAGACAATCGTCTAAAATTTGTAGATATTAATCAAAGGGCTGAGAAAAACCCCGAGGGGCCTTTGTTCAACGAGGTCTCTGAAACTTGGCCCAAACGAGAGGCCGTGACACTCCAGGGAGGGGCCCCGCCCCCGCCCCCGCCCCCGCCCCCTCCCCCACCCCCCTTGGCTCCGGCTCCGGCTCTGGGCTCGGGCTCCGGGCTGCAGGAGGCTGTCCCAGGGGGCTCCGCGTTGAGCGGAAGCTCCGCCTCCTGCGGCGCCCGGAGCTGGACGGGCCGTTCCGTGCGGACACGACAGCCGGTGCGGATTCCCAGCTCCCATGGAGGTGGCCACAGGCGGCCACACGCCCCTCTACTGAACGGCGCCCGCAGCACGAGGGGCGTGGCCCGCGGCCCCGAGGGGGCGGGCCTCCCAGCAGTGAGGCTGCGCGGAAGCGGCCGGACAGAGACCCCCCACCCCACCCCCCCCCCGCGGCCCCGCCGTGCAGGACCCCGTGCTAGTCGAGCTCCGGGGAGCGCAGACGGATGTGCGCCGGGTGGTGGGTGTGCTCCGCGCGTTACTGTGACGATGGGCTCACAGGTGTGCTGATGAGCGACTGCTGCACGCATCGCCAGTGTTACACTTTACGTAGGTGCCTTTACTGTGAGATAGTGCAATAAAACTGTGTTTTAAAAAGTTAACGAACACTTGGAACTCACCTCCTCCTGGCCATTTTACGATGTGCTGCCGTTAGGCTTTCTCCATAGTAAACATTTCGGACTTTGGGCTGTGTGATCCCCTCATCCCAAGTCTGTGGCTGTGGCGGGAACCTGGCCACAGTGGGTATCAAACCCACGGGCTCCGCCACGGCGGGAAAACTCTGAAAGAACAGGTGAGGGTCTGGGTTCAAGCCTGGGCTGCAGTTTGCACACTGTCCCCGGAGGTCCTCGGGGCACATGCGGGCAGGTGTGTGCCAATGCACCAGCCGCCCTGGTTCTGCTCCTGGGCCACGGCGATCGCCGGCAGCTGGAGGTCAGCTGTGCTGGGAGTGGGGGTGTTCGCACCACAGACACTGGCGAACGTCCTGGCACCACAGACACTGGCGAATGTCCTGGGTTGGGTGGGGAGGGCCTGGCTGACCGCGTGGCCAGTGGAGCTGACCTTGGGTGTGGAACTCGGAGCTGTGCGGAGGCCTTCGCCTCGAGGACTGGCCCTGGTGGAGCCTTTCTCTCGCCCAGCTTCCTTCAGGCACCTGCCCCTGAACCACCCTGTGGCGTCCCGCATCCCTGGCCTGGCCCTGGTGCACACAAGTGGCCTCGAAGGCCCCGGGATCGGGGGCAGGGTCGGTCTGAGTCCCTCCCCCACATGCCGCCGTGTGGCCTGAGCAGGCTGAGTGTCTCTGAGCCTCTGTCTCCTCGACACACGAGGATGGCGAGTCCTGTGTCCAGAAAACCCCGGCAGACGCAGGGGCTGCGTCAGCCCACCAGCCCCCTGCGGGTACGCGCCAGCCCGGGCAGCTGCACCTGGGGCCCCGACCTCGAGGGCTCCCCGGGAAGGGGGGCCATCGCCTCCAGTGCTGGCTCTGGCAGAGGCCAACCTCCCACGTGGGCTTGCCCACCCAGCTCTGCCCACCCAGAATGAAGGTGAGTTCTGGGGGTTCACAGACGCCAAGTCCCGGGGGTCCCAGGTGCAGAGGTGTTGCGGGCAGGGAGTCAGCCCCCGAGGCAAACAGGAGTCGAGGCCAGGCCGGCCCCTCCCTGTTCCTCCCTCCTCCAGGGAGCTCCGGGCCCCTCCAGGGGTGTGCGCCTCCCAGCTTGGCTCCGGGAGAACGGTGCTCAGCTTTGCAGGGAGCAGTGGCCTGAGGGGAACCAGTGCCCTCAGTGGGGCGGCCGGCTCAGGCAGGGGTGCCTGGCCCCACCAGGTGCTCCCTGGAGGGGCAGCCTGAGGCCTGGGGGTCTTGCCCCCACTGGGCCCTGGGTGGGACGCGCTTCTCACTCTGGGTCCTCCCACACAGAGGCCCTGTTCCTGCTGTGACAGTGGCCGGGAGCCTGTCGCAGGTCCGCAGGCTCCGCTCTGAGCTGCCTCGGCCCTGGGTGCTGGGCTGAGCCTGACCCCACCCCAGAGTTGACCACCGCAATTCCCGGCTCTGGTCAGCTGTTCCTGTGACCCCTGCGCCCCGGCAGGGACCTTTGCCCACATCCCTGTCACACAGAGAAAAGGCACCCCGCTGACATTCAGGGTCCCACCTGCTTGGGCCCGAGCCGACCGCCTGCAGGACTTCCCGAGCGAGAGGCCCCACGCCCAGGGCGGTTTCTTGCCCATCAGTGTACTCTGCAACCTCCACTTGGTCCCCTCCTCCAGGAAGCCCTCTGGAGCCCCTCCCTCTGCAGAAGGCGACCTCGCGCTCACCAAGGCCTCTCAAAGCCCCTAGTCCTCTCCCCCTCGACGAACACACGTCTCACTGCTGAGTCCTGACTCAGCACGGGCCCCAGCACCCCGGGGTGCTGGCCACGTGACCCAGGGCAGCTACAGGCCTCCAGAGCAGCCGTGGCTAGCCATCCACACCCCTCTCCTCAGCCAGCTGGACAGGGACCCAGACCTTGGCCTTGCCACGGGGATCTATCTTTAACTCCCGGACAGCCAATTCCTCTCTATTTTGAGAGAAGAAAAAAATTCCTCTCTGAAGTCTGGTTCAGAAAGTCCTCGCCCATTTAGGCCAATTCCCCAGAGAGACCTCTGGCCTCTACTGTGGTTGGTGGGGGGCGGTGGGGGGAGTGGCTGGACCCGAAGGCACAGCCGAGACGCCTTCTCAGAGGCTGGCTGGCTGCCCGGCCCCACGGGGGCGGGGGAGGGGGTGCTGGCAGCTCCACGTCCCCCACCCCCTCCCCCGCACCCCCCAGCCACGCCCAGCTCCGCCCGCAGCACCTGGCCTGGGCCACTCTGCGCCGGGCGCTAACAGGCCTGCGGCACAGCCTGTGCTCCTGGTTCGGACTTCGGGCAGCTGTGGGACCTCGGACATCGTTGTTCTTTTGACGATCGCAGCGCAGGTTCCCGCGGGAACCTGCCGGGTCCTGCGTCTCCGCAGCCCCCGTGGGCTCTGACGGGTGCAGACGCCCTCCAGCAGCGGGCGGGGGGCTCCGGCCCCTCCCCGCCTTGACCAGCACGTGCTGCTGTCTGTCTCCTGTCTTCACGTCAGCCGTTCCCCCGGGCGTGCGGAATTGGGCCCCGTGGCTTCCAGGAGGCTTTGTAAGGAGGTTCCTGGGCCGACTTTTCGCGGCAGTTTCGGGGTCCCAGGAAAACCGAGCCGAGTGCACAGGGCTCCCCTGGGCCCCCCGCCCCACACACCTGCCCTGTCCCCTGCGGTCCGCGTCCGGTCTGTGGTTACGTGGAGGGGCCCGTGCTGCTGCGTCCCCCCATCGCGCCCTGGGGGTCGGGTTCCGCCCGTGGCCGCGGTGTGAGCGTTTCCACACACGCGTCGTGTCCCGTGCCCGCCGCCGGGGTCCTCGTGGTCCCGCCTCAGGCTGAGTCCACTCAGAGCTGCTGTCCCTGCAGTCAGCAGCCACCTAAAGCTCGCGCCCCAGGGTCCCTGCACGTGGGTGACGCTGCCCTCTGTGCGCTCCACGCTCCACGCTCCCAGTGGCAGGGCGCCGCCTCCCCCTCTCCCTCCCAGGTCACTGTTCTGTGGACCGTGAGCCCCTCCCGGGTCCTCCTTTCGTCCCCTTCTGGGCGCCTTTGTCTTCCTCTGTGCGGGAGGGTGCCTGTGGGAGGCGGGAGGCCCCTCTCTCCGCCCAGAGCTGTCCTGCCCCTGTGGTGTCGGAGCTGGGGCCCAGCGGCCCCGGATCCTCCCCAGATGCCCGTGGGACAGGGAACCAGTCCCTGCGTTGTCCGCCTCGGGCCGGTGCGGGCGGTGGCGGGGGGGCAGCTTTGTCAGGGCCTGTGCCCGCCTGGCCGGCCAGGCCACTGAGCGGGAGACCGGCACGGCCCTCTCCCGTGACTGGCGGACAGGGCCAGCCGCCCCGCAGGCTCGGAGCACGCCCGCCGCCCCCGCGCGCGGCTCTGTCTCAGGCTGTGGGGCCCCGGTGGCTTGTCTGGCATTTCTGGACGCCTTTTCCTTCTGATTCCCGAGAGAACGCCGTCTCTGCTGTCTTCCTCCAGCCTCGGTGCCGGGACAATGCCGGCTTCGTGCACGCAGCCCTTTGGGAAGGGACCTCTCTCCACGCTCCGGGCGCCCCTGGGTGAAGTTCCTGTGGCTGCTGCTTCAACTGTTTGCTAGAACTTTTTAGTAATACCATCAGATCCAGGGGGTTCTTTGGGGGAGGGTACTTTTAAATGACGAATTCAAGCTCTTTAATGGCTACGGGACTGTTCACACGACCTGTTTGGTCTTTGTTGAGTGTTGATGGTCTGTGTTGTGTAGGGTGCCCCACGCACTGACCCTTGCAGCAGGCACCTCGGTCTGTCCAAGCACGGGAAGGCGCCAGGGTGGGTCAGCTGGGTGCCCGGGGCGCGGGGCTCCGGTCTGGAGCCCTCTGCTGACCGTGGCGGGGCCGGGAGGGACGGGGACCTCAGCACAGCCCGCTCAGAGGCCCCCGAGCACCCACGACCGGTGTGAGCAGGCTCCCAGCCGCAAGCAGGACAATGACACGCTCTCTCCGCCGAGAGGTTTGGGCCCAGAGACGGAGAACTGCCAGTTCGTGGGGGTGATGGGAGGTCAGGGGCCTGTTCGGGGCAGGGGCCTGGTGCAGAGGGCAGGGGCCAGGGCTGCCGTGCAGACAGAGGCCTTGAGGCTGCTGGACGAGGGTGGCGCTGCCACTGCATCTGATGTCCTGTCCCCCTCCCCCAGCTGTGACCCGGCCTGGACGGCCACTTCCCGACAACGGACCAGGCCCCGGCAGCCATGAGGGTCTGGAGACCATCCCAGCCCAGCAGGAAGGGCTCAGCCAGGGCCACCTGCTGTGAGGGACCCAGACCCCCAGGGCTGTTCCCAGGACAGCCCTGGCCAGGCTGGAGGGCAGTGGCCCCCCTCCCGACCGTGGCCCCTGTCTGCAGCCTGGCCAGGGGCACAGCTGACCACGCCCGTCCGCCCCAGGAAAGGGGTAAGGACCGCCCTTGCCGGAGCTATTTCAGTGCCAGCTGAGCACTCGCGTGGCTGCCTCAAGAGGCAGAAAATGCCGGGCTGCAGCTGGTTCCCTCAGCAAAGCCCGGTCCCCGCTCCTCAGGCAGACCCTCTCTGGGCGCCTGGCCCCACGGAGGGCCCTGCTGAGCTGGACCGAAGTCTCCAAAGCTCTGCAGCACCTACAGGGTCATTCACCCACCCGCCCACCCAGGCCCACCCATCTGTCCAGCCGTCCATCGGCCTGTTCCCTGGCCCCAGGGAGCGCCTGTGTACAGCCCCACCTCCTTCTGCCGTCTGCTTGCTCCCCAGGAGCCCGGCCCGTGTTCCTGGCCCTCAGTCCCCATGGCTCAGGCAGTGGGCCCGTCACAGGTGGACACAAGAGGGTCCCCAAGTCACAGACTACAGACCCCTGCCCCCACGGGCTCCTGCCCCACCCGCAGGGAGGCAAGCCAGGGAGCAGATTGAAGCCAGGAATTCTGGGGACAGCCTCACAGGGGGGGCGGCTGCACGTGGGGGGCGGCGGCGGCGGAGGAAGCCAGCGTGACCGGCCTGTCCCAACTCGCCCGGCCGGGCAGCCGTCCCCCAGCTGCAGCAAGCCGCCGCCTGCCCGTAGCCCTCCTTCCTGCGTCCCGAACTCCGCGCCAGCCGCCCAGGGGGGCCTCAGCCCGCCTCCCTGCCCCGGGCTGCTTTCACTTCCAGCTGGAAAAAAAGGAAAACCCTCTTCCCACGGAGCTGCCAGCCAGCCGCCCGCCCCAGGGCCCGCCTGCTGAGGTCCCGTCCTGGGGGTTTTCCAGACCCCAAAGTCCCCTTTCCGGGGCTGCCCTCCCCCCGCCGCCCCCCCAGCCTCCTCTGGGTCCCCGTCACTCTCTTCCAGGCCCCCTCCCCCCCTGCTCTTCCCTTCCCGGGGTCGGGGCCCAAGGTTCCCACGGCCCCGCCCTCCTCTCCATCCTCTGCCTGACCCTGAGCCGAAGGCCACTTCCCCTGGGGGGACATGTGGGCTCGAGTCAGCGGGCGGGGGAGGGGGGAGATGTCGGGGCGAGTGAGGTGGGGTCAGGCCATGGGGGGGCGGAGATGGGAAGCTGGGAGCCCACCCCTTGCTCTCCTGGCCCCGCCCCCCAGGGAGGTGGGTGGTGGCCCTGCGCCTCTTCGCCTCTTCGAGGGCCCCCACGCTGCCCCGCCCGCCCGTCCTCAGGGAGTGCGGGCCTCGGTGCTGGGCCCCCCAGTCCCGCCCGGGGACCAAAGCCGCTGCTCCCTCTCCTTGCGGTTTTCCCACGGCCCGAGGAAGCGCCTTGCAGTGAACTCCCAGTGAACCTTCGCCTCGCCACTGCAGACACCCCGCTGCCCTCCCGGGGGCTGCCTGCGTCGCCTCAAGCGCTTTCCAGGAGTCGCAGGCTCGGGCGCTGCCCCGAGACTCCCGGCGGACCCCTTGTGTCCTGCCCCACAGCCGCAGTCTCTCCGGCTGTGAAATGGGCCCGTTCTGCACCCCCTGCCCATCACAGGCTGAGCACGTCCTACACGGGCTCGGAAGGTCACTTCACATTGCTGACACCCATCCGAGCCCCGGTCTCATGGGACGCAGGGTCCGCCTTCGAGTGGAAATGGACCTTGGGGTCTGCATGCTGAGGGCCCACCCGGACCGCCCAGCAGGGCAGCCGGGGGCCAGCCTCTGGGCAGAGGGCCGGTCTTTGCTGCCTCATTCCCAGAGGCCCTGCCCTGAGAACTGGGCAGCATGGAGGGTTTGGGAGGCCGGCGGCCTGGCCAGGGTGGATGCAGACACAAGGAGGGTCCCTCTGCAAGACACGGTCCCCAGGGCCACCCGGCTGGGCGGCTCAGCGGGCCAGCTCCAGCCTCCTGCAGCCGGCCGGGCTCAGACTGGGCTGCAGTGGGCCGTGGGCCGGCGGGATGGTGGGCGGCCCCAGGGGGCAGCGTCCACGTTCCTGTCCCCCCCCCCCCGACCCCTGCAGACTCACTGACCTGGTGCCCACGCTCGCTGGGACGAGGCGCACACTGTCCATTCACACACAGGACCCGGGGACCCGGACAGGTTCCTGCGGTCCCAGGGGCGTGCCCACCTCTACCCGTCCACACCCCCGCCCCCATCCCCCCGAGTCCAGGTCCTTGCTGGGCACCTGCTGGGAGACCTGCCCTCCGCCCACCTCTGCCCCGCGGCACTGCCCCATGCAGGTGCCTGAAGACCATCTGCCCCTCTGGGCACCCTCCGTGGCTGGGGACTGGGCTGATGCATGAGCCCGAACCCCGAGCTGGGCCGACTGGCTTCTGTGCCCTTCTCCCCGACCAGGCTGGGAGCCCCCCCGGCAGGGAACTCCATCGCCGTTTCCACTGGTGGGTCCCCCGGCCCTGACACCCGCACCCCACAGGAGGGGAGAGTGAGGCTGCGAGTGGGAGCAGGGGGTCCTGCAGGAGGGCGTAAAGACTCAGAATTCAGCAGAAACGGAAGCGAGGGGGCGCTGCTGTCGGAGGCAGGACTCGGGACAGGGCCCTTGCTTCTCCAACAGAAGACAGGTCTGCGATGGCAGAGCCTGGGGCTCGTTGCACAGGCGGGGGGTCGGGAGCCAGGTCTCAAAGGGCACAGGACGCTGCACAGCCTCCAGGCCCAAGTGGGGTGCTCCTGGCGCTCCCCTGCCTGCTCACTCACTCGCTCATTCACTCATTCATTCACTCCATTCACTCACTCACTCATTCATTCACTCAGCCGCTCATTCATTCATCCAGTCACTCATTCATTCACTCAGTCATTCACTCATTCACTCCATTCATCCACTCATTCATCCACTCACTCATTCACTCACTCATTCACTCACTCGCTCATTCACTCATTCACTCACTCGCTCGCTCATTCATTCACTCACTCGCTCATTCACTCATTCATTCACTCAGTCACTCACTCAGTAACTCATTCATTCACTCAGCCACTCAGCCACTCAGTCACTCATTCACTCATTCACTTGGTCGCTGACTCAGTCATTCACTCACGCACTCATTCACTCACGCACTCATTCACTCATTCATTCAGTCACTCACTCATTCACTCAGTCACTCATTCACTCATTCACTTGGTCGCTGACTCAGTCATTCACTCACGCACTCATTCACTCATTCACTCACTCGCTCACTCCTTCACTCCTTCATTCACTCCCTCCCTGCCTCCCTCATTCATTCACCCACCCACTCACTCATTCATGCCATAGTTCCTGCATCATCAGATGAGAGACCAGACCCTCAAAACTTCAAGGAATTTCAGTCGGGGCCATTTGTGTAAATTTTTTTTTTGGTGAAGCACATTCACAGTTTCTAGACACGTGGCCACGACCAGACGTGTGTGCTCATCACGAACCGGAGCTAGGTGGCCCCCAGCCACCGAGATGCAGAGGGTGGGCACACGGAGCTGGCCCTCCGAAAGGAGGGCCCTCCTGCTGAGCTTCCCCGAGCCTGGCCCTGGCCGTCCCCTCCTGCCCTGGGCCCGGTGGGTGGACGCCGGGGCCCTCGGGCCCTGTGCAGAGCGTCTGGGACGTGTTCCGTGGGGGCCGAGGCCCCAGGGTCTGATGCCGGGACAGGGAGCTGCTCGATCACGGCGCCGAGCGCAGGTCAGAGCTCCGGTCCCACAGCAGCCCCTGTGGCCGGCGAGGCGCGGAGGCCCTGGGCCGCATGGTGCCTGGCTGCTCCGGGCAAGGCCGGCCCCCCGGGGGAGGGACGGGCCGCAGAACCACGGGCCGCACATGAGACAGCACAGCAGGAATTTCCTATTCTATTTTTACTGCAAAATCTGCACTGGCCAAGGGCATGTGGTCTGGAAAACTCTGTCCTCCCTGACGGCTTGGCTGCACCAGAAGGGCGCTGGGCCTGGAGCAGAGCTCTCGCAGCCACCAGGGCCCCGGAGATGCAGGGCAGGGCCGGGAGCCTGAGCGCTCGCCTGTGTACCGCCCGGTCGGCCGTGGAGAGGCTGGGAGAGGTGGGCCGGCGAGGTGCCGGGTTCGGGAGGCGCTTTCGGGGGCTTCTGTCTGAGGCGAGCGTGGAGGCTGCATGCTGGGCAGGTGGGGGCCAGGTGGGAAGTGGGCCGTGGGGCCTGGCCCGGGGCAGGGAGCCTGGCTGCAGGGACAGCCCCGCCCTGTGCCCTCTGGGGCGGGGCCCAGCCGCAGGCCGCAGCCGGACACAGATCCAAGGCGGACCAAAGCCTCCTGAGTCACCCTGGAGGCCCCTCTGACCTGCAGGGCCGGGTGCACGGGAGGGCCCGCCCAACGGTGTCTGGGGGTGTCTGTCAGGCTCGGCGGGAGCCGGGGAGAGCCCGTCTCCCCCAGAACCCCAGGCTTCCTTCACGCCCTGGTGGGAAGTGCGGGGGCTTCTGTGTGAGCCCCTGTGAGAGGGCAGTCCTGTCCAGCTGGGTCCACGAGCTGTGGGCTGTGGGGAGCAGCCCGGGCAGGATGAGGCAGGTGGAAACCCAGCCTGGCTTTGGAGAGGGGGTCCCCATGTTCCCTCAGGGACCCCTATGGAGTCCCACGCCAGGGGGCGGCGCCACCTCGGGTGGGACACACGATGGCAGGGCCAGCTCTGCAGGGCTGACCGCAGGGGCGATGGTTCAGCAGCCCCACTCGCGTCCCCGACAGATAAAGAGAAAAGGAACGGCTCCTGTCTCCTCCCACACGACCACGCTGTGCTCTGAGGTGGGGGGTGGGGCCTGTCCTGGCTCCGCCTTCCGCTGCTAAGACAGCGTCACCTGGCTCAGGTGCAGGCCAGGGCTGCTCGGAGGGGCTGGACGAGCTGAACGAGTGTGTCCACCGCACACGCACGCGTGCTCACACACCTACACATGGACACACACATGCTTACCCATGTGAAGAAGCACATGCACACACGCATGTGCCCAGAACATGCATGGTGACACGGAACACACCACGCGCTCTGTGCCTGCAGCTGTTGCCGACAGGACCACCAGCCGCCCCTCGGGAAACGCTTTTCCTGCAGACGAGGACGAGTCCGGGGGGAGAGCGGCTGGCGGGGGGGGTCAGGGCGCAGCGGCGAGAAGTGAACCCGAGGGCGGGCCTCTGCCCAGCCCTTCTCTGCAGACGGGGGTGGACACAGACCCCGGGGGAGTCCCGCCCTCCCTCCCTCCCTCCCAAGGACACGGCGGGGAGCGTTGCAGACCTGCGGGAGAGAGGGGACAGGAGACTGCTGGGGAGTACGAACTGTGGTCCCGTGGCCACCCGCCTACTTCTCGAGATGCGGACCACGCCCCCAGCGCTCCGCTAACGCGCCTGACAGGGTCGGCCGCCCGCCTCACAGGCCCCCGGAGCTCGGGCCAGGGCCGAGGTGTGCAGGGCTGGGGTCACTGCCCGGAATCAACGCCAGGCTCAGCGTGCGCTCCCGGGTGACCGGGTCCGCCGGCGTCCCTGTCCCTCAGTGGGTGGGGACGTCAGAGTGGGTGAGGCCGGAGTGGAGCCCGGGACACCGACGGCCCCTGAGCACTGTCCTCTGTCCTTCCTGCCGCCTGCCTCTGCGGGCACACCGGCGTCGCCACCCTGGCCGGGATGGGCCAGGTAGGAGGCTCCCACACGGCCCTCGGGCCCCGGAGCCTGGCCAGGGTCTTCCAGAGAGGGTGAGAGTGGGGGTCTCTCCCCAAATTCTCATTCCTCCCGGTAACAGGGCTCCACAGCATGGGCCCACTCAGGGAGCCCCCCACTCTCTGGGCCTCTCTGAGTGACGTGGCTTCAGGAGCCGAGCTGGGAAGTGACGGCCTCCCCCCTGCCCTCCGCCCCCCACCTCCCCCGGCCAGAACGACAGCAAAGGCAGGGCCGGTGGGCAGACAGCGGTGGGCCGCCCAGCCCGGTCAGCCAGGCCCTCGGGCAGCCCGCGCAGGGAGGGAGCCGAGGGCCTCCGACTGAGCTGCACATCAGGGGCCTGGCACCTGGCGTCTGGCCTGGCCCTGGTCACCGCAGGTGCTTTTGTCCCCCAGGAGGCCTGGGCGGGAGGGGGCCCTTCCTCTGTGCGCCCCGACCTTGGGTCAGGGTGTCAGCCTCACAGACTCAGGGGAACCTCTTCAGGGTTAGGGTGAGGGTGGAACGCCCCTGCCCCGCAGGGAACGGTGAGCGGGAAGGAAGAGCCCCGGCCGTGGCCAGCGGCCTTCACGTCCGCGGGGAGCTGCAGCTCACCCCCACCCCACGGTCCCCGCCCCAACCACAGGCAGCTGCCCGGTGCCCTGCGGTCCGACCCGGTGGGGGCACTCTGACTGGCGGGGGCGGGCTGCTGTGGTTGAAGCCCGGGGAGGAGGAGATGCCTGTGGGTGAAGTCCACCCCAGGGTGTCTCTGGGCCACCAGGACTGCGTTCCGGACCCAGGCCGAGCACCTAGAAGACCCCTCCCGCCTGCACGTGCGAGGCCCCTCTGGGTGTCCGAGCAGGAGTCGGTGCAGCCAGGCAGCCCCCCCACGGCCCCGAGGGAGGAGCTCCAGGCTCTGGACCGACTGTGGGGTCAGGGGCCAGCAGGCCTGCACAGCCTGGCTTACCCAGGGGCTGGGCGTCGGGGCTCAGCGTGGCGAGCTGCAGGGAACCCTGGGGCCCTGGCTGGAGCTCTGGGCGGCCCAGCGGGGCGCCCCCGGGCTGGAGAGCTGGGGTGTGAGGCCCGTGTTCAGGCCTCTGGGTGCCACACCTTCTGAGCCCCCTTCTGTCCTGTGGGTTCCCTGCTCCCCACTGGGCATGGCACCCAAGGACCTCGGACCTCGGAGCAGCTCTCCGGAACGCAATGCAGCTGGGGCCAGCGCGTGCCTCACGCAGACTCAGCCCACCTTCCCGCGGAGCCTCCGGCCACAGCCATCCCCACGCCCCGGCCGTCCAGGGTCCAGGGTCCAGGCCCCAGCAGACAGGGCTGTGGCACCGGCAGGGCACCCGTGTCCCCACGGCCAGCAGCCCCCCCCCACCCCATCTCCCGAGACGTCCGGGCTCTGAGGGAAGGCGGAGGTTCACGCTGCATCCCCCTCCCCGCCCCCTGCCCTCTCCCTGGACTGCGTTGCTTTGGGAAGGTTTCTGTGGAACAAAGAGTGTATTTGTTACGTCCTTTTAGCGGGGGTGGGCTTGCGGCAGGTGGACGGGTGAAACCAGCCCCTGCCTTTCTGACCCCTGCGGCCTCGCCCACCGCTGGCGCTCAGAACCAGCTTCCTTATCTGTTTCACGGGAGCAGTCCCACCTGGCAGGGCGCTGCGGGCACCGAGCAGATAATGGGCCATAAAGGGCCGGCGCAGGCTTGGCACGCAGCTGCGCCGCGGCCCTGAGAGCCGCCTTTGTGTTCCCCGGCGAGGTGTCTTATCTCCCCAGCCTGGAGCGGGGCCAGCGGGGCTCATCCCTGAGCCAGCCCAGGGCACCGGGCCTCGCTGCCCGGCCTGGGTCCGAGGACCCTCGCTGGCTTCCGCAGCGGCCAGCCTCGGGGCGTGGGGCTGGGCTGCAGGAATGCCATCCGTCTCCCCGGCCTCGGGCCGACCCCCGCCTCTGACGGGCCACCTGCAGCCGCAGCGGCTGCCCTGCGGGCCAGCTGTCAGCACGGGAGAGGCCGCCCGTCCCCGCAAGACCGGGCATGTGCTGAGAGCCGCATCCGGAATCCGCGGAGGCAGCCCGGGCGCAGCGGCGGCCCTGTCTCCTCTTGTCCAGGAATGCCCTCCACCTCCCCTCCCGACGTCCGCGGCTCCCCTCGAGCCAGGCACGCAGGTCTGGGGCAGGGACGCCACCCTCCGCTCGGCCCACTGGGCGGCGTCTGCGGCACGACCTGTGGCCGCCGAAGGGGTGTGGGAGGAGGACCTTGGGGTCCACAGCTCGTCCCCCTTCCGAGTCCAGCCCCTCCTGAGCCTTGCACACGGAGGGGAGGCCTGTGCGCCTGAAACAGCGTCCCAACCGAAGGCAGCACGACCGAGACCCTCTGTGGCTTCGGCCTGCTGGGGCCCGCAGGCCGGGGGCCAGGCTGGTGTGGTGGGGGCGCCCTGAGAGCTGCAGGCGAGGGCCGCTGGCTGGGTGCACAGTACCAGGGGACACCGGGAGACGCTGCCCGTGACGTGCACCTCCCGGCCGAGGTGCCGAGTGGCCGGGGAGGGGCCTGTGAGGGGCACAGAGAGAGTCTCCTTTCCTTTCCACCCCCCAGGTGACACCCAGGGGCTGGCTGGGGAGGGACCCTCAGCTGGCAGACCAGACAGGGGTCTGGCAGACACACAGAGAAACTGGGCCATGCAAGGAAACCGTTCTCAGACGGGGTGGCTGTGGACGCCCTACGGGGCTCGGAAGAGGCAGCCCTGGGCCCCGTGCAGAGGGAGGTGCCCACTGAGTGGGCCCAGGTGGGCCCAGTGGTCCCCACGCAGCTGCTCTGCTCTGGCCGTGGGGGTGTGGGACACTCACTGTCACCCTCTCCTGGTGGGCCAGCCCCGCAGCCCCGGGGACCTTCTCTCCAGGACGGATGGAAGGAGGACCATGCCAGGGCTCCTGGCCGAGCTCTGAGGGTGGCCCTCTCCCTCTCCAGGCCTCAGTTTCCCTGCCTTCGCAATGAGGTGCTCTCCAAAGCCGCTCCTGCGTGAGGCCCTGGCCTGGGCTGTAACCGCCCCGAGAGGACGCTCGTGGGACCCCGCCCCTGAGTTCGGCCTGTGCCACGGGACCCTCTCAGCTCCTCGGGGCACTTCTGGGGCCGTGAGGGCGAAGGCGGGCAGAGTCCAACGCCGTGGAGTCAAGGAGTTCCGCCGCACTGCGAGGCACCATGAAAGGCGAGCGGAGACGAACCTCGGAGCAGACGGGCACGCGCACCCGGGGCGGGAGGTCTGGGCTGGAAGCAGCCCCCGGCAGGACGGCAGGACAGCCGGGCGTGGACACTGGCCGGTGACTTCCCACAGAGGAAACCAGAGGCGACCGGCCTCGTTAGTAACCAGGAAGAGCCGCTCCGGGCACAATGACCGGCGGTTACTCACCGGCAGGCCGGCCAGAGGCTGGAGAGGCCGGCCCCACCGCTGGCTGGTCAGGGCGCCGGACCCCGCCCTCCTGCCGGGTGGCGGCCCCTGGCTGCCCACGTCTCAGAGAGGCCCAGCTCGAGTCCCCAGACCCGGCGGCTCCCCCCGCTCGGTGGGCTCGGGACGCGAGTGGGGCTGCCGGTGCCGCCGTGTGTGTGGTCAGGAGCGTGCGGCTTCGGCACCCGCGAGGGACACCCAGCCCGGGGTGGGGGGTGGGGGGGGCTTCGTCCCCTAGGGGCTGGGAGACGGCAGAGCTAACCCAGCGCAGGAGGGGTGGGGCGGGAGAGGGCACAGGCCGCTGCCACCTTCCCCCCCCGGGGTGCAGACTCGGGTCCCCTGTGAGTGGGTCGCACACACTCCACACGCACGGCCGAATCCGCTCTGCTGTGGGCACACTCTGGTCCCCAGGTTTAGAGAACCGGACTTTAAGACAGAGAAGAGTGGGTTCCCTTCGGGGCGGGATGGGGCTGCCAGCCCCCCTTCTCCTGTGCCCCCCACCCAGCTGGGGTCCCACAGCCGCCGGCCGGAGTCCTCGGTCCCGAGTCGCCCTTCCTGCCTCCCTCCCTCCCCGCCCCCGAGAGCCCTGACCGCTGACAGCCACTCTGGCAGCCCCAGGTCCCGTCCGCAAGGGGCCAGGGGCTCAGTGAAAAGGCGGCCGGGGGAGCTGGGGGTGCAGCTGTGCACCGCAGGGAAGGCACAGCTCTGGACGTGCGTGGCCACCCCGCTGCGCCCACCCCGCCCTAGGGGCCTGAAGGGGCCCCAGTGTGCCCAGTGGGTACAGGGAAGGGTGTGGGTGGGCCCAAGACCCCTGGACTGCGAGGACACGTGAGCAGGACAAAACAACAAGAAAATCCCCAGAAACCATCTCTCTTCCGTAGAATTCTCCAACAGGCAAGAACAGTACAGATCATCCACACAGAATACAACCCACATAACTAAACTGGCCACAGTCGGCTGTGCTTTGGGCGCTAAGTTGAGAGAACTGTGCAAAAATCTGACCCAGAAAAAGGAGATGCCGGCGTCTGCGTCGCTGGGCGGTGGGCAAGGCAGGGGCCTGCGAGTGGCCTGCCGACCCCTGGGCGCCTCACCCTGGGTTCCCGCGTCCTGGCCCCCAAGGGCCCCTCGTGAGAAGCTACAATCGTGAAAACTGGCCTGAGCACAGGACAGTGAGCGAAACATAATTTTCTCGTGAAATTGAAATGGAAGAGAAATAATTTCTACGAATATAATTTCAGTAAAATGAAAAAAAAAGTTTATTAGACACGGTTTGCTTTCAAGGTTAAACAATGGGCCCAGGATTAATACTGGATTAAGGGCGTTAGCTCTGGAAAACACTTTTTTGTTAAACATTAATCGGTGAAAGCAAGGTTGTAGTGCGATATTTCTGTGCCCACATGTCGCTGGGGCCCACCGGCCTGCGCGCTCCCCACGCACACCGTGCACGCCCGCCCCCGTGCCCAGGGCTGGCTGAGCTCTGGCTCCCCCCTGGGGCCTGCCTCCCCCCACGAAGGAGCCGGGCCCGTGGGGTCGAGGACCGGGCTGACCCGGGCCCCAGCCCGCCCTCCCTGACGACGGCCCGATCTCCACACCCTCCGTGGTGTCCCAGGGCACCGGCCTGGGCGTGGTTTTCTTCCCAGGAATCTGTCCATCTCGCTTAAAACTGCCGTTTCGATATTAACATAAAACACAATCGTATGATTCTACATTATATAACGTAATCGTATTGACCTGTTATGTAACATAATCACACCGGCGTGCATTGTATAATATCGCAATAACGTCATTTAATTGGCGTGGAGCACAGGTACCACACCTGTGAGGAACCTGGTGCCGGGCGCAGTCGGCTGCCCCCGGGCTCCTGGCCCCTCCCCCCTGGGCCTCTGGGTGGCGGCTCAGCCGGTCCCAGGGGTGCCGCCTGCCCTCAGGGCTCCGGGGGTCCCTGAAGACCTCACAGCAGGGCCAGGGCCAGTCTCCCCCGCCCCTGGGAGGCATCCTCAGGCAGTTTCCTTTGCTCTCTCCTGGGGGCACCCAGCCAGCCAGCCAGCCCACCCCCACCCCGAGGGCCTGGTTTCTGGGGGTGCAGACTAGACAGGTCTGGGCCCCGAGGACTGACCCCACGTGCCTTCCGCCTCGTGTGCGGCCTCAAGCCAGGCTGTGCTCTCAGCTGGGGGCTGGGGGCCACCGGGGGTCCCTTCTGGAGGTTGGAAAGACCCTGCTCTCAGCCACCCGCTCTGTTGGGCGGGGGGGCAGCAGCACTTGCCTGCAGTGGGTCGTGGAGGGTGTGGTCTCACCACCCCCTCGCCTGGAGATGTTCTCTCGGGAGCCTGGGCCGCGCCCACCACCCCAGCCCCCGTCCACGCGAGACCCAGGGCCCTGCCCACCACCCTCTGTCCTTGTCCGCCACTCGCGCGGCCCTCGGAGTGACTGTCCCGAGGCCACAGGTCTGGAGAGCAGGGACAGGGTCTGTCTGGGCCCCCGGGGCCGGAACTGGTGCTCCTGTCACCCGGGGAGGGACACCCTGTGAAGCCGGTCCGGGCCGGTCTGGGGCCAGGGCCTGGCCTCCGTCCCGGGGCTGGCCTCCCACTGGCCCACCAGGAATGACCGATGCCACCGCCCCGAGCTCTTTGTTTTCCCCCCCGGGCCGGGGTGGGGCGGCTGGGGGCGCTGGGGTCCTCCCCTCCCCCTCGCAGCTCCCACAAATGCCTGTCTTATCTCTCCCGGCCTCTCTGGTCCCAGCTCTGTTTGTTCTGACATTAGGTGGGGTTTATCTCTTGTTCTCGGTGTGTCAACAGAACCTCAGACACGGTGGGGGAGTCTCCCGGGGGTTCTGGGCCCCCGGGGCGGGCGGGGGACTCCCTCCTCCCTGCGGGCGCACCGTGGGCGCACCTGCGCAGCGCGGCCTCGCTCGGGGCGCAGGCGCCGGGGCTCCGAGGCCCCTTCGTCCGCCCGCCTGCCCGGCTTCCGACTGGGCACAGGACGACGCCCGTCCGTCCGCCCGCCCTCACGGCCAGCCGGGCGCTGCTGGCCCAGGGCCTCCACTTGCCTGGTCCGGCTGCACTTGAACCCGGGGATGTGGTCCTGTGCACGTGGAGCACAGAGTTCGCTCTTCGTCTTCCAGAGGGAATTTTCTGGGACGAACGCCCCCCCTTCTTCCTCGGGGCGGGGGGGGCCCGTTTGCAGCCCGTGCGGGACGAGGTTTGGGGACCGCAGCTCAAGCCCCTGCCGGCCCAGGGCCCAGGGCCCGGAGGGGAAGCCCCGGAGCCCAGCAGCCCCAGCCCCCACCCGCCCGCCGCCTGAGCCGGAGCAGAGGGGCCAGAACTTGGCAGGTGTTGCCGGAGGTGTGACCAGACGCCTCGTGGGGCTGGAAACCCAAATATTGGTGGAAGTCAGGAGACTTCCGTGCTCTCTGCCAGGGGTGATGTCACCAGCACCTGTTTCGGGGCAGAGCCGCGGCCACATGTGACCGCCCGCACGCACAGGCGCTGCGGAGGGACACCGATAGGGCCCCGGGGGTGAGGACAAAGCTCGCGGCCGGCAGGGTGTGTGCGGAGCTGGGGCCCGGCCCGGCCTGGCCGGCGGACACCGGACCAAACACAGCTGCCCTGGGCCTCGGGAACTTATCTTGAGTCAATAGCAGGCTGGCAGCGGTGGAGGCCGGGAGGAGGCCAGGAGACAAGGCCGGCATTCAGGCCCACGGCCGGGTGTCCGGGGGCCCAGCTGCTGGGCAGCCAGGGCCGGGCCGGGCTCAGACAGGGGCCCGAACCCCTGCCCGCTAGTCCAGGAGGGCCTGGCCGCCCAGAGAGAGCCTCGCGCTGAGCAGCCCCCAGAGCTGGTCCCGCCGGGGCAGGGAGAGGCCGCGGGCCTCAGGCGGCCCCACAGGTGGCGGCCCCCGGCCCTCGGGCCAGGATGTGGGTGATAACGCCGGCGGCTGCAGGATGCTGGCCCTGCTGGGCAGCAGCAGCTTCCTGGAGAAAATAGTGGGGGGGTCAGAGGGAGCCTGGGAGTCAGTGGACTGAGCGAGGGCCCCGGGCAGCCGCCCCAGCCGCCAGCAGCCTGGAGCCCCCAGGGCCGTGGGAACGGGCCCACAGAGGGTCTGGGGGTGCAGGCGACAGCTCCGCAGCCCGCACGCCGGGCCCTGTGCCGCCTCCTCGCAGCTCTGGGCCCGCGCCTCTCGAACGCCGCACACACAGGGAGAGCCCAGAGTCTAGTTCCAACGCCACGCCGGAGTCGGGAGCCCCGGGGCAGCCTGGGGCTCTGCGTCCCCTGAGCTGCTGGGCGGCGAAGCCGCCAGCCCAGGACCCTCTCTGAGTACCCACGCTGAGGAAGACGATGGCGGGTGGTCATTTCTGAGCTCAGCCTTCATGCAAAGAGTCCGGGGTGTCAGGAGATGACAGAACGATGAGCTGCCCTCTGGAGCTGGAGGGACAGGCCAGAGGGACAGGGTCACACGTGAGAGCAGCCGCCTCACTGCTGGGTCCCACGGGTGAAGCAGGTGGCTCCTGCAGACCCTTGGGTGGGGTGGTGGCCTGTTCCCTGCACAGGCAGACACACTCGAGAGTGTGAGTGTGGAGACTCCCCAGACCGGACACCCGGAGCACGCAGGCCACCCTGCCCCCCCGCGAGGACAGCCTGTGTCTGCTCGGGCTGCCGCGGCAGGAGCTGGGGGCTGGAAGTCACCTTCGGGAAGCACGGAGCCCCCCACCCCCACCATGCAGTTGGCACACCAGGAACCCCCCCTTGGGGCAGCGGGCAGCTCTGGCCCTCGACTGTCCGGGGGGAGGGCCCTGGCCTGCCCTGCCGCCCTGGCCTCTCCTGGGGCGCGGGCAGCCAGCCCCCGAGCAGCGGCTGGTCCACAGTGGAGCCCCCGCGCCCGGCGTGGAGTCGGAAGCCCGGGCGCTGAATCTCGCGTCTGCCGGCGCCTGTCAGCTCCCCTGCCAGCTCCGGCTAATTACTCAATTTGCACTAATTCTCGTGCCATTAATACACGCGGCCTGAAATAACGTTGCCTAGAAAACGAACTCGTCTGCGACACTATTTTTATCACTTTTTGAGGAAAGGGGAGAGTCGCTCTGTCAGTGTTTCCAGCTGTTTCCCGTTTCTTGCCTTTTATTTGCTCTGTTTGGCGCTAAACGTAGAGAGGGGCATTCTGGGAGGGCGTGGAAGGGGCGTCGGCCTCTCCGCACGCTTTCACTGGACACCGCGTCCCTCCAGCAAGCCCGCCTCGGCGGACAAGCCCTGTCCCCTGGGGTCAGCTGGCCCGGGACCCTGGACCGACAGGGAAAGGCAGCGGCAGCGAGTGGCCGATGCTCGGTCCCTTGGGCACTCGGCGCGACCAGCGTGCCGTCCGCCTCACCGGAGGTGCCCACGGCCCCAGCGGTCAGCCAGGGAAGCGCCCGCCCTCTCCCCCTTCCTGAGGTGTCCTCCCGGGAACCCAGGTGAGAGCGCAGAGCTGTGCTTCCTGACACATCTCCCTGCTGCCTGCGTGTGTGAGCGTGAGTCTGTGTGTGAGAGTGGGAGTGAGTGCACCTGTGTGTGCATCTGGCCGGAGGACCCGTGTGCACACCCGTGTGACTGGGACCCCCGGGGCGGGACACCTGTGCACACGTGCGTGTGCGCCGCGCTGGGAGGGGGGACAGGATTTCCTGGAGAATCGGGCTCGTGAGCGCCGGCGGTCTCCATTGTCATGTCAACCAAATATTTCCCGCCTCCGCGCCCGGGAGCCCGGGGAGCCGGCTGCCTCCTCGCGGCTCCCAAACCCCCACCAGACTTCCAAACCGCCGGGCAGATTCCGAGTCCCTTTTTTAGCTGCCGCATGAAGAGACGCCAGCACACACAGATCTGCTGGTCCCAGGCCGCCTCCTCTTCTGGGGAATTTAGTTTCTGGGCTTTGATCTGATACCAGGACCCGGAGGACTTGTTATTTCTAAATAATGAGCTGAATGTTTGTGCTCCAAGCCTGAACTTTTCTGGTTTGGGGAAAAACATGACTTTCCATAGACGGCCTTTGATGCGGCCAGTGGTGGTGTCCACACAGGGATGAAAAGGCCTTTCAGGAGGCTGGCGGGAGGGGCAGCCGGCCGGGCCCAGGCACGCCCACTGGACCGGGGGCTCCTCCGCAACACGGTCCCACCTGGGAGGGTGGGTGGCAACAGGAGGGGCCGGGTGGACCCATTGCTCCCTTTTGGGGGTCCTTGCACTCTCTGAGCTCCCTCTGCAAGACGGTCAGGGACTTCTGGCCTTGTGGGGGTGCCTCCCGGGGCTGGAGTAGACAGGGAGTCAGGACGAACCCTGGACCCCACTGCTGTTGTGTGGAGGCCCCCAGGGACTCCTTCGGAGCAAGTCCTCCTGACGGAGCGTGTCAGACAAGGTCGGGGGCTGGAAGCGGGGTGGGCAGCCGAGGGGCTGGCGCTGGCCTTGTGGCACCCTCGGGAGAGGCAGAGGAAGGTGCCCTGAGGGGATGCGGACACCCAGGCGCAGGGCCGTGCGCGCCCCCCGGGGAACGGCGCAGCCTTCCGGGCAGGCGGGGCGGGTGGGCCTGGAGCCTCCCGGACCCTCGCCCTGCGCCCCGCAGCCGGGCCCGCAGCCCTCCTCCCTTCGTCCACGGCGGTTCGAGGCCAAGCTGGGCGCTTGGGCCCAGGAGAGCCCGCGTCTTCCTGCAGAGCTGGGCCCCTTCACCCCTGCCCCTGGGCTGTGGCCCGGGGCACGGCCGTCCAAGGTCAGGGCTGGGGTGGCGTCTCGCCAGGGAGCGGCTGGTTTCGCCCCTCGGAGAGCATTTTCCCGGGAAGCTCCCACCAGCGGCAGCAGGCACCCTCGTCAGAGGCCAGGGGGCAAGCACAGCCCGCCCGCGGGCCCGGTGACCGCCGTCCTGGCCCAGCGGGGGCCGGGCGGGCGGAGGCCTCTGCCCGGGGCGGGGCTCCGAACACGCCCGAGGCGCACCTGGCCTCGGCGCTGTCTGCGCGACGTGTCCCAGGCGGGGACCCACGGGTCCTCGACCCCGAGTCGTGGGCATGGGTCGGGGCCCACTCCTGGGCCTCGGTAGGATTGGCATGCACTTAAAAAAGGCCATGAAGTCATTCAACTAGCAGGTGATACGGTCTGTGACCCAGACTCCCAGGCGAGTTGGGAGACAGCGAGGGGCCCTGTGGGGAAGCCCGCTGGGCGATGGCCGGGCGCCGCCGAGCCCGCCGTCCGTGACCCTCGGGCTCGAGGCGGGCCGGGAGCAGGGCGCCCGGGGCCTCTGTGGGGCAGCCGGCTTCACGGCGGCTCTGCAGGTCCAAAGTGTTCTGAGAAGGGCGTTTACTGTGTTCGCCTATTTTCTGCCCTCACCCGGGGACAGTGTCTCGTTGCTCGTGGGGACAGGGAGAGAAACGCCCATCGAGGGGCTGCCTCTCTCGTACGCAGCCCGGCCGGGGTCGAACTGGCAGCCTGGGCGTGTGCCCTGACAGGACATCAGACCTGGGACCTTCGGTCCGTGGGGCCACGCTCCGGAGCCACGCCGGCCAGGGCAGGAGGTTCGTGTTTAAAAAGTGGGGGGACAGGGCGGACCGAGGCTCTGGGCTGCAGGACCAGGGGCCTGGGGACCACTGCGGCCCCTGCGCTGGTGGCTGCTACCAAGTGACGAGGCGCCCCAGCCCCCACGGCTCAAAGTGACCAGGGTCCTCCGAGGGCCGGCACAGAGCTGTCCGTTGGGAGCGCCCAGGCGCTCAGGTCAGACCCGCCCGGGGCAGCCGCGGCAGCTGGGGGCAGGGCGGCGCTTCTCGCTCTCTCTCTCCCTCCCTCGCTCTCTCTCGCTCTGTGCTCTGGCAGCCTCTCCGCGTGGCCTCCTGCCTGGGCTGGCCGGGGCTTCCTCACAGCATGGCGGCCCTGGGCACCCAGACACCAGCGCAGCAGCTTGGGGCCGCGAGTGTCCGTCCCCAGAGGACTAGGGTATGGCCAGCTGCCTTCTCTGACCGTTGAGGCTCGGACCACAGCAGCATTTCTGCTGCCCGCCCACAGCCCAGCCCTGACACCACCTTTCTGAAGTCCTCCAGTCAGAGGAGTCACGGACGGTGGCTGTCCTGGAGAAGGGCGACGGGCCACCTGACATGGCCGTGAAGGCCGGGGCAGTGCCCAGTGGGGGCAGAGGCCCCAGGGTGCAGGCCCCAGGCGAGGCCCACAGGCAGCCCAGCCACAGACAATGCACCTGTGCAAAGCCCACGGCTTGCAGATAACCGCAGTCTCCCTGAGGCCTCGCGCCGGCCAATCAGATAGGGTTGCCCCCGAGTTACTGTGTTGGGAAATGACCTCATAACATTACAGCTGGTTACTGATTAATTTTGTTTAATGTGGGAGTCTGCACGATTTTTAATAAGGGCTACTTTGTAATCACCGGCCAACGGCACCTTCCAGAGTCATGAGGTGCATCTCAGGGCGTTTTAAAGGCACAGGACTCAAGCCCAGTCCGGCACGCCCGGCTGGGGCTGGGGCAGGAGGTTCTGTGAACTGACACCCTGGGGCTATCGTCCCTGACGACTGGGAGTCAGGCAGCTCTGGGGCCTGCCGCGGTTTTCTCCCCAGACCTGCAGTCCGGAGACCTGCAGTCCTGAGACCTGCTTGACTCCCCTGAGAGGTGGAGGTTTCAGCCTGCACACTCTGCAGGGCTGGAACGGAGAAAATAAACACGGAGAGAACGCCAGCCCCTGAAGCAGGGGAAGGCCCTCGTAGCCTGCCTTGCAGCCCAGCTGCTGTCCTTCACAAAGTTGCCGTGTGACCCGCCCCCGGAGCAGGCCTTGTTTCTGGGCCGTGGGCACCCTGGGAGGCCCTCAGGGGCATGTGGTGGGGGCCAGCTCGCTGGTGGGCAGGGCGCAGTGGGCAGGGACCACCCAGGCCTGGAGCATGCAGGAAGAGGGGCCCGAAGGCCCACAGAGGAGGGGAAGCACACCGGCTCGGAGGCGCTGGGCTGCAGGAATCAGAAGAGCCAATCAAGCTGCCCGATACAGAGTGGGGACCACCTGCTCCTGGCACTGAGGCTGCCAGGCACCGGAGGCTGCCAGGCCCACTTCGCAGACGTGGAGAGCGAGGCAGGGGTGGGCTTTTGGGTCACGCAGCTAGCCAATGGCCAAGTCAGGCCCTGACCCCGGGGATCTGCCACTCAGCACAGGAAGCAGCTGCTCCCAGAGAGGAGACCCAGACAGCTGCGCATGTGATGGAGACCGGCGGTGGGGAGCCCGCCCCGGGGGGCGGACTGTGGGGACAAGGAGGGGTCTCGCTGACTTTGAAGTGGGCTCTGTCTAGCACGCCCGTCTGGGCTACCTGCGCCTTTCACGTGAGCTCTTTGCAGAGACCGGAGAATGACACGCGGTCTGAGCCGCAGAGATCCGGTCGGTCCATCCGCGGATGGAGCCGGGGCGCCGGCGGGCGGACCTGCGCCGCAGCACGTGCCGGTTCGCCCCGGCGCCCCTGGCTTCCTGCGCCAGGCGGCGCTTGGATTCTCCCGCGAGCCGGTCGTAGCAGGTTCCCGGTTCCCTCATTAAGGGGCAAGTTCAGTAAAACCTTTGATACGTTTCCTTTGTATGATAGCCATGGTTTTACCACTTAGAAGTGAGCCTTCAGTACCCCTTTGGTCCTGCGAGGGAGGGGAGGGCTGGGAGGCTGGGGAGCCCCTCGGACAGGGGGTCGGGGTGGGTGCAGCCTGGGGAGGGGCTGGAACAGGGCGGCCAGGGCCTCCCCCCAGCACTCGAGTCTGGTGTGTCCCCGTGGAACACCTAGGGGAGCACCTGGGGGACCGGTTTCGGACTTTCCCAGGGCCCTGGCAGGGGGTCTGAGCGAGACCCCTCCTCAGACAGGCTGGGTGTGACTCCAGGACTGGGCTCGCGTTCACCCAGAGACCTGAAAGGTGTTTGCATGGAAGGGGGCGTGTGGGGGCCAGCAGGAGCTGCACCGGGGTCAGAAACCTGTGTCTGCTTGTCAGGGCCTGTCCCCTCCGGTGCCGCGGACAGCTGTACTCCAGGCCGCCCCCCGGATCACAGGGAGGAGGTGGGCGGAAGGCGGGGAGCTGGGCAGGTGGGCCAGAACCCGTGCGCGAGGGGCTGAGGTGGTGTCAGTGCCCGGGGCGGGGGGTCATCCGTCTCAGCTCAGGCTAGGGCGGGCCTGTGCCCAGGAGGGTGACCTGCAGTGGCCTCTGGGGGTGTTCATGGGTGGGGGGCCAGTCGCTCTATGCGTCCCTGCCGGGGCCAGCCGCCGCCAGCCCACCCTCGGATCCCTTCCTCTGTCTGTGCCCAGGTGTCGTCCCAGGTGACCCGGGCGGTCCGGCGACCACCAAGTGACCGACTGTCAGGTGCTCAGAATAGGCCTGGCCGGTGAGAAGGCCGCTATCCTGGCAGAGACCCGCCTGCCGCCCGCCGCCCGTCCTGGCTCCAGCATCCGCCGCGTCTATTCCATTTCAGGGTGATGCCTGGAAGCCCCTGGCCCCCAAAGCGGGGCGCCGGGCGGTCGGCGGGGGCGGGGCCTGGGCCGCGGGGCGGGGCCTGAGCCTCCCCTCCCAGCGGGGCCTGGCCGCCTAAGTCCGGCGCTCTGCTGCCACCTGGTGGGACGGCGTGTGCGTGCGCCCTCTGGGCCTCACCTGCAGGTGCGGCGGGGGGCGGGGGCGTGGGCAGAGCGCAGAAGCTAGGGGCGCGCTGAGACAGCGATGGGGTTGTTGCGGTGGGGCTGCTGGCTGGGACGCGGGGGCGCTGGAGTGGAGATGTGGATGGAGACAGGAGTGGAGCGCATTCCCAAAGGCCCTGGGGCAGGAGCAGCCAGGAGGCCTGTGTGGCTGGAGCCCAAAAAGTTGGGGAGGGAGTTTGGAAAAAGTGGGATGAGGGGAGCAGACCCCACCTCGGGGTGCCGCTCAGAGGTGAGCTTCATGCTAGGTGCCTGAGAAGTCCGAGGAGGGTGGAGGGAGCAGGGAAGGGGGGCGTTGGTGTCGTTCGCTGAGCCCCACTGTGCTGCAGGCCAGAAAATGGCCGGAGGGGGCGGGAGGCAGGTGGGACACTCACTGCCTTCAGGTGAGCCGCGTGACAACTGGATGGAGGGCAGGGAAGGGCTGGAGGAAGGAGTGGCCCTGGGGCTGAAGGCAGGTAGGATCAAGGCCAACTGCCAGGTGTTAGGTCCAAACCACACACAGGTGTGATGGGAACGGGGCCAGGTGACGTTTTTACATGGCCCCACTTGCTGAGCTTTGTGTCGCATTGCACGCGCTATCTCGGTCACTTAGCGCAATAAGCAGGGTGTTCCCGGCCTTATCTCTCTCGGCTGGCAAACAGCCTGTGAGCTGGGCCCGTCGGCCAGACTCAGACGGAGGGAGGCTGCACCCGGGGCCGACCCGCTCGGTTTCTGTGGCGGGTGCCTCCCAGGCCCGCCTGTGCGAACCTGCGGTTTGAAAGTGAGATACTGTCCACGTGACATAAACTTGCTGTTCCCGAGTGGACAATTCCATGGTGTCTAGTATATTCACAATGTCGAACGGCCGTCACCGCTGTCCCATTCCAGAACATTCCCTTCGTCTTGAGAAGAAGCCCCCTTCCCACGGGGGATCAGCCCCCGTGGCCTGCTCCCGCCCGCCCTCAGCCACCAGCCGTCCGCTTCCTGTCTCTGGGGACTCGCTGTTCTGGGCACCCCACGCAAGAGGCATCGCACCACCTGGCCGCGCTCACTGAGCCGGTGCCCCAGGGTCGCCGCGCTGCAGTGTGGGTGGGTTGGCGCTCCGTCGCTTTCCCCGGCTGAGTCGTGCCCCTCCCCCACATGCGGACGTGGTGCGCCGTGCTCACCCCAGCCTCTGCACAGTGGGCATTCCGGTTGCTTCCACGTCTCGGCTGTTGTGAATAACGCTACCTTGAGCCTTTGTGTGCAGGAGAGAGGGAGGGCAGGCGGGCAGGTGTCTCCAGCAGAGACCGAGAGATTATCACGGGCAGAAAGAGCTCGCTGGGGTGCAACGCAGGGAGGAGGGACTTGACCCCAGAGGGAGGGAGGGAGCCCGGGCCTCGGGGGTAGTTACTGTGTGGGACGACAGGAGGGCGGCGGGAGTCGGGGTGGGGAGACCAGGGTGGCGCCCGGATCGGTCGTGACGCGTCGTTGCCAGCAGCACGTGCTCTCTGTCTCAGCTCGGCAGAAAACGCACTCACGGAGGAGCAACCCTCGGGCCGGCTCTGAGGGTGCCCTGGGAGCGAAGCCCAGCGGCGCCTCCTGCACCCACGGTTTGGGGGCGGAGCCTCTCGGCAGGGCGTGCTGGTTTTCCGAGGACGAGGACGATTCTTTGCCGTGTGGGGCAGCGTAGTTCATCACCAGACACCTGACGGGCGCCCACAGTCGGCACGCAGCACCCCAGTGCCCCTCCACACTGCGTGACCGCCAGCTCTGCAGCCCCGGGCGGGGGCGGCGTTGGCTCTGGCCGACCCGGGATTGTCCTGCACTTGCCCTGCGGGCAGGCTCCGGCCACCGTGCTTGGCAGAAGGCAGGGTCCCCCCGACCCGCTCTGGACCCCCCACAGGCCCGACGAGGGCGCGGTGCCCCGGTGTGGTGGACAGCCCGGCCGTGCCTTCTTTCCGGGCCCCCCCACAGGCAGAGGCCGTGACGTCGGCGCTCGGCAGTGCCAGGGGCCCGGAGCCGCTGTGGCTGCCAGCTCGGCTCCCGGCTTTGGGTCTTCAGCCGGGGAGCGCGGACTTCCAGGCCCAGGTCTGCGCTCCGAGCCCAGCCCCTGTTATTACTCGGGCAGAGCAAAGCATACTCGCCTTCACCCTGAGTGGCCACTGGCAGTCTCGGGGTTCCCGGGCCCCCGGGGCTCCGGCGGGAGCAGAACACGGGCCCTCCTCCCTCAGGGGCTGGACCCACGGGGACGCCGTCCGTCGCTGTCAGAACGAGACTCTTGTGCAGGAGGACTGGCAGGGCCCTGCCCCAAATCGCCTCCCGGTCGGCGTTCAAAGGCACCTGCCACTTCCCTCTGATTTATGGACTAACCTCTCTGCACCGCGGGCTGGGCGCGTCCCTCAGCGGCTGTGGCCGCTGCTCGGGGAGCCCTTCTGTCTGCCCCCTGAGCCCTCCTGGGAACGGGGCTCCCCGTGGGGAGCCCGAGACCCCCACCGCCACCTGCCCCAGGAGACGGCCCACCTGCGAGCTCACAGGTGCTCTTCTTTGCACACGTTTCTTGGCACAGAAAAGGCTGGGAAAGAGGTTTGCGTTGAGGTCAGGTGACGCACACGTGTGACCGTCCCCTGTCCAGCCTTTCCCACAGAGCCGGCGTGAGGGCTGGAAGTGGGGGCCTAGAGCACTAGGCCCGACAGGGCGGCTCCCAGGCAGGGAGGGTGTGGCCGGCTCGGGGGCTGGGCTCCTGGGGCCAGGCCACTCCCTGTGGGGATGCCGTGAGCCCTGCGCCCCCCTCCCTGTGCCCTCTGTGCAGACCGAGGCCCCTCAGCCAGTCTCCTGGCCGACCCCTGGCCCGGTCAGTGACCTCAACAGAAAACAGAGGGAAAACCGTTCCGATCTTTTCAGGAACTGCAGACACACAGGGCCCTGTGTCACCTGGGACACCCAGCTCTGGGGTCCCAGGCTTCTTGGGAGGCAGGGATGCGCCCGGGACACACTCACCCTGCCTGTGTGCAGGCCCAGGACAGGGTGACACCTTCGGGGGCTGAGGCCCCGCCCCGCCCTCAGAGCGCCCTCGTCTCTGCTCAGGCGCAGCTGCCCCCTCCAGTGGCCGTGCCAGGGACCCCCAAGGACAGAGTGCACCAGGATGCGCTGGTGCTGGGCAGCTGGCCGCGCCTTCCTGGAAGGCAGACACTTCCCCAGAGGCCCCGCTGACAGGGCACACTGGCCTGGACCCGTGCCTTTGGGGAGGCCACAGCTGTTCCCCACCCCAAGCACAGCAGCCCCCGAGTGGGAGGAGCCCTAGGTCTTGCCCCCCAGGTGCCTTGCTGGGGAACAGAGCTCCTTGTTTGCTCTTCCCGGGCCTGGTGGCCCAAAGCACGTGCCCCCGTCAGGGAAGCACAGACGAGTGGCCCTCCGGGCCCGGCCCCGTCTGCTGAGGTGCTTGGGTGCTGAGACGGGCCCGGGACACGGGGTCTGGGGCACACCCCACGTCCATTTTAAGGGGTGGAGACACTGAACAAGGGGTCGCAGGAACGCCGCTTGAGATCTGTACCCAGGGGACCCCCGTGAGCATGTTAAGACAGAGCAGGTCCGAGCTGTTTTCTTCCTGCCCCAAACTCGGGAAGAAAGGCGTGGTGTCCCATGCACTGGAGACATGGTGTGCTTTCTCGACCGTCAGCCGGGAGCCCGGGAGCCGACTGGACTTTAGGGTGGGCTCGGGCTCCGAGCACCGGTCGCTGTGGTGGATTCTGGGCGTGGAGGGCACCAGCCGGCTCTGAGGGTCCCATGGGTGGGTGTGCCGAGCCGCGGGTGTGAAAATGGCCGCTGCGAGCACAGCACCCTGGGGCGGCACGTGCGAAGGGACGGGCCCAGCGGCAGACCGTCCCCTCCTGGGCGAGTTGCGGGAGGTTCGCCGTCCCCTGCGGCCCCCTCGCAGCACCACATCCCGCACACACCGCCGGGGGAGGGGAGCAAAGTTCCAGAGCTCCCGCCCGGGTCCTTTTTCTTTGTAGCACGGCACAGCTGCTCGGCTGCTGGTGGGGAGGCGCCCGCAGTGCAGGCGGCAGCTGCGTGCATGCACCTCTGGCTTGGACCCGGGCCATCGTCGCCTGGAGCCGGCTGAGTCTGACCGCACAGAAGCACGGGGGGCGTCGGTGCAGGCGGCAGCCTGGTGAGCGGCGCCTGCGGTTCTGAGGAACCCGTCTCTCCAGCACAGCCGCGACCAGGCCCGTTCGCGTGCCTCACGGTCGTCCTTTTCCACTGGACGCACACACGCGATTCCGCACGTGCTGATGGTTGTTCCTGCGGCCGGGACAGGATCAGGCTGCAGGTGATAGGCTGCGCTTCCCCGTTCTGGTTCCCCTCCAAATAGTTAGGGGGGCTGCTCTCTACGCCGATCCTGTGGGGGCAGTGTGGACCCCCCCAAGGTGTGGCCAGAGGCATCAGGCCACACGAGGTCCACACCCTCACTTCATTCCGGGATTCAAGGTCCCCGACACTCAGGGGTCGAACGGTGGCCACGGCCAGTGGGCAGAGGGTCCCAGGAGTCTGATTACTCCACCCTCAGCCAGGCACTGGGAACTGGGGGGCGGCCGAGGACCCCCGTCTGCTCCGACAGGCTCTGGGAGCCTCGGTCCTTTTCCGTGAGGGGGCGCTGGGTGTCTGCCCATCCCCCACTCACAGCGCTGCTAGGGCCCCAGGAGGAAGTCAGGGAGACGCTGTGGAGAAACACCCACATTTCAAGACCTCATAGAGGGTCCTGGTGGGGACTTTGGCTCTGGGGAGACAAGGGTGGTTGCTCCACGCCACCCTCAGCACCTGCACCTGGGCCCTGGGTCCCTGAACTCGGTGTGCCAGGCCCAGGATAGGACAGGTCTGCTAAGAAGGCTTGGGGACAAGAGCAGAGGTTGTGGTGGGCGTGTGCTCCGTAAGTCAGCCGGTTTGGGGGCCACATTATCCAAGATAATGTGCTCGGAATGCGGGAGGTGGTTGTCCGTCAGGCATTCTGGGGCAAAGTGACACACAGGCACTTCAACGGTGAAAGAAAAGGGGACTTTGGCCTGGACTGGGGGGCCAGGAGGGCAGCCTGGGGCCCTCTGGTGCACTTCTCCCTCCGGCACGCTGGCCCTCGTCTCTTCTGCATGCCCCTGCCCTGGCTCCTGCCCAACACAGGGGCTCCGCCCGCTGCCCCTGCCTGTCCTAAGGGGTCCCGCCCGAGCACAGTCCAAGCTGGTTGTCGTGCCCACCCCGAGGGCTTGCAAGTCTGTGTGTGCCCGGCGGTGGCTGCGTTGCCTGCATCAGGGACACAGTCGATGCCTCCGGTTCGTGGCTGCGCCCCAGCACAGCCCACAGGTGTTTGTTGAGTGAATGAACGAACTGCCCCAAGTGTGCTCAGCGAAGGGAGGAAGGAGTTGGAAGAGAAAGGCAGCCTTTCTGCTGCCCTGGGGGGGACGGGGGGCCAAGGCAGCAGCTCCGTGTGAGGGGACGTGCCCGACCTGGTGCTGCCCACGGAGAGGGGCCTCCCGGGGAGGGGCAGACCCACCCGAGGCTGGTTGGCACTCACACACCTGCCCATACTTCCCGCCCTCTGCCCTGGCCTTGCGCAGGCGGGCCC
This sequence comes from Phyllostomus hastatus, assembly GCF_019186645.2. NCBI lineage: Eukaryota > Metazoa > Chordata > Mammalia > Chiroptera > Phyllostomidae > Phyllostomus > Phyllostomus hastatus. The sequence continues at coordinate 137,739 of NW_025333611.1, read as the reverse complement.
CCTCCCCTCTCCAGCAGGGGTCAGGGCCGTCCTGGCTCTGGCTGCCCCCAGCTCCCGAGAAGGCCCCTTGCTTGAGCCAGCCTCTGCGAGCAGGGACACCCCACAGTGCCCGGGTGGTTCGGGAGAGGCGTCCCGGGCCCAGGTGCCGCCAGCCCAGGAACGTGGCTCTGCACGAGAGCCGGTTGCGGGCGTCCCCGCTAACTCGGCTCGGCAGCGCCTCCCGACTCTGTTAATGGAACCTGGTGATCCGTAACCGCGAGTGGCAGGCGTCTGCTCGGGGTGATGGGGCGGCAATGCACACACCGGTGATCAATCAGCGGATTTGCAAGGGAGGCATAAAGTATTTAATTATAATTGCGCTGGCAAGTCGGCGTGGCCGCGGCGACATTTGAATAGGTCAGCGCCAGCCCTCACCCCGCTGTGTTGTTTGGTATTAAATGCCACTCACGGGAAGGGCTGGGAGCCCTTCCGAAGTCGCAGGGTATCACACGCTGGCAAATTGGAAATGTCCCTTCGCTCTTAAAACATGATTGATATCCTCTGCAAAACAAATGTTACACCTTGTAGTGCACCGGTCTCGCTGCTGGGGCCGCCCCCCAGCGCACAGGCAGCCCGGTGGGCTCCGCCCGGCAACGCGGGCGGACGGGCGAGCCGCACCGCTCCTCCCTCCCAGGCTGGGGTCCCCAGAGATTGTCTCTTCAGGGCAAAGGGTTTTCTGTCCTTAATCAGGCTTCCCTCGCCAACAGAATGCGGGCATAGAGCAAGAACCGGAAGGATAAAATGCACGTTGTATCTGCTCAGTTGAGAGCAGAAAAATGGACCTCCGGACGCTCTAGGCGCCGCTCACTTGTGAATAGCGCACCATCCAAACTGTTCCTGGCCTCGTTTCAGACACTGCCATTAGCACAACCGACAAAGGGAGTAAGTCGGAGGAACGCAGACGGACACACAGCGCACAGAGTCACAGCGTGCGCGCGCACGCCTGCCCGCGCACACGCCCGCATCCGGTCCGGCCCGCGGCGCGGCGGGCCCTCAGCTGAGCATGCGGACTGAGTGACAGCTCCTGGCGGGGCCCAGCGCCACCCCCGGCGGGCAGCAAGCTCCCAGCAGTCGGCAGCTGTCACTCGCCAGGCAGAGGCACCCTTCTGGTCCTGCTCTTGGGAGGGCCGCGTGAGCCAGAAGCTGCAGATGGTCGGCTGGGTCAGGCCGGGGGCACAGGTGGGAGGGGCGTGGGCCATCGCCAGTGCGGACCCCCGTGAGGGCCAGGCAGGCACCGCATTTCTAAGGGTCAGCCTCCTCTTCTTCCCCAACGGTGGAAGGAGCGCGCGGAGTCTCTGTTTACAGGGCGAGGGAGGCAGCTCACGGGTCAGGGAAAGGTCTTCTGAGTCAGAAATGCATCCGCCCGGCGTGGTCCTGTGCGCGCGCCATCCGCCTGCCTCGCAGCACGCCCGGCCCGTTTTCCCGAGTCCGACAACGCAACTACGCATGCCCCGCGGAGAGAGCAGCCTCTTTGCGCTCCTGTTTGCCCTTTACAAAGCCAGGCAGCCCGAGTCACCTCGTCAGTCAGACTGGGGGAATTCTTACTGAGGCTCCAGCACTGTCACGGATAGCAATCGACTCTGCAAAAACGGGCTCATGCAAAACGATAAGACTGTTCAAAAGTTTCACTGTGCATAACTGTGTTTTTTAAAAATGCCCATTTCTATATGGCAATTAAATAATTTACATTTACAAATGGAAGTGCCACCTCCAATGCGTGGAGTCACGCACCCCTCCCAAGAGGGTGGGGTTGTCCCCGCCTGCTCTGGATGTGACCAGGTGGGTGCACGGGACCTGCCTGGACAGGAGCTCCCTCCTCTCGGAAGCATCGAGGTGAGCTTTGCCTCCACGTTGTCCCAAATTTGGACCCTGTTTCTTCCTCCCTCCCACCCTTCCTTCTCCCTTCCCTCTTCCCTGTAGAAAAAAGTGCGTGGACTTCCCGAACAACACGAGCTGTATTTGTCACTTCCACGGACACAACCCTTAGCAGCAGCATGGTCAGAACGGGTGGGGGGGCAACAGCCATGGGTCGAGTGGCGTCTGCCTTCCGCGTTGGCACTTGATGGTCACTTCCACCTGCGAGGAAGAGGCCCACCAGTGTCCCTAACTGTCCCGGCACACACAGGCGGCTCCCGGGCGTGGCCGTCGGTGACAATGACCCTGTGCTCTCGGTCCCCCTGCAGGACTTCCCGGCAACTCTAGAGCAAACCGCAGTGCGGCAGGCGGCCGGTGGGGTGTCCTGCACGGGCCCCGTTCTGGAAGGGCGAGCTGCCGCAGGCCGGCTTCCCCTCCGGCCAGGCCGGTTCCAGACTCAGCGTGAGCTGCAGGTTTGTCCGGCGCTGCAAACCCAGCTTCTCGGACGGACTCGAGGCTGGAATCGCCCAGGAGACCCCCCGACTGTGTGGGCACCCGCCCCTCAAGGAGCAGACGGCCTCAGCACCCCCTCACATTGCCCAGAAGTGGAGGTTCACCTGCTGGGCCTCCTGCCCACTGGGTGGCAACCGGGGCCCAGGACAGGGGTCCGGGGAGGAGAGGATGTAGTCGATGCTGAACTTGATGTCCTTGTGCGGCTCCTTGCCCAGGGCAGCGGGGCTGGGGGGGCGCGGTGGCTCCTGGCGGAGGGCGGGGGACCCCGTGGCAATGGCCCGCTCCTGCAGACCAAGGGGACCCTGGGCGCACCCCCCTGTCCCCCCCTCACGCTTGGCTCCGCGCCGGCGCCGGCGCCGCCGGTAGTTGCCGTCTTCAAAGAGGTCCAGCAGCGACTCGCAGCCACTGGCGAACGTCCAGTAGTTGCCCTTCCCCTTCCCGTGGCCCTCGGTCCTCGGCACCTGTGCGAGGACCGGGGCGGGGGGGGCTCAGCACTGGGCTGCACCCACCGGCGAACGCCCCTCCCCCATCGGGGCCCACATGAGGCCCAGGGTAGTCCCGTCCGGGGGCGGGTGGCCTTGCTCTCGGAGCAGGCGGGGAAGCCCAGTTTGTTAGGACTGACCTTTCCCGTTCCTCTTCCTGCCACCCCCACCCCCGCCCCGGGGTCAGATGACTTGACCCAGGTGTCCCCAAGCCTGGGACGCTCAGGGGCGCCCGAGGGGGGGGGGCGGGGCTCACTTTGATGAAGCAGCTGTTGAGGGACAGGTTGTGGCGGATGGAGTTCTGCCAGGCGCGCTGGTTGGCGCGGTAGTAGGGGAACCTGCGCATGATGAAGTCGTAGATGCCGGACAGGGTCACCCTGCCCGTGGGGCTCTGCTGAATGGCCATGGCGATCAGCGCGATGTAGCTGCGAACCGGGGTGCGTCAGGCGGGGGCGGGGCCGAGCGCCCAGAGCGAGTCCGAGCGTCCCCCCGCCAGCCCTTCCCAGGCGCCCGGGGCTCCTCCGCAGACCACCGGCGCCTGGCGCGTCGGAGGGGAGAGCGGAGCCCAGGAGCTGTTCAGGGAGCGGCCCCTGGAGCCCCCTGCTCCTCCCCTCCTCCTGGCCCCAGAGCCTCTGGCTCTCAGGTCGTCGGCGCCCCGCGCCCCCACCGCGCCCCCGTCTGTCAACGTGTGGACGGCGCTGTCCCTTCTCTGAGCTCCGCCCGAGAGAGGGAAGCCCTTCCTCCTTCCGTCCCAGGCAGGCTCCCGCGCTCCGAGTGCCCTGCCCTGCGGAGGGTGCCCTGACCCCGCGGTCACCTGTACGCCGGCCGCGTGAGCCGCTTTTCCTCGTCGGAGCTGCCCGCGGGGTAGTCGTCGGCGTCGTAATTGAAGCAATTATAGGGGTACTGCGAGCTGTCAAACATCCTGGCGCGCGCGGCGCTGCCGCCTCCACCGCGCTGTCCGCCGGCCGCAGGGTCTGCACTGCGGGGCGCTCTCCTCCAGAGCTGGAACCTGGGCTTCTGGGGTCCCCGCCCGTGCCCACCCGGTTCTCTCGCATCCAATCCCGGCGCGGGGGAGGCCCCAGCCACCGCTAAAGAGGCGGAGGGGAGCGGAACCGCGACCCTCTGACCGTCGGGAAGGGGGAGGAGGGTGGGGCGCTGGGTGGTCCCACAGGCGGGGCGCCGTCCGCTGCCTCCCCTCGCTGCTCAGCGCCCTCCCCAGAGCTCCCGGCGGGGCCCGGAGGTGGAGGGGCTGAGTCCCTGAGCCAGAGCTGGGGGTCCTCCAGGGCTGCCTGCACCGAGGGACTTCTCCCGGGCGCTGGCTGGTCCGTGGGTCCTGGGTGCACCCGGAGACATGCAGGTCCTTCCCGAGCCCCTAGGTCCCCAGGGAGGACCTTCCGGCTGCAGGTCACAGACGGGCAGGCCGGTGGCTCCCTCCCCTGCCAGTCCCCCACCACCTCTTCCCCTCTCTCTGCCCCGGAGAGCAGAGGCGGCCCCCTGGGGTGGGGTGGCCGTCCATCCAGGGTGTCGCTGCCTGGATCAGAGCCCGTCCAGCCGCCACGGTCAGCACTTCTCCGGCGTCCTGTGTCCGCACAGCTCTGAGTCTCACTGCACACGGGTGCGCCTCCTCCCGGGCCCCCGGGCCAGCTCTGAGCCCCCGCCAGGTCAGCGCTGAAGCCGAGCGCCGCGTGCCCGGGCAGCAGAGCCGCTGCCGCTCCGCTGCCCCCAGGGGCCAAAGCTCCTGCTCCCGGTGAGAGCGGAAGAGAAGACCAGGGAGTCCAGGGAATATCAGGAAAAAGAAGTGAGGTGGGCCTTGGGGGGGGGGGGGCTTTGTTTCCCCATGGAGGTGCCACCCCAAGGAATTTCCACGAATAATCCGCAGAATTCTGCCCATGGTCCATGTCTGTGCACCCGCCTGGTGCCGGAAAGCCGGACAGTGTCCTCCAGAAAACCCTCCCTTCGAGCAGCACCCCAACCTCTGGAGCGGCCCATGCTCTGTCCAGCCAGCAGGCCCAGGGGTGCCAGTGCCGGCCGCCTGAGGCCCCGTGAGGAAGGGCGGGCCGGCCTGCCCCGGCAGGCGTGCAGCGGTCTGCTGGAAACTCTGAGGTGGCCGTGCCATCGCCAATCCCGCTGTGGCGTCGTGGCTGCCGGGCTTTGGCCAGCAGTCTGAGACCCACTCAGCTCAAATGCACTCCAGGGCCCCCTGCTGTCACCGCAGTCAGGCACCCAGGGAAGCGTTCTGGGGTGCAGGGGCATAACGTGGTGTAGCCCCTCTCAAAAACTGAACATGCTGCCACCACCACATGACCCAGCTGCTGCACCCCGGGGCGGTTTTCCGGGGGAGTCACACAGCACCTGTGTGCAGCCTTCAGAGCAGCTTTATCTGTGACACCCCCGGGTGGGCGTCGGCCCAGAGGACCTGCCCCAGGGAAACGGTGGGACAGGCTGTGGTGCGTCCAGGCCGAGGGACACCGCCCAGCAATGCAAAGGACCCAGCTGCGGAGAGCGGTGCACTGGGTGACTGTCCGACTGGGTGAACCGCGCTGGTCTCAGAGGGTCGCATACATGTGGTGCCAAGTAAATGACCTCCCTGAAATGACAAAATGACCACACGGAGAGCAGGCTCGTGGCTGCCAGGGGTTGGAGGAGGTGGGGGCCGCCGCAGGGATGTGGTCCTGGCTGCAGCAGGTGGCCCGAGGGGCTCTGAAAGGGTCCGTGTCTTGAGAGCATCGATGTCCTGGTCCCGGTCCCGGTCCTGGTTCCGGTCCCGGCCCTGGTCCCGGTCCCGGCCTGCACTAGGGTTCCCACGATGTTGTCGCTGCAGAAGCTGGGGACAGGGTGCATGGGACCTCTGGTCTTTATTTCTTACAACTGCGTGGAATCTGCAAAGACCCCAAAATGAAGACTTTAATTAAAAGCCTGGAAGGGCTCTGGAGGCCCCCAGAACCCTTTGTGCTGTGGCTACGGGAGCTGCATCCCAAAGCCGCCGACGCCACGGGGACGCACTGACTGAATGGGGCGGCTTGGGTGCTGAGTCACCCGTCAGCACCGCAGGGACGAGCCCCTCCCCGCCCCTCCCCCACCCCGTGGGGCTTGCTCTGCTGAACCGTGTTGCCCACACCCACTTGCCCGCCAGCCCCCATCCCCTCCTCCCTCTCTGTCCTAACCTCCAGGAGGCCCGGTCCTGGGCTTGTCCTCCTGGGGGCCCCACGGGCAGGCAGCAGCCAAGGGGGATGAGGGGGCAAGGGCCTGGCAGAGCTCTGGGCCCGTCCCCTGTCCCAGCCTGCGTGGTCAGTGACCCCCTGCTGCGGCTTAACCGCTCAGCCCTGTGGGAGGTGAGGCCACGACTTCACTCCAGCCTCCGGGGCTGACCCAGACCGAACCTGCCGGGAGGGGAGTTTGTCCTCCCTGCCCGGCACAGCCCTCTCTCTGCGGGACCACTGCTCCGGGGCCCCTGCATCCGAGTGTGCAGACTGTCTTCCCTCGGCGAGGGTGCACTCTGGCCCCCGGGGACAGGGGTCAGGGGACAGGGGTCTGGGCCTGCCTCCTGCAGCTGCTGGCCCTCCGGGCCCAGGTTTGACACCTGCCCTGACTCAACAGCACGTGCTCCCCAAACCCAGGGCTGATGGGGAACCCTGAAGCCAAAATGGCGTGACGCGGAGGCGGAGCCTCCCTCCAGCCGGCCACAGGCTGCTCTGCTTTGTTCGGGTGGGAACAGCCCCAAGCCGCTGGAGGCGCTTCGTGACCCCGCCCCCCACACACCGCGGGCACAATCCAGCTCCCAGTGGGAAGGCGGCGGACTCGTCCCGGGAGGCGGCCGGTTCTGCTGGCGCCTGTTTGGGGGCGCAGGCGGCTCGTGCCCCAGCTTCTGCAGGGCCTGACCTGTCACCCGTCCCAGTGGATCCCTGGGACCCCCCCGTCGTACCTGCACCTGGGGCCTGGGCGGCTGCTGGGTCACCTTCCGGCTGCTTCCAAACCCACCCACACGGAAGCACGGTTCATCTGCGGCCAGCAACGACAGGAGCCGCCACAGAGGACGGTCGCAGAGCGACCCGCTGAGCGAACCCGCAGCCGGCCGCGCTCTCGGGAAGCCGAAGCCAAGCCCGGGGGCCCCTCCGTGCGTGAAAATGCTCCCGCTCCTCCGGCACGTTCTCCGGCGGTCTCCAGGGCCAGCGCGGCTCAGGGTTCTCCACGTGCACGAACCCACCCGACCGCCGACCGCCGCCGGTGAGCGGCACGCAGCTGGTACCTGGCAGGGGCGGGGTGTCACGCAGACCTCGGCCCCCCTTAACAAAGACCTGGAAGAAGCTGCCCTGGCGTGGCAACACGGGTGACCTCTGGGGAGAGAACAGCCTCAGAGCTTTAATTTTTTTTTTTTAAGATTTTATTTATTTATTTTTAGAGAGGGAAGGGGGGGAGGGAGAGAGAAAGACAGACAGACAGACAGACAGACATCAATGTGCGGTTGCTGGGGGTTATGGCCTGCAACCCAGGAATGTACCCTGGCTGGGAATCGAACCTGGGACACTTTAGTTCCCAGCCCGAGCTCAATCCACTGAGCTACGCCAGCCAGGGCTGGAGCTTTAATTTTTATGAAGACGGTGTACCTCTCGTGAAACAAAATGATGTGCGAATCCACACTGATTCCTGGAACATCTTCGATAGCCTGGTAACCCACCGCCACAGGCTTCGTGGCGTAACCTACCGCCCGCTCACCAGCACGCAGCTCTGCGGTGAGCAGCCAGGCGCCGCGCACAGAGCACGGGCACCGTCGGCAGCAAGGCCAGAGCTGAGGGTGCAGGGCAAGAAACCCCACTGCTCGGAAACGCCACCCCAGGCAGTGCGTCCGAGCCTGGCTTACCTGCAGCCCGTGGCCAGTGGGAGGCTGGAGACCCCGGGAGGCAGAAGTGGGGGGTTGGCCCAGCAGCTCTTCCCACGGCCCCCTCTGGATGTGCAGGACCCCCCCCCCCCACCATGGTGGAGAAATAGCCAAACCATTCACTTGTTTAATTGAATAGAAAGCCTAGGCTGATAGGTTAGGAAATCTTTCTAATGAATTTCGGTTTCTTTGAGTTCTGAACAATTACTTCTTTTTATTTTTTTTTAAGATTTAATTTATTTTTAGAGAGAGGGGAAGGGAGAAAGGGAGAGAAACATCCATGTGTGGTTGCCTCTTGCGCCCCCTACTGGGGACCCTGACAGCAACCCAGCGTGTGCCCTGACGGGGAATTGAACTGGCAACCCTTTGGTTCACAGTTCAGTGCTCAATCCACACCAGCCAGGGCTTACTCCTAAAAAATAATTTATTAATTAATTTGGGGCCTGGCAATGGAAAGAAAGCCTTCTCTAGTCTTTAGCCACAAATTTCCTTAAAATACCACCAACAATGGCAGCACCGGCAGCAAACGGAGGCAGTGATGTCCCATGGTGTTTTCACAAATACCAGCTTCTCGGACGATCTCACGAGTGCGGTGCTGCCCTCGGCACCAGGGCCGCTGGAAGTCCAAGTTCAGGGCCGAGAATCGGTACCGCCGATGGATGTCACACATGACTCCCGACACCAGAGTGGAGATGGGCGGGGCCTGGGACCTCAGAACCGGGCTCTGACAGTGACGCGCCACTGGGAGCCTGTGGCCTCCCAGCACAGCCAGGGCACAGGTGCGAGGCTCACAGGGGTGTGAGTACCAGGAGGAGGGACCTCAGGGCTCTGCCTGGGGGCTGCGGCCCCCCAGGGAAGGCACACCCTCGGCTCCAGCAGCGTGGGGCACGGGGCACAGGGAGGGTCGGAAGTGCCCACACCAGGACGCGGAAGGAGAGCTGGGTGTGGCTGGGGGGCCCGTGCCAGGGCCCAGTGCTGGTGGGGGCCCAGTGTTGGTGGGGGTGGAGGCCGGGCTGGAGGGGACCGGGCTGGAGGGGGTGGGGGCGTGGAACCTGCCACGCTCAGCAGTGAGAGACAAGCAGCAGAGGTCCTCGGGGCCAGCTGTGCAGACCTGCTCCCCAGCCACGTGCAGAGAGGACCTGGGGTGTGGGGGGCTGTGTGGCAGGTGCGCCTGGCTCCAGCCTCCTGGGGGAGCCACAGTGGCCACGTTGTTCCGGAAACGCACAGCCCGGACCATGCAGGACGGCCTGAGAGAGGACCTGCAAAGGCGAGGACCAGACAAGCCCCCTCCCGGGGGATGTGGGAGCTGCACTCAGAACCGGGGTCAGCGCCGTGCCCCTGGCCTGGGGCGGAGGGCTCTGGGCTGGAGGCTGTGCTTCTTGAAGCTTCTGGAGGCCCAGAGTGCTTCCGTAGCTCCCATCGACTTCCAGATGAATTGCAGACTTCTGGTTGAAGAGCGAGTCTGTAGATGTTTACTGTTGTGCCAGGTCCTGGCAGGACAGTGGAGAGTGGGATGCCTGGGGCTTCCGGTCCGGCCTGGGCCGGCCGCATGAGCCAGACGCTGACCAGACAGGCTGGCCTGCTCGGGGCTCGGATGGCTGGCAGGGGCCTGCCTGGCTGGGGCCCCACCTGCCCGGCAGCAGGGGTCTCTGTGTCATTCGGACTAGGGCTTCCTTCCTGGCAGCTGATCCTCAGGAGCAGGGGGACCCCCGCCAGCACTGGTTCTCTGCCCTGCCGTTCTCAGGCTGTCCTCCAGATGGCGCAGTGGGACTGCGCCTAGCCATGTCCCTCCAGCCAAGAGCGAGGGGCTTGTGGGCACCTCCCACCAGTGCAGTTGGAGAAGACACTGACCTGGGCCGGGGCTCTAGTGTGCACCCCTCACCACCTGACCCCACACCGCCCGACCCAGCTCTGGGCCGTCAGCCCCAAGGGCCCCGCCCCCCCGCTTCCTCTCCCCGCTTACCCCATGAAAGCCACGAGGCCAGGGGCGATTGCCCTCCTCCAGTCGGGGCGGGCCCTGTGCCCAGCTCCCAGAAGGCCCGGGCCCCAGGCCGGCGGCCCTCCTGGCCCACAAACCCCTTCCTCCCAGACGCCACCTCCGAGTAGGATGAGCAAGGCCCTTCCGGCCCCCGGCACACACAGGGGGGCTTTGTGCTTCTGCTACGCGGACAGGTCTGAGGTCCACCTTCCCCCACCGAGAACCAGGCACCCCCCCCCCCCCGCCGCCCACAGCAAAGGCCACCGGGCCCCTTTGGGTGGGGGACTGACCCATGGTGGCTGGGCAGCGGTGGGGGGACAGGCTGAGGTGAGCGCACTTGGGGGCCAGCGGGGGGGCCCAGCAGTGCCCCTGTCCACAAGGCACTGTCCCCTTCAGGCCACGGCAGGTGGCCCCGGTCCTCGCCTGTGTCAGACCTCTGGACGGGCACGGGGGGTGGGATGCATCCCCGAGCCCACGGTGGGCCCCGTGCACACCTCCAGGTACCTGCCCATTCACTCGCTCCGACCCCAGGAGTGGCTTCTGCCCTCAGAGGCCCCCCGCCCCCCCACCGTCTGCTGGCCTCTTGCTCCTCCCAAGTGAGGTCCCAGGCCGACCAGGGAGGGGATTGGTCTGGATTTTTCTCTGTTTTATTTTTTAAATAGTGTTTGGATTCTCGCCCATGGGTTCTCCTGGACCCTCTGGCAAATGCTGCCCCAGATGCCGACAAGGCAGGCGGCTCAGCTCTGGTGGAAAAGCCATTTTCTTCCTCTCGGTCGACTCCCTCAGCCCTGGGCCCACACACCCTCCCCCGTCTCCGCTCCACACCGATACGTGGGCCAGCACCAGAGGCTGGGTGCACCGGGTGCTCCGGCGGGACCCCGGCCATCCAGCCGTCAGGCACACGTGGGCCCCAAATGCCACTCTCTCCACGCAGAACTCAGGAAGCCCACCCACCCGCCAGAGCCTGGGTCAGACGGCGTAAAACGGCAGGATGGGACAGGGTCCCGGCAGCAGAGCCCTGGCGGGGGCGGGGCAGCCCTGAGGCAGGAGGGAGGGTGCCCGGGAAGCTGTGGGCCCTGCACCAGGTGGGCGGGCATCACACCCCACGGCTGCGACTGGCGGATGGGGCGCCCACGCGGAGGCCGTGGGGCCACAAGCATGCTGGGCAGGAGTTGGGGTGGGGACAGGTGTCTGGGGGCCGCCCCAATGTCACGTCCGAGGCCTGGCACTCGGCTCGTCTGTGTGGGAGAGCCTGCCGGACTTGAGCTCGGCCCCAGTGTGTCCGGGGGCCCGGGGCCCAGGCTCTGCCATTCCTGGAGCCCAAACTGACCTTTGCACAGAGGGAGCCTCCCGAGCCTCAGTTTCCCCATCTGTCAGGTGAGGGAAACACTGACTTCTCAGCCCAGCTCCAGGGACCAGGGACACCGGTGGACAGGTACTGGGCCACGCCGGGGGGAGGACACGCCCAGTGAGAGGCCGGGAGGCTGGTTCCCAGACGCGGCTCCCGGGTCTCTCGAGCTCTGTGAGCACCGAGGCTCACGGCGCCCGTGTGTGCTCTCAGGAGATGCTCTGGCGGCTTGGACAGAGCCCGGACCTTCCCAGGCGGGGCTCACCGAGGCTGCCTCACGGCCCGTGGCCAGCAGGCGAGGGGAGCCTTCGGTTGGGGGGCTGGATCTCTTAGGCTCCTCTTCCTGCAGCCACCGCTGTCCCGGCTCCCCTGGGTGACCATGGTGCGCCCACCCGGTGCCGCCCTCGGCCTGCTCGAGGGGCAGTCTCCACCTGCCTCTCAGAGCTGCTCCCTCAGGAGTGGGACGGGTGGTGCCCGGCCGCCCTGCCCTGCCCTGCGCGCTCTCCCCCCGGAGAGCTCAGTGTTGCTCCGGGCCCCTCCTTCCAGCCCAGGTGCCTGGCCAGCGTGGACACTGCGAGAGCTGGGGCCTCGGCCGTGCCCGTCGCCAGCGCTCGCTCACCTGGGGGGCAGGCGGGGTGGGCCCCATGGAGGCCCCAACACGCACTGGCTGTCTCTTTATTGCACTTCCATCACATTGCAGACTACTCCGGAGAAGCGCGCCAGGGGCGCCTGGAGGGCCCCGTCGGAGGGACGCGCCATCGCCGAGTCTCCAAAGCAGAGTCAGAAGATGAGCTTCGGCCTCAGCTGCCCCCCGGGAGGGTCCCAGGTACTCGTGGGCGGCGCCGAGAAACGGAGTAACTGGCCGTTTTTGTCACTTTAAAACAGACGCTTGTCTGTCCACGCAAGTCCGTGCCGGCCACCAGGGCCGTGGTCTCGGAGGGGGCCCTCCAAGTGTGGCCAGGGAGGGAGGGGAAAGGGCTTTTATTCTCAGTTCGGCCAGGAGCCTGCGGGCCCTTCGCGGGGCACGTGGCCCAGGAGCAGGCCCCCTCGGTGTGGACCTGGGGTCTATGCAGCCCTCTCTATTCACACACGTGCGACCTGTGCATAAATAGAGAGCAGTGAACGAGGTTCCCGTCCGTGCGGAAGGGCGAGCGGCTGCTGTCCGCGGGGCCCCGTCCCCGACGCGCTCTGGCCGGGGAGACGGACGGAGCGTGTGCTGTGGGGCCCACTGCCGGGGGGCGCCCGTCCGAGGCTCCCGGGTCCAGGAGTGGCCCTGTGGGCTGGCGAGTGCGCGGCGCGGTCGCTCGTGTCCGTCCTCGGCGCCGGCCGACGGCTGCGGTCACTACCTGTCGGCGGAGCCTCTGTGCCCGGGGTCCAGGTCGTCGTCCACCACGTGGCGCAGCCCGTCCCTCCCCACACAGTCCCCGACGGCCTGCAGCACGAGGCGCAGGCGCCGGTCCAGGGCCTCCAGGTGCGGCTGGAACAGCACGGGGGCCACGCGGTCCTGGCGCAGGGACTCGGCCATCAGCAGGCTCAGCTTGTACTCCTCCTTGGCCAGCAGCTGCAGCCGCAGGTAGGTGGACTTCCTGATCCTGCGGGGCACGGAGACGGCGCTGACCGGCTGCGGGTGGGGGCCGTGGCACGCGGAGGGCCAGCGCCTCGTCGACCCCAGTGGGCCCCACCTGGAGGCCAGTGGCGCCCGGGAGGCCCGGCAGGCACCGCCACCCCAGGCAGACTCTGGGGAGAGAGGGGTAGCCTGCTTCTGGGGCGCAGTCCCCAGCCGGGAGCTCGGAGCAGGGTGCACGGTGAGGTGCTCCCCTAGCCCAGTGCAGGTGGTCTGCCCACAGCCTGCCCCCCCAACTGGAGGGGGGAAGGTGGGGTGGGGCGTCCCATAGAGGGGTGCGGAGAGGCTCAGAGTCTGCACGATGGGCCCTTAGGGTGACGAGAAGCTGAGCCCTGAGCTTGGGTGGACAAGCGTCGGGGGACGGCCGGGTTGCCGCTGGGCATGCCACTGGGCGGCGGGAGGGGCTGTGGGTCGCATCTGGGGCTCGGACGCCTTCCTTCTCGATTCTGGCACGGGGCGGGGGGCGGGGTGGCGCAGGGCGGCTCGGCCTGGTGTGTGGCTGGGGCCACGGGGCTCCTGCAGCCGGGGGCGGGGCTCCCTGCGGGGGGGCGGTACCTGCAGCCGGGGGCGGGGCGGGGGCGGGGCTCCCTGCGGGGGGGCGGTACCTGCAGCCGGGGGCGGGGCTCCCTGCGGGCGGGGGCGGTACCTGCAGCAGGGGGCGGGGCGGGGGCGGTACCTGCAGCACTGCTGGAGAGGCACCAGGATGGAGAGCTCGTCGTGGGAGTACTTCCCGAACCTGCGGGCGGGAGAGCAGGCCTGTGGGGAGGGCCGGTGCGCAGGGCGGCAGCCCAGGCCCCTTCGGGGACAGGAGCATGGGGCGGGCGTTGGGGGCATCTCCTGGGAGCCCAACACAGGGACTGGGGCGCTCTGGCCACTGGGCGGAGCAGAAGCTCATCCCCGAGGCGTCGGGCAGCCCCAGGAGACGGCGTGAGGCCCGTCGGCCGGGTCAGCGTGGCGGCACCTCTGACAGCTGGGACCGCGTGCCCCCACACGTGAACCGCCCAGGCGCCCGGAGCCGGCTTCTCTGAGGCCCGGAGCCCTCGCAGCTCTGACCGTCCGAACGGGGTCCCCTGCCCGCACACGCCCTCCCCGACCCCCTAGGAATGGACGACTCTCCCGCGTGACCCGGGCAGGGGGGCCGTTTGTCCCCGTGTGCCCGTCCCGGATGCCGGCTCGTGGGGTAGACGCCCCTGCCCGCTCCTTGGCCAGCGGCCTCTCTCGGCCCCAGTGTCCCCGCAGCCACTCGGGGGCGCAGCAAGGCCCAGCTCTCACGGTTGCTGCGAGGATTAGGCGGGAAACTGTTGCAGACCCTCCCTGCTTTCGGGGCCCGAGGGGCACAGAGTGGGCCTTGGGGGAGACCCCGCCTCCCGTCTAGGCTGGACTCCGGGGAGGTGGGGGCGGGGCGGGGCGGGGCGGGGCGGGGCGGCGGCGGCGGCTCACCCCCTTCCGTTGTCCAGGTGGATGATGAACGTCTCGTTCCCGAACTTCTCGAAGGTCTCGTAGTGGTGGCGGTCCATGTTTCCTGGGGAAGACGCACACCCGCCACAGCTCAAGCCGCACGCGGCTCCAGAGGCTTCCCTCCCTCCTCGCGTCTACCCCACCCCCCGCCCCGCCGAGTCCTGATCGCGGAGTGAGAGCGGGGACTGGGCGGGGAACGGGCCCCTCTCCCCACCGCGGCTGCAGGGGCCAGCCGGATGTACCCATGAGGAAGTCGAAAATGGTCATGTCCATGACGTCCAGGATGCGGTGGCTGCTGTCGTAGGGGGGCGTCCGCTTCACCTCCTTGCAGTAGTCGGGGTCCACCTCCCACCTGCAGGGGGCCCGTGTGAGAGGCCGGCCCTCCCGGGGCAGCGGGGGAGGCCCGACCCCCCGCTGGGGCGGCGGCCGCCTCACGCGAAGGGCGGGGTGTGGGGAGCGGGCGCCACTGTGAAACGACAGGTCAGCAGGCGGACATGCCCTGGCCGGCTGCTGCCGCCACTCACAGGGGCGAGGCAGCCACTCCGCTCTGCCCTAGAGTGGCCACAGCTGGAGGATACCGTCGGCCCAGGGTGCCCGGTGTTTGGAGGGCCACCGTTGGGGGACACGAGGGACCAGAAGGGCGGGAGGGGTGGACGCCATGTGTGGACACAGAGGCCAGCAGGCAGGGGTCACCCCTTGGGGCCACGTCCAGCTCTCGGAGTGAGGGCGCCCGCCGGACCGTGCGATCACGGGGTGGCCCTCACGCACACACACATATTCCTGTGGACAAGGCCCACACCCCTGCGGCCCCTCCTTCCCGCTGCGAGGGGGCAGAAGCAGGCCCTCCCGAGACCCCGGGAAAGCCGGAACCGGCCGCCGCGGCCTCGGCGGCCCACACTCACTCTGCCTTCTTGCGCTTGTGGTAGGAGCGTCGCCAAGGGTTCCGCCACGTCTTCCTCTTGGCCAGGGACAGGTCCGGCAGGAAGGCGGCCAGCGAGCCCTCGATCTGGTCGGGCCGCCCGCACAGGGCGTGCTCGGTGGAGCAGTAGTAGGAGCACTCCCCGTAGAAGCAGACGTTGTTGGCTGCGGGCGAGGGGCGCGCTGTCGGAGGGCCCTGGAGCCACGGCCCCGCCGGCCCCGCCTGCAGTGACCGCCCCGGGCCAGGCCCGGTCCTCCGGGGAGGCTCCCCCAGCTCTCCCCTTCCGCCTCAGCGGCCCGCCCCGCCCCCACGCTGCAGGAAGCTGGCGCCAGGAGGGCGGCCGGCCGAGGAAGGGGGCACGAGTGTGCGGGAGGGTCGGGACCAGGAGCTCCCCGCTCGCCCTCCGGGTTAAGGGCCCGAGTCTGCGGGAGCCCCAGAGCCCGTGCCGACGGCTGGAAAAGGCGTTTGTGCTGCGAGGAGAGTGAGGAGACAGCCCCCGACGGGGAGCAAAGTCTGCACAGCGTCGCCTGATCAGGACCCGGCCTTTCCCCGTGCAAACAGCTCTGGCAACTCGACATGAGAAAGAAAAGTGGCCCGTCCACCAGTGGGCGAAGGAGTTCGACGACCATTTCTCCAAAGAAGACCCTCGAAAGGCCGGCAAGGGTGTGAAAAGACGCCCAGCCTCTCTGCTTGCCAGAGAAATGCACGCCAGCCGGTCGGCAGTGAGATGCCCCCCCGCCCACTGGGGCGGCTCGGACCTAAAGAACCGGCAGGGCGAGTGTTGCCGAGGACGCAGAGGAACCGGCGCCGGCGCAGTGCTGGTGGGAGGGTGACGCGGGCGGCCACTCTGGAAACGGGCGAGCGTCCTCAGAGTGAGACACAGAGTCACTGCAGGTAGGCCCACGGCAGGCACCTGGCGCCCACGGCAGCTTGACCCCCCCTCCAGCGCAGGGCGGCGGACCCACCCGCGGCTGTCAGGCGGTGCGCGGACCCACCAGACTCGGACGCTGCTCCGCCCTGGGAGGAGGAGCTCGGAGCTCGGTCGGGCCCGAAAACCACGCGTCTGTGACTGTTCTCACGCGCAGGGCCCAGAGCAGGCACACCCGGACAGGGACACTGGCGGGTGCCCGGGGCTGGGGGAGGGGACAAGGGGGGTGACAGCCAACAGGGACAGGGCTCTTTGGGGCGGGGGGAATGTTCTGGAATTAGGTAGTGGTGATGTTGTACCACATCTCAAACTGTTCTAAAACCACTGAACGGTGCAGTTCAACATGGCCACCTTTACGACACATGAGCTGTGTCTCAGTCTAAAAGAAAGAGTAATTTAGAAAGCACACACGCTTGCTGCCGGACCTGCTGGGTGCCACGGTCCGCCGCTGTGCTGCGAGGCCCTGGCCGCTGCCTCGGGCGGACCCGGCCTGGCAGGGCCCGCTTGCTCGTGCATCTCCCGCCGGGGTGGGTGCGTGTGCTCCGGGGAAGCACTGCACTGGCGTGCTCGAGGAACCTCGGGAGCCTGGGCGGTGCAGGAACGTGGGAGCCGAGCACCCTGGACCCCACGGTCCAGCCCGAGGGGCCACACCCACGGCACGTTCTCGGCGGTAGCGGGCGCCGGCCCCTCTCTGCCGACCCTGAGACTGCCTTTCGGGCGTCTCCATGGAGACAGCCCTGGAAACAAGGCAGGGACGCGCGTCTGACGGAGGAGGACGCCAACCGGGTGGTGGGCGCAGGGGAGCCTGGTGTGATCTTAATTTTCGAAGCTCTGAAATACGTCACTGGAAACGTGGCCATAAAAACTGCACCAGAAAGCGGACGGGCGCGGCCAAGCGCCCAGGCAGCCCAGCTGAGCGGTCCCGGGGGCGTGGCCCGGGCCAGACCCCAGGTGGTCGGCACCAGGGACAGCACAGTCTCCGGGGGAAAGTTTGGAGACCAGCGGTCTCCCTGGCTGGGCCACCTGGAGAAGATCCCGGGGAGCTGGGCGGTTTCCCAAAATGATTTCCTTTTGCCTTTGAAAACAAGCAAATGGTAGAAACAAGCCCTGCGCCCACCCAGGGACAGGCCGAACAGGCGCGCACCGCGGGCGTGGCGGCCCCTTGAGGCAGGAGCGCGCGCGCAGGCGGCGGGAGCGCGCGCACAGGCGGGGGAGCGCGCGCGCGCAGGCGGCTACCGGAGACCGGCGCTCCGCAGTGTCTCCGTAGCTGGGCAAGGGAACCGAGCTCCTGGCTCCTGTGAGCAGCAAGCCGGGCGCGGAGGGAGCGGCGGCGGGCGCCCCCAGGAGCGTTCACCTGGAGAGATGAAGAAGGTTCTCCACAACTTCTTGTCCCGTGTGACGTCCCGGATTTCCCTGGTCATGTTGATCATCCTGCCGGCCACGGGAGGGACCCGGCGGAAGTCCAGGATCCTGGCGGGACAGGGGTGCGGGAGGGAGGCTTCACCTCGTGCCCCTGTGGCCGGCCGAGGTGGGGCCCACTGAGCGCCCCCGCCCCCCACCTCCTGGGCCTGTGGTCTGGCTGGTCTGCAGGACCGGGGTCAGCCCGGGGCTCTGTGCTCCAACCAGCCTGGCAACATCGTCGCTCTGGGCCCCACACCCCGAGCGTGGACCCCAGAGTCAGGCATGCGAGCTGCCCGTGGAGGAGGCGGAGCCACGTGAGCCCAGGGGCTGCTGACTGTCCGTCCCTCCCTCCCAGTCACACACTGGCCACCTGGCCTCCTCCGCAGCAGCAGGGGACCTCGTGGAGATCAGAGAGGAATTCCTTCTGCAGGTAGAGGTGCCCCCAAGACAGGTGCCTACGGCAGGGGTCAGTTGTGGAACTTCGTCCCTCCCTCAGCCCCCAGAGAAAGGTACCCGTGCGACCCCCGCGCCAGACTCCCAGTACGTGATGCCCCCTCCCCTCTCCCTTCGTCCCCAGCAGGCCACCGCCCCCCCTGGGGTGCCCAGCCACTCCCGAATCAGCCCTGCTGATGCCATTTCAGGGGTGGGCACGGCAGGGCACATCCGTCTGGGCCGCCACTCGGGGGGCAGGGGCCAGCCCTCCCTCGGGGGAGGGACAGTTAGGCACAGGGGCCACCGGCCTCCGTGGGGAGCGGCAGGTGGGCGGGCTCACCTGTCCAGGTGGAAGGCAGCGATCTCCGCGTTGTGCCTCTCGTAGTCGGAGAAGTAGAAGAAGTCAGGAGGCGTCTCCTGCTCTCTCGTCTGCCTGGGAGATTGGACAAAACGGGAAGGGCTCGTCCCTGGGGAAACCTTCCCGCGGAAAGGCACTGGTGGCTGAGCCCAGTCCCGCCTGGACCCCGGGGCCAGGTCCCCCTTCTCACCGGCTCCCGGCACCCCCCAACCCAGGACGGTCACAGTCAGAAACCTCCCCCTGTCAACATCCCCCCCCGCCGCCCCCGGCACCGCTCTGCTTGCTCGGCCTGCGGCTGCGCCACCGCTGACTCCCAGCAACCCCCGCCCTGGTCCTGCCTGCCCCCGAGCCTCCCCCGTGCTGTGCCCACAGCGCCCCGGCCGGTCTCGGCCCCAGGCCACCCCCCCCAGCAGCCCCGGACAGGCTCCTCCACACCCCGGGTCGCCGTGTGCAGGGCCCGGGCAGGAGGGCCTGGCTTAGCACCTGCTCGGAGCAGGCGCTCAGCAGAGGGTGGGCCGAGGGGTGGCTGGGGAAGACGCGGGGGGGGGCAGAGACCCCCATGCGGCGAGAGCTCTCTCCACTGTCGTTTCGTCACACCCCATTGTCACCACCGCCATCGTCATCGTCACCACCACCGTCACCGTGGTCACCACCATTGTCACCGCCACCGTCACCTCCATGGCCCTTGTCCTCAACACGTGGCAGACTCCCGCTGCCCGGCGTGCAGGGCCGCGGCTGTGACGCGGAAAGGCGAGCCTCTCTGCCAGGCAGCGCCCCGGCCTCTGTCTGCTCTCCCCGCCTCTGGGAAGGTCACACACCCGGACCG
Source organism: Phyllostomus hastatus (assembly GCF_019186645.2). Taxonomy (NCBI): domain Eukaryota; kingdom Metazoa; phylum Chordata; class Mammalia; order Chiroptera; family Phyllostomidae; genus Phyllostomus; species Phyllostomus hastatus. Next base: position 118,703 of record NW_025333611.1, on the reverse strand, counting down.
CGGTGGCTCTGAGCCCTGTGGCTCTGGGAAGAGCCCAGCCACTTCCTGCAGGCGCCGTGACCGGGCAGCAGGTTAGTCCCTGGTTCCCTGCCACCCGCCACCTCAGGCTCCCCCCGTCCCTGCTGTTCTCAGAAAGAGGCAGCGCGGTCCCAGCCTGAGGCCACACGGGCCCGGCTGCTGCTCTGGTGTCCACACACCCCTCCCTGGAAGGCCCGGGGCTCAGGGTCAAGGTGGAATGCTTTTCTGTCCGTGCACCTGCAGGCTGTCCTCACACCTGAGGGGGTGAGGGGCCCCAGGGCTTCTGGGCCGTGTGGGCGCCCCTCCACCCACCTGCACCGGTGGCTGCTGTTAAGGCTCCCTCGGACCGGGAGCTCCCGGGGCAGGGGCCCGATTCAACCCGATCGGGGAGGAGGGTGCACGGGCTGATGGCCGACCCCGGCAGGGGCCTCCCCATCCCTCTGTTTCGTCGGACGCCCACGGGTGGGCGTGGAGGAGCCCGAGCTGGGGGTGCTGGCCGGGCCCCTCAAGGAGGCTGCGGGAGTGCACTCCGGCCAGCCCCTCACCCTGGGTCTCCCCGGCCAGGACACAGGGGCCCTTTCTGCACATCTCCACCACCCTCACAGCACACTCAAGCAGGGCTCTGGGGTGCGGCTGGTGGACCCCGGCCCAGCGGGCCCCTGAGGGGTCCCCGCCCCCCACCCCCCGGGGAGGAGCAGGAGGAAGGGCCTGGACCGGCAGGAAGGCCCCCGTGAGGGGCGAGGCTGAGAGCGTGGCGCCAACCCGGGAGCCGTGGGTGGCCGGCAACGGAAGGGAAGGAACAGGGCCAGCCCCCCCCCCCCCCAAACGTCTGAGAGATGGTGGCCCCCTCGAACCACCAGCTCCGCCCCGGGCGGCTGCCCCTACCGCCAGCCCAGGCCCGAGGACCGTCTCAGGAGGATGAGAACTTGCTGCAGGGGGCGCGCCGCTGTCCTCGGGGCCCGGCTGCCCAGCAGGGACCCCGTGGGGACCGACGCGGGGAGGCCTGCCCCCCCCCACCCCGGGCCACGCTGCAGAGCAGCAGGTGCTGCCGCTGACTCAGCCATTCCGGGGAAACACTTCGGAAAAGTACTGACCCCACTGCCCCCGGCCGGAGGCTGGACTCGCTGAACCTGGTCACCTGGCAACCTCCCCTCCCTCCAGGTGCCGGGCAGAAGGTGTGCCCGGGGTGGGGGGCCGGCGCAGGGCAGGGCCCAAGCGGCCGTGGGCTTCCTCCTGGGGCCGGGGGTGGACACGGTGAGCAGCCTGCACCTGCCCGACGAGGTGGGGGAGGCGAGGGGGCTGCCGACAAGCGTCTCCCGGAGCAGCCCCCAGGAGCACAGCGCACGGAAGCCTGGGTGCCCTGCCGATGGCAGGGGCCAGCGAGCGGGCGGCCTCTGGCCCGGCCCCGGGCCTCCTTGCCCCCCTCGGGGCGGGGTGAGTGCCTTGAGCCTGCGCAGCAGGAGGCGGAGAAGGCCCAGAGGCCGACGTTCTTGGGAGCAGCGGCCGTGGCCCAGCGACTGCTGCAGGGAAGGGTGGCCTTGGCCTTGGGGACGAGGGGACTGAACAGGGGGAAGAGGCAGAACCTGGAGAAACGAAGAAGAGCCGGATCCCAAGGTCCCCGTCCGCGCCTGCTCCCCCTGGAGGGCCCCCGGTGGGGCACCTCTGCCTGGCGCGGGCGGTCACGCTGAGCCAGGGTGCCCTGAGGTCACGGGTGCCAGTGGGAAAACCGAGGCCGAGAGGGGGGCCTCATGCACACCCCCCTGCAGGACAGAGGCCGTGAGCACCCTTGGGGGAGGGCACCGTCCGCAGACGGAGGTGCACACGCCACGCAGCCAGACACACGCACACACACGCACACGCACTGTGTTCACACCAGGCTGCCCGGGCGCCCTGACACGCTCTGTCTCACACAGGCTGGCGAACGGGCCGGTGCAGGCCCCCCCGTGTGCCGGTACCAGGGCCGCGAGGACCTGGGCGTCTGAGTCGCCTGCGGGGACCCCCTGGGAGCTGGGGGGCAGCGGGGCAGCGGGGCAGGGGTCTCCTAGCAACACGGCTCCTGTTTTGGCCAAAGGTCTGCGATGCCTCGAGCCTCGCAGTGACCACCCGGGGCCGACGCGGCTCCCTGCCGGCACTCGGTCCCTGAGGCCAGACCGGCACTGCCCCCCACCGCCCGGCCAGCGCTTCAGAACGGTGGCTGGCCGCCACGCAGGCAACCACGAGGGGGCTTCCGCCTGCCACGCCGCCGGCGGCCGTGGGGAGACAACCCGCCCAGAAGAGGCTCCCAGAGCCGCGGAGCCCGATCCTCGGAAACCAGGCGTCTGACGGCGACTCAGAGGTCGCGCCCCTCAGGAGGTCTGAGACTTGTCCTTGCGGTGATGGCCGCGGTGACCCGGTGGGGGCGGGGGGCGGACGTGCTCTGTGACCTCAGATCTGCCGCCTCTCTAACGCCCGCTGTGGCGTGTGCAGCGCTCGCGGAAGTGACGAAGGCACTGAAGTGGGGACGGGAGCGCCTCCCCCGGGGCCCCAGGACGCAGGTGTGCACACGTCCCCGTTTCAGGGAACCCGGGGAGAGTCGAGGTCGCTGCCGTGCTTTCCCCCAGCAGGAGGGGCACTCGGGCTCTGGCGGCTGGCGGGGGGCTCCCCCTCGGGGCCATGTGAGGAGCTCCGTGAACACCGCCAGACCGGTCACACCGCTCCTGGGAGAAACGCCCCGACTTCCACTTTCCTTCTGTCCGAGGAGGACGAAGGCCACACCTTCTTCCCCGGCTTTTCACCTCCCCCCGCCCTTCCTGACAAGTAGGGCGCCGGCCCCCGCCCCCCGCCCCCCGCAGGGGCTGCAGCAGCCAGAGAGAACACAGGGACACACTCTGGACACTGCCGTGCAGGGCGGTGGTTTGGGGGGGGGGCGGGGAACAGCTCGCTTGCTTTGAATTTAAACGGAGGGGACAGTCTTTTCCAGAAGCCCCCAGGGAAATGCCGCCTCGGTCAGCGAGGCGCGGGGAGACCGAGGCGGGGCGGTGGGAGGCCTGAGCACAGCTGCCCACCGCAGGGCAGGCCCGGCGCCCACTCTCCGGGCCTCACTGCGCTCCTGCCCTCCGCACGTCTCCCTGCCGGGGCTGCAGCAGCGTCGCTGGGTCCCTCTTCCTCTCACCTGGGGAGCAGGGAGTTCTCGGGGGCCACGCAGAGCGGCCGGCGGACTTTCGTGGCCAGCCCGGCCCGAGGTGCGCGAAGGGGTGTCTGGGGAAGCCCGGTGGCCTCAGTGGGCCGAGACCCGGCTCGGCCCCCCCAGCCCATGGAGCGTCCAGGCCAGTGCGACGGCCGCCCGGTCCACAGAGGGCCTCGCAGGCGGCTGGCCGGCGCTGGCGCCACGCACTCTGTGAACCGGGGGCAAGGACAGCCACTTCCCAGGCGGCCGTGAGGGCTCGGAGAAGCCTGCGCCCACCTCGCCCCGGGTGCCGCCCCTCGGTCCCAGCAGAGGCCCGGCCCCAGGGCATCCCTGCCTCGGCCTGAGTCCTCCCCGGGGACGGACCCTCTGACGCGTCCCTGCTTCTCTGTCCGCCCGGCTGGCCGTCGGCTCCGGCGGAACTGCAGCTCCGTGCCAGGCGAGACTCCGCGTCTGGTCGTACGACGGCAGCTGCCGTCGGCCCTGCCGGCTCTCCCAGGTCACGGGGCGGGGCCGGGGGAGGGATGACCCTGGCCACCAAGACCGTAAGGGCTGGCTCTCTTCCGCACAGGGGCAGGGAGGCCCCGGGTGGGCCCGGCACTGGCAGATGCAGCCCACGTGGGGCCGGGGGCCCGGCGGCGTCCTTGGAGCCAACCCTGACCTGAGGGGGGACCCAGGCTGGGCCCTGCCCCCGCCCGCCCCGGGGGGAAGGTGCCGAGCTCCTGGAAGTCAGGAGGCGGCCAGGCGTGGGTCTGGAGGCGGCCCAAGCCCGGTGCGGACACAGAAGGGCCCTTGTCCGCCCCTGGCCAGGGCGCCCGCTGGCTCCACACCCAGTGGCGGGCGGTTGGGCGGTCTGTTTGCCTCCGGGCTGTGGGAGGGCACCTCTCCGAGAAAACGCGGAGTGTTTACCGGGAGAACGCCAGGACGCAGATGCTCCCGACCGAGAGAGATCGCTGGCCCGGAAACCCTCCCTCTCCCCAGGGCTTCCGCGCGTGAGCCCCGGGGCAGCTCCTGCTCCCTCCGCAACACCCCCTCCCAGGCCCGCCCACCCCCACCCCGCCGGCCCCGCCCGGCTCCTTCCCGCCCCCTCCCCCCGGGGCAGCTGCCCACAGGGTCCTACCCTGACTCCTGCCTGGGTCTGTCCACCCGCCGCCAGGGCGCCTCGCACCCAGCACCCTGACCACAGGACCCGGCCTCCCGCTGCCCTGCCCTCCCGCCCTCCTCTGCCTGGGCCTGGCGGCCTGGCGCACGCGGAGTGGCGGGGGTGGGGGGAGCTCCAGCGTCTGCGTTTGGAAGCGCCGGGCGGCAACCGTGCACGCGTCTCGGCCACGAAGGACCCCTGGGCCTCGAAACCCCTGTTCCCAGACGGTTTCGCTGGGACACGTACACACGTGTGTCTGTTACGTGCAGAAGGAAGGGAAGTGGGCGCCCCGTGGGGAGGCTCTGGGCACGGGATGGGGGCTGAGTCTGCACGACGACGCCCGGCCTGGCAGGGCACCGGTTGACCGAGGCCGACCGGGCACTCGGGTGGGGCCCCGCCCAGTGCGGGGCGGGGGTGGGGGGGAGGCGGGGACGAACCAGCAGACCGGAGGCCCCTCGGCCGCGCAGTGACCCTGGAGCCACTGACGTCTCAGCAAAGACGCCCCGGGCGGCCTGGCCGCGGCCGGACGTCCAGCCTGGCCTTAGCCCTGGTTTGAGCCCCACCCCTTGTTGACACTGAAACGCACCTGATCCCCCTGACGGACAGCCGGCGGTGAGCCTGCCCGGGACGAGAGGCCGAGAGACTCCGAGCGTGAAACCGCGTCCGCGGCCCTGGCAGGTGACGTCCGGAGCGGAGACGGTCAGGCACCGCCGCCCACACGAAGAAGCAGCTTTTTTTTTGGGGGGGGGGGCCGCTCCACCCGGCAGAGCAGCCCCCAGAGGGGAAAAAGGAGGGAAAGCGGAGCCGTGTTGGGCGGGGCGTGTGGCCCTCTGCGCACGGGGGGCGGCCAGCACGCGGGGCGGGAGTGGACAGAGGACAGAGGCCCCGAGGAAAGGCCGCCTGGCCCGCAGGCGCTTAGGGGACTCCACCGGGAACTCCAGAACTCCAGCCACACACGCCCCTGAACCGCTGCTCCCGGGGCAGGCGTATTTTTCAACATCAAAACTGTTACACTGCCCTGGCCGGTGTGGCTCAGTGGGCTGGGTGTCGTCCCGCCAACCGAAAGGCCGCCAGTTCGATTCCTGGTGAGGGCACGCACCTGGGTTGCTCGTGCCGGCCAGGTCGGGACACATTCGAGAGGCAACCAATGGAAGTTTGTCTCCCCCATTGAAGTTTTCCTCCCTCTTTCTCCTTCCCTTCCCCTCTCTCTAAAAGTAAGTAAATGCAACCTTTAAAGAAACCCTTAGATACTCCAGCAAAGTCACAGGCACCAACAAAACCTGACCGCACGTCCTCAGGACCGAGGAGGACACCACCGACACCACCACCTGCAGAGAGCCTTGCATCTGAGACGCACAAGGAAGTCGTCCGACCTGCCCCCAAACCCGCCCCGCCTGCCCCTGCCGGAAGGGGAAGGCCGGGAGCAGCACTTCTGGGAAGACCGGCCTGGGGCCCACGGGGACCTGCAGGCCCGCGGCGGGGGCGTCAGCCAGCAGGGACGCGCAGGGCGAGCCCACGAGGAGGCACCGCTTCCCGCCCGCCGGCGCGGCCCCAGGCGGAGGAACAAAAGGGCAGTAATGAGGGGTGTCGGCGAGCGCGCGAGGCTCCTCCAGGATTACGGGGTAACTGCTGCGGACAGCAGTCTGGCAGCCCCGCGAGCGGCGAGATCCGGTCATTACTCGACCCCCAGTTTGTGCGCCTGGGTGTTTGCCCCGAAGACACGGACACATGCGTCCGCCCGCAACCGGCAGGCGAACGTCCCAACAGCAAGACTCTCGCGGCAGAGCTCCGCCGGGGTGACCCGCACACCCACAGCGGAGGGACGCGTGGCATTCGCCTCGGGGGGGGGGGGTCAGCCCGGCCCACCCGAGTGCCGCCCCGTGCACGGCCCCGAGGACACACCGCCGCGCTAGAGGCGCAGTCACAGAGCACACGCGTGTCATGATTCCGTTCACGTGAAGCCCCAGAGCAGGAAAACCCACGGAGACGGGGGTGGGCCAGGGGCTGTCCAGGCCCGGAGGAGGGCTGGCAGGAACCGGGGGCACCGCGGGCCCCCGGCAACACTCTGCCCCCGGTCTCTGGGTCACGCTGATGGGACGCGCGGGGAGCTAAGTCCCATGTGCGTCACTTAGCCGGCGGTGACACCTTTCTTCGCCACCTGCCGTCTCCCAGAAAGCTGCAGAGCCCCTGAGGCCGCTGAGCGGGGACTGGCTGTGCGGCTGCTCTCGGGAGCCGGGCACCGGGCGTGCCGACCACCACGCGCACACCCAGGCTGCTGAGCTGTGGCTGTGAGCGGGCCAGCGTGCGCCGCGTGAGCCGTGTCCTGGCAGAGCTGTTAGAGCACCCCGCGCGGCGGTCCAGGCACTCACGGGCTGGCGGGCTTGTTATTTGCTCTTCAAAACACGGACCTGGCCGCCCTTCAGCGGCCAGGTCGCCCACAGGTCAGGACCCCTGGGCCCCACCGGTGTCACCGGCTGCCCCTCCCAACTTACCTGCTTCAGGATCTGGGGGGAGGGGGGGAATACTACCACCTAATGAGTTGACACTACTCTACCAACAACTTGCACAGAGTATAGGTTTGTAAGAGAAAGTTTCTAAAATTTCTGTATTTCTGTATTTCTGGCTCATCTTGAAAATCAGATCTCAGGGCGGGTGTCCAAGACCTGCGGAAGCTGCCTTCCCAGCAGCCCTGCAGCCGGCCGCCCCCCTGCCCCCCCCCCCCCGGAGCCGGCAGGGACCCCTGTCCACACCCCCCGCTCCGGCAGGGACCCCTCTCCACGCCCCGCCCCCCCGCCGGCGCCGCACTCACTTCATGGGCTTGAACAGCGCCTGCCCGTAGTTCTGGAACGTCATGACGAGCTTGAGCTGCGTGCCCCCCGACTTCATGGCTGCAGGGCGGGCAGAGAGACAGAGTCACCGCTGGCCCTGCGGCCCACACCCTGGTCGCCGCCAGGGGCCCCCTCTCCCGGGGATGTGTGGGGCTTCCCGCGGAGCTGCGGGCACTCCTCGCCCCCTGCCCGGGGCCCCGCCTTTCCCTCCTCTCATCTGGGGCTCGCGTCCTCCACGACGCCCGCACCCTGGCCGCCAGGCCTTGGCCGCGTGCAGAGACGTCTGGAACTCTGCTCTGGAGGCCGCTGCCGTCTCCCTACAAGACCAGGCACAGCTGCCGGGGCCCTGGCAGCGCCCAGGGTGGGGGGCGGGGCAGAGCTGCCCGAGCCTCACCCCTGAGGGACGGGCCTGGGGGTGGTCAGGCCGGGGTCCCGGCCCCGGAGCTGGGACACCGACGACGGGCCTTGGGGAGCAGGGCATGAGGAGTTGAGGGTCCTTCCTGCAGAGAAGCCGTGGGCGCCCACTTGAGGGGCGATCTCGCCCGGGTGCCGGGAGCGGTGCCGTGGGGGCAGAGGCAGACCCCAGGTGAGCGGGCGCAGGCCCTGGGCCAGAGCTGCTGGGCACGCCCGCACCTGGTCGGGTCTCCTGGTGTCCTGGGCACAGAGGTCCAGCTACCCTCAGCCCTGGGGAGGGACCTGACGGAGGGGCGCATCCCCGGGGCAAGGGGCCAGGCACAGGCCAGCGGCCACGTCCCCGAAGTCACTCTCACCCTGAACGTGTCCCTGTCACCTGCCCCCTTCCTGCCACCTCCACAGCCACCACCCAGCCACCAGCACGCGGGCAGGCAGCCGCACAGCCTCGCGGCACCTCCGTGCCCGCCCTGCCCCCTCCCATCGGCCGGCCCGCCGTGCAGACCCTGGGCGTCACCCCGAAGTCACGTCATGTCCCCCACGGTGCCCCGATACGCTGTTGGCTAACCCTGACGGAGGGCCCTCAGCGACAAGCGCCATCCGCCGCACGCGCCAACCTAGTTAATGGGGCGCCCGAACGCGTAAGCAAGGCCAGCTGCCGCCCATCGGCACCGGAGACCCCGGGGCTGCCAGCGCCCTCGGCTCCGCCACCGCCTCAGGGCTCCGCCCGCCCCCTTGGGGCCGTGTGCCTGCCCCCCCACCCCCGTGTTTCCGAGAGGCGGGGGGCGCTTGCGTTCTGGACTCGGTGCCCTCGAGGGGAATGGGGACAGCGGCACGGGTGGACGCCTAGCCTCCCGCCCTCGGTGCGCAGCCGCTGAGGGACCCACGCCCTCGGGAGTCCAGGCCGCAGCGGCCGTCTGTGCAGACGGAGAGAACAGGTGAGGGGCCTGGGCTGGCACCCCAGGGCTTCTGTCCTTGACCTGGGACCCAAGGGCGGGGAGGAGAGTCCGCAGCTTCCCTCCCTCCCTCCCCGCCTCCCGCAGCCCCTCCAGGGAACTGTGCCGGGTCTGGCTCTTTGGGCGTTTCCAGTTCTCTCTCTCCAGGTCCTTGACACGGGCCCCCGAAGCCGCCCCCCCCCCCGTGCCGCCTGGGGCGGGCGGGGCCCGGTGGCCTTTCCGGGGCTGGAGCAGAGGCAGGACCACCACGCAGCCCCCAGCACCCGGGGTTGCCCCTGCCCCTGCCTCTGTCCCCCAGCCAGGGGGTCCTGGCCTCCAGCTCCTCCGTCCTCTGGGGCTGCCCCTCTGCCCAGGGACCCCCCGCCCCCGCGGGTCTGTCCGGATCCGGCTGCGTTCCAGGCAGGGCTGCCCAAATCCCCCCTCGGTGCGGCTTGTGCTTGGCAAGGCGTCCCGAGCGCGGCGGCGTCCACGGCGTCGTCTACTCTCTGCAGCCGCGACCCTGCAGGGCAGCCCTGGCGGGGGGGGGCACCGCACGCCCGGCCCCATGCTGAACACAGGGGACGGCGTCTCCGGCCTCTTGCAGGGCGGCGGCAAGGCCACGCAGCCGCCCGGAGCCTGGCTGCACACACAGCCCTGCCGGCCGCGCACGAGGCAGGAACAGGCCGAAGGCTCGGGGGGGGGGGGGGGCTTCTGGACCGGTCCTGAGAGGGAGCTCCAGCAGCGGCCCCCCGGGCAGGGTCGGGGTGCACGGGGGGCAGCTCGAAGGTCAAAGCGCCCGCCCGGCAGACGCCGAGGCCGGAACCCTGTGCCGCGAGCAGGGACGTGCCCACTGCGGGCGAGTCTCTGCTCTCGGAGGCCTCAGTTTCCCTCTTCGTAGAGCCGCTGCTGGAAGGTGGGTGGACTTCCGGCTCTTTAAATTTAGAACTTTTTACGCCACCCCGTGTGTCACCGGCACTTCCACGCTTGTCTCTGCTTCCCTCTCACGCTCGGGCAACCGCAGCACCAACGCTCGCATCCTCGGGTTGGCTCTGGGCTCCCGTAAGGGGCTGCCATCCACCCAGGCGTCCCCAGGGGTGCAGCCCACCCGGTCCCGCAAGGCCAGGGCCGGGGCCACCGGCAGCAGGCAGCCCCCACCTAGGGGCCCTGGTCTCCAGAGCCGCCAGCAGGATCTGCTAAGCTGAGGGCCCAGCTGGAAGCTGTCTCTGGCATCGGCCGAGGGGCAGACACCCGGGGACAGTGCGCTTCCTCTCGGGGGCTGCCCGCAGCCCGGCCCTCCCGGTCCCTCTCCCGCTCTCAGCAGGCAGGCAGCCCGGGCCGGCACACCTGAGCGCTGTGCCCCTCTGCTCCGGAGTGGGGTGGGGGGCTCCTACTTCCCCGGACACAGGGCCTTGGCCCTGATGCGAGCTCGCCCCAGAGCAGCTGCAGACCCGGCAGTCAGAGCGTCCAGCCCGGTCGGTTTCCAGCTCTGGCCGGCCCTCGGGGACCCGGCCTCACGCTGCTCTCACGGTCCTGCTTGCTCCGGGGTCCCCCCCACGGCCCCGCGGTGCACGCTCCTCGGACCGGGTCGCAGCCTTGGGGGGCAGAGCTGTCTGGAGGCTCTGACGGTCTCGGGTGACCGAGTGCTGGCAGTGCAGACGCAGCGCAGACGGCCCGGCGGGTCCAGGCAGAGCCCTGGGGCTCCACACACGCTGACTTCACTCCGAGTGGAAACCAGGGTTTACGAAGTCTCGCCAGTTCAGGTGTGCCCCCGTGAGTGCAGGATGAGTCAGGGTTTGGCTGGTTGTTTGGATCTCAGACTTGCAGCCTGGCGATGGCAGGGGCCGGTCGCAACCCCCCAGTGCTCCCCATGAGCACTGGAGAGGCTAATCCAGGTGGCTGCTGCCTGGCAGAACCCAGGCCCACTGCCCTGCCAGGGCCGGGGGGCACCAGGCCATCGGGGACCCCCGCCAGCACTCATCAGCGCCTGCAGAGTGACGGGCAACGGCCAGCCTCCGCTCCGGAGGGCTCAGCGCCCCAAGGGACAGACAGGGTTCGGACACGCTCAGCTGGTGCACCCGCGGGGAAAACGAGATCCGCTCAGACAGCCCACAGGGCAGCGACAGGCAGGGACTCAGCCCCGGTCACTGCCAGCCAGAGCCCTGGGGTGGGGGCACCCCAAGGCCAGGCCCCCGTGGGAATGGGAGGGGAGGGTGCTCAGGGTTAGGGCAAGGCTGCTCGTGAGCCGTGGAGGCCCGGCGCCCTCTGCCTCTGCCCCAGGGCCCGGCGGCGCTCTGGCCCCTGACCCTGCCTTTGCCCTCCGTCCCTCCGTGGGGGGGCGGGGGGGGGCGTGGAGGCCCAGACTGCAGAGCGCTGGTTAATGTTTCACAGGCTCACAGGCACTCGCCATCTGCTCAGAACGAGATGAGGTGCCCCTGAGCAGGCGTGAGCCCACTCGCAGGAGGGGCACTGAGGCGGAGAGAAGCGCGGACACTGCCCTGCCCCGAACCCACTGAGACGCGGGCTCACCTCCCAGAAGCCCTGGTCTCTCCGCGGCTGGGCAAAGGCTGCAGTTGCCCGGGCCCGGCCAGCGCCTTTTCTCACACGGGGGGCCCCCTTGGCCGTCTCCTCTCTGAACGCTCCCAGACTGTATCCTACGGCACCCAGAGCATTTTCTCTTGGTCCGCGTGTGCGACCCATGCCCGCCTGGAGCTCAGGTCGGGGGGCAGCAGAATCTCTCTGCGACAGGATGCACCCCCAACTGCGCCCGACCCAGGAGGGGCCTGAGAGGCAGGCAGTGCCCATGAGGCCCCCTGAACAGATGAAGGAGCTGGTCAAGGCGCTGGGTCTTTCTTTAACAGCCACGGCTGCTCTTGGAGTGAAAGGGGAACCCCGCTGAGGGCGTCCCCAGCCCCACCTCTCCCAGGGGCTGCCTCCCAGCAGAGCAAGAGGCCTGGACCCCGGAAGGGCGCAGCCAGCTGCCTCTCACGAGGGCGCACAGCGCGTGCTGGGAGAGGCCGTCGTCCTGCCTTCCCCCAGCCCGTGCGCTCAGACCGGGAACATCAAAGCCAGTCTGTGAAGGGCTCTGGCTCTGGAGAACTCACCTGCCTGTCGCACAGGTGACACCCGACTGCCCTCTGTCAGCAGTTGGACAGAACCCCGGGGGCGGGAACGGGGACCGCTCAGCACACGCCAAGACGCGGTGCCCAGAGCGGCCTGCTCCGTGCGCAGCGTGCAGACCCGCCCTCGGGCGTCCCCGCCGGCGGGGCACACCCTGCCAGGCCCCTGGGGCCCAGCCCGCCCCGGGCTTCTCCGGGCCACCAGTGACTAACAGGGACTTTCCCGAAGGATCGCCTGCAGGCCCGAGAACGGTGGCACCAGACCTCCCCACTCAGAAACTGCGCTGGCACGCTGTCCTGAAACTAGCGGCTCCGTGGAGCCCAAAGTGCTCAGAGATGCTGCCTCCCGGCGACTAAGCGTGTGGGCCTCCACCCCGGACAGCAGAGCCCTGGTCACTCCCCGTCCACAGGGAGCGGCAGCAGCACTTGGCTGTGCTCGGACGCTGGCCCAGCCGCAGGGGGCCCGTGGGTGCGGCTGAGGGAGGGGCCGCAGCCCCCAGGGGCACCCCCCTTCGCTGGAGCAGGGGGCCTGTGGCCTGGAAGGGCCGGGCCCCTCCGCAGAGTGCCGACAGCAGGACGTGCCCTGTCCCCTCCCGAGAGGCCTGCAGCTCCGGGGCCCGCGGAGCCCGCGGCAGGACCTACCCACACTCGTTATCTTCTGCGCGCCCAGGTCCTGCAGCAGGGCCCCCACCGCCGGGTTGCGTCTGGAGTACAGCTCGTAGCGGTTGATGCCGATGTGGAACTTGAGCCAGTTGGGGTAGCTGTCCACCGCCGCCTCCCCCGTGGGCAGGAACTCCTCGTCGGCGGGACCTTCCTGGGGCCTGTGGCAACGAGGTGGCTGGTGTCAGCAGGGAGAGGACAGGCAGCGAGAGGGGTCGGCCGCAGGCGCCACGGATGGACTCTGGGTCCAGAGGACGCGCCCATTCCACGGCCCTGCTGTGCCGGCGGGACCCTGCCGCGTCCGCGCTTTTCCGAGGCTGCTGTTGTGCCGAGTAATAACACACCTCAGGGCCCGTAATTCCTACTTACCCCCGGAGCCGCCACAGACAGCTATAACTACCGCAGGGCCTGGCCCAGGGCGCCCGCGCCAGGCCCCACCAGGTCTGTCCTGGGGTCACCAAAACAGCCCGACGAGCATGACATCAGCCTGGGGGACCGGCGGCCTTGGCGCTCCCCGGGGCGGGAGGACGGGCTCACCTCTGACCACGGCCTGACTGTGAGTCTCAGACACGCCCAGTCTGTCCGAGTTGCTTCGGTCCCAGCAACCGGGGCAGGGATGATGCAATACGCTAAATCTGGGCCTAATGAGAACAGGCCGGCGTGCGGGGAGAGGAAGGTGGCAGGACCTGCCCGCCACCCACGAGGCCATCCTCACACACGTCTGGACGGAGGGGCCGCTCTGGGGGCTGCAGGGAAAGGTGGCCTTGTCTCTGCTCTAATCCACTGGCACGTGAGGTGCTCAGGCCCTGGGCCCCCTCCCACAGTGGACGTGGGGGGGCCCTAGATGCCATTTCTCCTTGGAAAGCCTCGGGCCAGGGCCCTGTTCCGATCCCTAAGCTTTGAGCTTCTCCCTGATCCTGGCCAGCAGACAAAGCCCAGAGGCCCCCAAGCACACACCTGGGGGTGTTCAGGCACACAGCTGTGGGCCTGGTCTGCTGTCAGGGGACACGGGTCCTTACGGGTGTTTTGCACGCCCGGCCTCCCCCTCCCGGCCTGGCCCGGCCCGGGGGGCCTGCTGCGGGGAGTTTTGCTCCAGCCTCGCTGCTGGTTAATGTTCCACTGCCGGCGGCAGCACCTGCTCCTCCTGATCTTCGTGGCCGAGGAGGGCCTGGGGGGAAGGGCGTAAACCAGAGCAGCTCGAAGAGGTGTTTCTGGAGGGTGCTGCCCGCCCCGAGCAGCCGGCCCGGAGGCTGGGGGCGCCCGGCGAGGCCGCTTCGGAGCCTGCACGCCCTCTGCGGACAGCGGCTCGGCGACTGGCTCCCACAGCTCCCTGGGCCTCCCCAGACGGACAGCCCCGGCGTGTCCGCCAAGTGTCTGAAAACCCGGCAGCCAGCAGCTTCCCGGGAAGGGGTGGGGGTGGGCTGGCCCTCACTCCTCGCTCCCTCGCCAGTTCATTCATTCAAGGCCCGACTCCCCTTCCCAGGCCGGCGCCCAGGGCCCCGCAGGCACGGACTGTCCCCGCTCCGCTCGCCCAGCGCCCGGCCTGCCTTCCGGGCCCGCACCCCAGGCTCAGCCCTTCCCGGTTCCCGGGAGGCACAGCCGTCTGCAGACAAAGGCAGTGCCCTGAGCAAGGGTCGGCCTGAGGGCGGAGGGCACACAAAGCCCCCTTCCAGGGGCCGCTGGGCCGCTGGCCGGGCACACAGCACCTGGGATGCAGAGGGGCCTTTCCAGGCACACGACAAGGCAGGTCTTCACTGTCGGAGGACGCGCGGCTGTCTTAGGGGTCGGATCTGCCTGCACCCACCCCCAGCGGCCCTGGACCCCACTCACCAGTTGGGGTTCTCTGCCGCCGCCTTGGGGTTGAACCTGATGTCGCTGTTCACGTTGAAGAGAACGTCGTCCTCCGTCAGCGGCGGGACGGCGACCTGGTACAGCGGGTGCTCGAACAGCCTGGCCAGCAGGGAGCCGTCCCCACTCGGGCCAGGGGGCGGCGCGGATCGGCGGGGACCGAGGTCTCGGAGCAGCGGCCGGTGCGCGGTGTCGCGGGGCCTGGGGGCGCCGGGATCCTGCCGCCGCAAGGCTCCCTCCGCCGGGTCGGCCGCGGGAGGCAGTTTCTCCAGGGAGTGGGACGTGAGGTTGGAGGAGGGGTCGGAGCTGAAGTCCTGCAGGATGCGCAGCGTGTGCTTGTTGGGCCAGCCGGAGTCTCCGGCGGCAGAGGCGGGGGCCGGAGGCTCCCCCGGCCGGCCGCGCGCCTTGGCCCAGCCGGGTGCCGCCGCCTCGGCCGCGGGCTGCGCGCAGGAGCAGCCGGGCTCCCCGGACGGCCGGGCGGCGCGCCGCTCCAGCTTGGGCAGCAGGTCCAGCACGATGTGCAGCGCGCAGGCCACCAGAAAGACCATCAGGATGAGCACCCGGAACCTGCGCACCAGGATCATCTTCTCGGCCGGCGCGGAGCGCGGCCTGGGACTCGCGCCCTCCTCAAGCGGGCCCGCCTGAGCCCCTCTAGTATCGGCTGGGCACGAGATCGGCGCGGCGGCTCCGGTCAAGGTCCATCTGGCTTCGGACAGCTACCAGCTCGGGGGCTGTCCCCGAGCCCGCACCACGTGTACGGAGCCCACCGCCAAAACGCACGCTCGCCCGGCCATCTCGGGGCCGTTCTGTCTCGACTGTCCGGAGCGGCCGCGCCCTCAGCAGCGGGGCCCAGTGGCCTTCGTCCGCGGAGCTGGGAGCGCAGTCGGGTGAGTCCCGGCGCACCAAGTGTCCAGCTCGGGTCTCCGGCCGCGCTCATCAGGCGCGCAGGGACCCCGAGCTGCAGCTCATGCCGGCCGCGGCGCGGCGGCCTGGAGGTGGCGGCGACCGTGCGGCGCAATCGGATCCGGGGCTCGGTGGGCCTTGCTCGGCGCCGGGCTGGCCAGGCGAAGAAGGGGCGGCTCCTTCGGGCAGGGCTCGGCTCTCTCTCGCTGCGGCCGGGAGGCGGGGACCTGGAGGGGAACGAGGGCGCAGGGTCGCGGGCACGGAGGGGGAGGCGCGTGCGGGGGGTGGGGGCGCACGGGGCGGCTGGCGAGATCCACAGCAGGTGCAGCGGTAGTCCCCAGAGCGCTGCGCCCTCGCGGACGAGCCTCTCGGCGACCCGCGCCCGGGCGGGCAGATATCCGAGCGCGGCGGAGCCGCCCCCCGCGTCAGCGTCCGCAGATTGGCGGAGCCGCAGCCCCGCGAGTCACTGCCGGCCCGGCCGACTCCGCTCCCTTTCTCCTTCCTCCTCCCCTCGGCCGCGCCCCGCGATGCGTGTGCAGCTCCGGGCCGCTACGGAGAGGGCGCCTTCCCCCCGCGGTTTGCCGAGAGGAGCCGGAGACGCCCGAGAGAGGGCGGCGGGAGCGCGCGGGGTCGGCGCTCGGGGCTCCTGCGGCCGCAGAGTGTAGCCGCGCCGCCGCGGACGCCGTCCCTGTGGGCTCCCCGGCCAGGCCGCCGCACCCAGCGCTCCTGCCCGCCCGCCCGGGGCCTGCTGCGGCCTCTGTCCGGCTGAGCGGAGGACCAGAAGCCCAGGCCACGTACCTCCCCGGAGCCTCTGGGCGTCTGCGCCGGCTGACGGCGACCTTGTGCCCCACCCCTTCGCCGCGGGAGAAGGGGCGGAGGAGGGGATGGCAGGGCCACCATCGGAGACCACGAGAGGAGCCAGGAGCGCGGTATTTGATCCCAATCCAGAGCGGGCCCTAGCATGGCGCGGCTCCAGCAGCCGGCCGGGCCCCACCCTACCCAAGGGGACCCCACCCGCGGCTTAACTCTGGCGACGCCTGCGCCGGAGCTAGGACTCTCTGGGCAGGGAGAGGGGCCGGAGGCGTGTGGTGAGGCTGCCTGTGTGTCACTCCTCCCAGAAGCCCAGAGACAGCTGCCCGCCCCCCCGGGGCGCGTTACTTCCACATCGTGGCCTTTGCTGGGCCCACAGCCTCGGGCCGGCAGCCCCCAAGAGGTTCTGTGAGGGTGAACGTGCACCCAGCCCAAGGCCGGAGTGAGGAAGGGAAGGGAACCTGGCCGGCCTCCCCCGACCCCCCCCCAGGCCCTGCCGGTGGAACCGCCCCAAACGCCGCCTCTCCAGCCCGCGGACCAGGCAGTCTCTGGAGGGAGAGCCCCGAGGTGGGAGCCCCGTACTCGCCCGCACACTGGGCACCCACTGCCCTGCAGGGCCTCAGCTTCCTCTCCCTCGCGTCAGGGCCCATTGTCTCTGATCGCCCTGGACTCCCAGATGCTGGTTCAGGGAAGGGGGGGTCTCCCCTCACTTGGCTGGAAATGGATGAAAGGGCTGGAGCTGGAGGTTGGGGAGCAGTGGCAGGAGGAGGAGGCGACGGTGCATTTGAGTCGGGGTGGACAGTGGGGCAGTTTTGTCCTTGGAGCCGGAGCTCCCTCCCTCCCCGTCTGTCCTTCCCTCCCGCCCCCTCGCTGACAGCACCGTCTGTGTACAGGGAGGCCACCTTGCTCTGGTCACTGAGAGAGACCGAGGAACCGGGGTCACAGCTGAGGCGCAGGTCGACCGTCAGGCCCCGCCCGACTGCACCTGGGACCGGGGGACCGGGGAGCAGGACGAGCCTCCTGGCACAGGAGCTTAGGTGACCACCCAGCCCTGCCAGTGCCTCGTTAGCTGGGGGGCTCTGTAGCTGCCACACCCCCCTCCCCTCCCCTGGTCAGTGTCCTCAGGGCCGGGTGGGGTGAGCCGACCCTGGAGACGGTGGACACGCTGAGGCCCCCTGGGCATTTCCAGCGCTTTGCACCCTGCAGCCTGAATTCCCCCCCTGCTGCCCTTGGGCTCACACCCCCTTCACACAGGACCCTCAGAGCATGCCGTCTGCGGTCGCGTGTCCACAGGCTGGGGTGCCGGGGTGGACTGCGCCTCCGAGAACCGCACTCCCCAGGAGGGCAGGCTGTGAACAGCCCTCGGCCGGCCCTGTCGCCTGGTTCCTGCAGACTTTGCTCCAGGAGTAACTTGATTTGGTTCGATCGATCGTCTGGGGGAGTCACGAAGAGCAGACACGCACACAGGCACTCAAGGGCCGGAAACCCCGCAGGCCTCTGCCTCACGGTTTTCGGGGCAGGGCGGGGTGTCTCTGGGGAGGGGGTCAGGGGGCTAACATGTGGCCTCCCTGGACCCTGGAGACTGGGGAATGATTCTGGGGGCTTTGTCCCCCCAAAACTGGCATTCCAAAGCCAGTGTGTGGCATGTCAGGTGGTGACAGAGATCCCGTGGAAGAATGTGTCCCTGGGAGGGGATCAGACGGCGGGGGGGGGGGGGCGGGGGCGGGACAGGGAAGGCCCCTGGGAAAGCGACATTTGCGCAGAAGCTCGTACAGGAGGGAACAGGAACCTGCAGGTCTGTGGGACAGTGTTCTGAGTGGGGGACCCAAAAGTGCGGAGACCCTGGGGGTCCCAGAGGGGCATGAGGGCCTTGAGCCGGGAGGTGAGTTGGAGATGGGAGCAGAGACCCCCCAGCAGGATGGGCCCCTGTACTGGCCGGCCTCCTTCCCCAGAGCAGCCCCACCTGCACCCCCAGGCCAGGCACAGGGGAGGGGACCTCAGGCACCCGCCCACCAGTTCGGGTCCTGGTGCCACACCTGCCCGGGTCTGCGCTGCTTCCCTGAGGGTCACTCGTCTCAGACCTGCCACGGTCACTCCTGGGGCTGGTGGCCACAGGCTGGCTGCGGCTCGTGTCCTAGGCAGCAGGGAGGGGGTCTTCACTGAGCACTCACCAGGGGCCCAGGCATCACGGGGTGTGTGGTTTAACCTCTGTCTGGCGGCACCAAGAACATTTAAGAGGCCTGACCTCCCCACCCCCTGCCCCCGTGCCTGGGACTCAGCTGGCGTGGGGCTGATGGGAGTGGAGAGTCACACTGGGAAGGGTTCGTGAGACCGGCCTCCTCTGTGCTGGGTTTGAGGGCCTGGGGGGACTGTGGACAGAGGGGGCCTGTCCAGTGGACGGAGGCGGCCTCCTCCCTGAGCCGCCAGCACAGACCCGAGAACAGGTGCGCCCCCTTGCTGGTTGGTCCTCTGGCCCTTTCCTTCTCCTGCTGTACGGCCACAGCCCGGGCGTCCCTGGAGAAGAGAAACTCTTCACTTTAATTCAGAATGACAGACCGAGAAACCCCCAAACAAATGAATAAAACAATGGAAAAACATTATTTTCTATGCTTTGTATCATTCCAATGCATAATTTACATTCTTTTCTCTCATACGTGCAATAACCACAAAGACTGTCCATTGACCATTAGGAAAATGCCAAGAATTCTAAAGGCAGGCCTTGGCTGGTGTGGCTCAGCGGACTGAGCACCAGTCTGTGAACCGAAGGGTCGCCGGTTCGATTCCCAGTCAGGGCACATCCCCAGTAGGTGGGCTGCAGGCCAGGTCCCCACTGGGTGGCATGCAAGAAGCAACCACACATCGATGTTCCTCTTCCTCTCTTTCTCCCTCCCCCTCTCTCTAAAAGTAAACAAATAAAATAAAACAAAAAGACCTCCAAAGGCAGATATCAGCCTGCTCACCGAGGGGGCACAGACACAAACGCAGACACACGGCATATGGAATCTGCAGTCTGCTCACTGAGCACCATGCAGCCTAATAAAATATGAGCTAAGCCCTCAAAATACTTCTATCTGGGAAATAACACCACAAATAAAAACACTCACATGTAATTTAAAGGAAACCACGGACGGTTGAAACATGAGTGCAAATGATAACAGCACCTGGTAGAACCAACAAAACACCACAGAGGGCGTGCTGGGGGACACGTGGGGTGGCCTCCAGCCTCTGTCTTGGGAGGGTTGTGACCGAAGACAGGAGAACTCGGCTGTCAGCTGGAGAAGCTGGAGAAAGAGCAGGGAGCCCAGGTAAAGAAGAAACGGGTCCGTACAGGACAGACTGAAAACAAGTGCGGTCGGAAACAGAAAGTGGCTGAGCTGGCCGGAGAGACCAGGACGTCTCCCGGAAGGGACCAGCACAGGAGACAGCGTCACGGGGGGGCCCGACGGAGGAGGGATGGGGGAGACAAAGCAAGTGCCTAGAGTGGGGGCGGTTTAAAGTCCCAGGAAAGACGGTACCCTGACATCCGACTTTAAAGAAAAATTACACCGACTAAAATGGACTCAAGAGGCACTAGAACACGGAGCTGGACCCATCTTCTTAGGAGCAACCGAAAAGGGTCACATGTTTGTCCCTGAAAGTAGAACCTGGGCTAGTTTTTTTGGAAGCTCCCCCAGACATTCCTGGGGGACATGGAGACTCTGCCCTGTGGCCCTGTCACCTGGGAGCGCAGATGACTCCACCATCTCCCCCACAGGAGAAAGTCCCTCATCAATAGTGCGGAGAACTGCTCTGTGAGATTCCACGCTCTCCTGCTAGGTCGAGCAAACCAGGCACCGGGGGGAGTGGCGGCTCTGACAGACGACCCTCAGGGACATTGGCCTGCCTGTCCTGGGAGGAGGGGAGTTGTTCCAAAAGGGGGCATTTTGTAAAATCAAGTCAAACATTTTACCGATCACTCTATGCAGGAGTGTGCAACCTACAGTCTGAGATTACAGACGAGCACGTGAACAAGAGGCAAATAAGCTTTGATACCTGGAGGCCAATGCCAAGTTCAAGTGAGAATACATTACAGCAGGACATCTTATGCAGGACCCTCAGATCCCCGGGTCTGGAGCTGATAAACTGCACGCTGGGGGGACGCGCCAGGGGGCAGGGACCCCAGGCCGCCAGCGAGCCCTGCTCTGCCGCTTGGGCTCCCATCTGGCAGGCCCGCCCCCGCAGCCTTCAGACTGGGCTCCGGGGGACGTGTCCAGCGGGTCCCCACCACCCGCGCTGGGGAGGTGTCCCCTCAGCGACGAACAGACACAGGACAGGGCCGAGCTCTCCTCCCTGGCCCCCCGGGGCCACTCAGGTGCCCCTGTGAGCACACGTGTCCGATGGCGCAGCGCGTGAGCCCGGCGGCGCCGGGAGTCAGCCCCAGGGACTCCCCGTGGGGAGTCAGCCCCAGGGACAGGTCCTGGGCCCCCGCGGCTGCCAGGCACGTCCTCGGCACGTCGGTGCCTCTAGGGCCGGAGCTGCTGGAAAGGCGGCCAGACAGCGGCGCGGTGACCGTGTGCGTGGAACATGGCTGTGCAGAGATGGCCCTGCAGACGGCGCCTGGGGCGCAACACGTGCTGGAAAGTGAGCTTGGGGGTCGCCCGCCATCCAGACTTCCACAGGCCGTTTCTTGGCGGAGCCCCAGGAGATCTTAGGGCTCAGGGCTTTGCTGAGGCTGTGTTTTATGGGCGGCAGATGGCTTTTATCACACCTCTGCGTTATCGCTTACGGCGACGGGGCTGGCGGCCCTGCAGCTGCGGGCCCCAGAGCAGGGTCCAGGTAAAGCTGGCAGGTCCAGCCCGGAGCGGAGCCCAGCGCGGAGCTTAAGGAGGCGGGTTCCTCACTCACTGCAGCCGGGACAGCTGCCTGAGCCCCACGGGAGCCGGAGGGTGCTGGGCTCCAGGACCCCTCCTCGGGCATCCGCAGGATGGTTCTTATCCAAACCCATTCTCCCTGCCAGATGAGCAACGCATCCCCCTGTCTGCCAGAGCCCCCAGGCAGGCCGCAGCAAGCAGTGCAGGCGGAGCCCCCCGGTCTTTGCTCGCTTCTGCAGGATGACGGCACTGTGCCCGGGGCTCCCAGCGTGGCCAGGGCGGCGACGGGAACAGAAGTGGAAAGGTGGATGGAGTTCTCAGTGCGAGAACCAGCACATCTGGCCGCAAGAGGCCAGGGCTCCACCACCCTCGCAACCAGGCTCCTCACCTGCTCTCACCGCCTGAGGAGGCGTTGGTCCCGCCAGAGGGTCCCGGTTCCCAGGGCCCCCGCAGCAGTCAGGGCGTGGTGAGTGGGGCCGGCAGAGAAGGACCCAGACGCTGGGGGGGTGGGGGGGGCGGAAGGACCGAACGGGAACAGGGGTTGGGACAGATCGTGGGGTGCAGGTGCCATTCTGTCAGAGGTGGAGACACCCGAGCACCGGCTGGGGCGCCCACTGCCTCCCTCTCTCTCCGAACGCTGTCACTGCCTGAGTCTCCAGCTCAGCACGGTGTGCCCCCCCCAGACACCCCACCAGAGCCTGCTGGACGCCCTCCCCACCCACGGCCAGGTGGCACCTCTCCCTGCCCTCTGAGCAGAGAGCCTGGTCCAGGCTGCCCCCCAGAAAGGATCAGACCCTGGTCCAGTCTGGTGCCACCCAGGGTGGCCTTTGCTCTCTCCGTGGAGCCAGGAGGACAGCGGAGACCCCCACAGCGGCCTGCTGCCCCTTCCCATCGTCCCTTTTGGAGTCTTGACCTCCTTGGGGACCGAAGCCCGCGCTGGATGCCTGCCTTCCCGCACGGGGCCTGTCTGCTGCTTCCCCCTCCGCAAGGCCGGCAGCCTCGCAGGCCAGCTGTGCCGTTTCTGCTCAGGTCTCCGAACGCCCTTGCGGGTGGGTGGGTGGGGCGGCCCGGCAGGCCCGAGGGCGGTCGCCAGGCCAGAGCCGGGAGATGGGGCGGCGTTAATGAAGTGCTTCCCGCACGTCCTGCAGCGTACAGCCAGAGACTCAGGTTCCAGGGAAACGCTTAAAAATACACTTTGCTTGAGAAGATAGAAAAATGTAGCTACTTTAGCGTGAGGCAATGACAGCTTAAGCAATGACACGGTCACAAGACACCGAGTTTCTGCTTTCGGCTTTGGGGACGGCACCCCTGACGCGCACTCGGGGGCCTTCTGCGGAAACTCGGGCGCCGACCACGGAGATGAAGACACCGGGCGTCAGGGCCGGAAGCAGCCGGCCCCGCCCGTGACCCCTCGCCCCCAACCTCTGCCGTGAAACGCCTGATGACGGTCACGGGCGGGGTGGGGGGTCGGATTTGGGGCCCTAGCCGCTGCTCTCCTCTCTTGGTGCCGCTGAAACTGCTCTCACGTCTCTCCTGCAGAGTGCGGGGCGGAGTGTGCAGCCCTACTCTGTGGCGACTGGGCGAAACCCTGCCGGTCTGGTGGCTCTGTGCCTCCCGAGGACCCCCGCCCTGGCAGTGGGCCTGGACCCCGGTCCGGCACCCCGCCCCCACCTGCAGGGGGCGGGTGCAGCTCGGGGGAGCTGGGGGTGGGGGTGGGGGTGTGCCTGGACACAG
The DNA here is from genome assembly GCF_019186645.2 of Phyllostomus hastatus. Lineage (NCBI taxonomy): Eukaryota > Metazoa > Chordata > Mammalia > Chiroptera > Phyllostomidae > Phyllostomus > Phyllostomus hastatus. Next base: position 96,286 of record NW_025333611.1, on the reverse strand, counting down.
GCAGCGCCGGCCATGCCCCCAGGGCAGGCTGCCCCACGCAGCCGGCGAGGAGCGCCCAGCAAACACCGCGCAGGGCGGTCCGGTCGAAACACTGTTCCAGCTTTGGGGGGAAAAAGGCAGAAAGTTCCTCTGCCTTTTTCCAAGGCCAAGGGTAAACCCGCTGAGGACAAAGGCAGCAGGATGGTCATTTATCACCGGGAGCCGGAGAGGACGCTGGGAGGCCCGCTCTGTCCCCGTGACTCAAGGTCAGAAGCTTCTGCTTTCCCTCATTATTTCTATTTTTAACAACGGCGTTCGGGCCTTTTGCAAAAATAGCAAGAGGTGAGGACATTTCAGGCACGAACACGCTCCCCTTTGTCAGAAAACCACAGGGATGGAGGGAAACCGGCTGGGACGTGGCCGCGCGGCCGTGAGCGCTCCTCCCCCGGAGCCGGCGGCCCCTGGCGGCGCCCAGATCCGTCCACGTGCCACACCCGTGGGTAAGCTGAGGACAGCCAGGCAGGCGCCTGCCCGAGGTCACTCGGGGAGCGAGGCCCCCGAGCCCCGCGTCCCCTCCCCCTGCCCACCTCGGGGCTGCCAGAGGGGGGTCAGCTTCGCCCCGGCGCGGGCTGTGGGAGGGGCTCCGAGTGAGGGCGCTGGCGGGAGGTGAGGAGGGCGCCAGCCTCCGGGAGCTTCCTGGTGGGGTCCACCAGGGTTAAAGAGACAAAGGTCAGTGATGGTGACATTCTCCCTGAACGATGGTGCAGGAACTCGTGACCGAGAAACGGTGTTTGCAGAGGATGGAAAATGAGTCGTGATCACATGCACAGGTTTAGCTTTTCGTCAGTCGGACTCCGAGAGAAGCCGGTCCTGGTGCCTCCCTCCCTCTGTCCTGGCCGTTTCTGAGCCGGCTTGGGGGCCAGAAAGCCGCCATTCCCCTCACTCCCGGCCCGCGCCGCGGCAGGGAGGCGCCCGGCGGGGGGGGGGGGGGCGTGGAAGCGCAGCCTGGGCCTCAGCAGGCTCTGACCTGAGAGGCGGCGGGTCTCGCCATTCCCAAGAGGACAGTGTGCGGCCACCAGAGCGTGTGGGACCAGGAGCCCCACCCACAGCCTCGGCGGCCGCCGGCCAGCACAGTCGGGACCCGGTCCGTGGCTGCGAGGACTCAGGGTCCTGAGTTGTTGGCCCCGTGACCGTCAGCTCGGGCTCCACCAGGGAGAGTCGAGCACGCCCCTCCTGCCCATCACACAGGAAGGCAGCCCCCCACCCACCCCCGGCCCCTGGAGCCCTGTCACCCAGGCGCTCTCCCTCTCCCGCACCCCGGCCTGGCACAGACGGGGACCGGTGGCCACGTCTGGGGGAGTGAGAGGTTTAAGAACGCAGGGGCGTTGCCTGACACCCCCTTCTTTTCAGCAGATGCCCTGACCCAGCGGCTCCTTTCTGAGCACAGACACCTCTGCGGGGTGGGACAGCCCCTCCCCCCACTCCGCCCCTCCTTTCCCTCGAGACCACAGCTCCCAGGTCCGAATTCTGGCGGATGGTCAGGTCTGGCCGTTGCAGCCGAGACCTGTCACCCAAAGCCCCAGCGTGGTCCTCCTCACCGGGACTTGGGTTCCTGCCCGTGAGCCTGGCAGCCTCTGAGCCCCCCTCCCCGGGCAGGTGCCCAGCGGGAAGATACCTTGACCCCCTGTTCACGCCCACTTTCCCCACCTCCTTCTGCGTGGAGCCAGGCAGGTGCGAAGCCTCAGGACAGGGGTCTCGCAGACCACCCGCTCCGAGGGCATCCAGCCCCCACCCTGGCATCGGGAGCTCAGCGCCCTCCCCGCCGCTGGCTGGGGCTCAGGACCAGGCTCTCGCCACTCCCTCAACACCTGCTGCTTTAGCCCCGCCGGCGGGTCGGCCGGACATTTTCAGGGGAGACGGGAGGGCCCAGCCTGTCCGCACGGCCTGCTCCGTGCGGTGCCCCAGCTCTGAACCGGGCCTGTGTGTCGGGGCCGAGGACGGCTGTTCAGGAACCTGGGGTGAGGGGGTGCAGCCCTCAGGGGGCTGTGTGCTGCCTTGAGGAATTTTGCCTCAATCTTGGAGACACAGGCCTGGGAACCGGTCTCTTAGGGGCTGCCATTCACAAGCACCCTGGCGCTTTGCGCTTGCGGCCACAGCAGACAGGGCACGTGGCTCGGGCCGCAGGGACCTGGGCGCTCGGGTGCCACTCCCCACGTACCCACGGCAGCCCTGGGCGAACGTGGGAAGGGCCTCTCCCGATGGGTTGCCAGTGGGTACAACGTCGGCTGCGCACCTGCCTGAGGGTTAGGTTTCTTCTCTGGAGCTGCTGCCACCAGCGCAGACCCCGAGGAATGAGATGTGCAGAGCGACCCAGGCCCAGCAGGTCACCCCGGAGCCAGGGGTGTCGGGGTGGGGAGAAGAGGCAGCTCGCCCAGCAAGCTCCCCCGAGGCCGCAACAGAAGCTGTGGCTGCTCTGCACTCGGGGGGGGGGGGGACTCAAGTCTGCGCCCGTGAGGGCCACAGCCCGAATCACTGAGAACAAGGGCGTTCCTGTCCAATCCCTCTGCACCCCCGCCCCCGGCCCCTGGCAAACGTGTCCTGTGTCCCACCCGCAGATCTGCACGGCACGGCCTCGCCTGGGACACAGAGACCTGAGCTGGCGTGCCGCAGCAAGAGCAGGAGCGGCCCCGTGGGCTGCCCCGGGGTGTGCACTGCCCGCCCCCCGCCCCTGAACCCCCGGGAGAGACTGCTGCGGGCCACTCGCTGCTGGGGAAGGGTGCCCTGAGCAACCTTTATTCTGTGAAGTAAAAATAAAAAGTCCCTGGACCTTGTCTACCGGAAGAAAAAGAAATAATAGTTATCAAAGGCCACAACGTGTCCATTAAACTCCATGTAAAGTATACACTTGAACTGTCCGCATGCTTCCTGACGGAGCGTTTTCAAGGGCCTTTCTCGCAGCTACGGCTGCAGTTGGCCACCGCAGAAGCGGACCTTTACCTTGAAGAAGGGCCAGGAGGGAGGTGCGTGTGTGGGCCTGCCCTGCGACTACACCCGTTCCCGTGGGTGCCTGGCCGGCAGCCGCTCTCGGCCCCGACAGAGCCCCGGGCCTGGCTACCCTGCAGGCCCCTCGGGGCCACCCCACTGCCAGGTTTCACGAGCGTCCATCTCGGCTTTGAGGGGCAGCACACCTCCCAGGGCCCAGCAAACGAATCTCGCAGTCACTGGCCCAGCGCTCCCGTCCGGACAGCCGCCTGCTGCGGAGTCTGGGCCTGTGCGCCAGGCCCTGCCCGAGCGCTCTGAGCTGTCACTTCGGAAACAGAGACCCGAGAGCTTCTTGGCAAACGCACCCCTTTCCCCTTGTGTTGCCCCTGACCCGTGGGGAGTGCCTGGGGGCCTGGGTCTCGAAGCAGAGCCGGGAGAGCCGGCAGCGCTTTATCAGTGAACCGAGTCGTCCGTTCTCAGTGTCACGTCTGCCGAAAAGCATGGGGTCGACTAGCACCTCTTCTCACAGGAAACCGCTGTCCTCTCCTGCTCAGTGGCGGCGAGGGGGTCCTGAGCCCTGCAGTCAGTTTGCGAGGAGCTCTCGGCGCTGGACCCTGGCCAACAGCGTCTTCTGGGGTTTCATCGATGCGGGGACAGCCTCCTTGTGCCCCAGACAGACTCTGCTTCCCCGAGGAGCTGGGGGAGACCTGCCCCCTCCCCTCTGGGCCACCTGCTCACCAGAAAGGACACGCCAGCCAGGGAGCACGAGCTGCTCTCCAGCCTGGTCTCCGGCCTGGACTCCAGGAGCCCTGGCTGCTCACAGGGGCTTGCTCACACCAAAGCCCCGAGCCCTGGCCACAGCGGCTGGGGCGGGGCTTGCCGCTCCCTAGTCTTTGGGTTTGAAGTCAGAGCAGACGTACTCTCGTCTCCCCATCCCATCCGCCGCCGCCAGCCCCACACAATCCGCTTCATCAGGGGGCTGTCTCCCAGGCCAGCTGCGGCAGGGTGTCACACCGACAGAGTCCCCGGCAGTTGGAGAGCTGGGGGCTCTGACAGGGGCGGGGCTGGCACCGGGCCAGTTTGTTCACGGCAGCGTCTCCCGGGAGTCGGCGTCTCACGCTCAGCTGCACTGGGAACACCTGCGTTCGCAGCTGACGTTGGCAGCAGGCTCTCCGTGCCCAGAGCTGGTGGGCAGGTAGGGACATCCGGCTTTCCTGAGGCTCAGGTGCCCAGAGGGGTTAAGCTCTCTAGGAGCACAGGGCCAGGACGACCCAGAGGAAACAGGTGTCGCCAGGTCCAACAGTGTCTCCTGGTGGCCTTGGGGACCACGCACCCTGTGTGTGAGGATGGCTCGTCCCAGGCTCCACACTGTTGGCTGGGGAAGCAGGTGTTGGGTGACCAGGCAGGGACACAGCAGGGGCTAAGGCAGGGACCCTCCTGGCTCAGCAGACTGGCAGCGCTGGCCCAAGGCAGCTCCGTTCCAAATGAGGCTCCTGGGATGAACGGTTGGGGGATGGGGGCAGGGGGGAGGGGCTGTCAGCCTCCCACTGCACCCAGGCCAGAGGGTCTCTTCTTAGTGAGCCCCCCACACAGCAATGCCGCTGAGGAAAAGCACCCTGAACCAGTGGCTTTTGTGAATGGCACTTGCCACAGTGGGTCCAGTTCCTTTTAGGTGGACTCGTGGTCACTTGGATTATCGATACGCTTCCCAGACTCCCTTGCAGGGGGTGTGGTGGGCAACTGAGCTGGGGATGATGGTCCCAAGCAGGAATGGTGTCTGGGGCTTCTGGAAACCTCCTTGTACGCTGGGGAGCAGCCAGAGGCGAAGGCTGGGCTCCGGCGGCCGCTGTGGGAGGGAGAACGAACACCATGGGCAGCTAGAGGGAAGCATCCCCGGCCGCGGGTGACCCCACTTCGAACTTCTTCCGAGCTGGGAGTGCCGGCCTCCACACTTCCTCTGCTTGACAGAACGTACACTCCGGTCTCGTTTTAGCCACTGTTATTTTGGGTTTCTGTTTGTGCAGCTGAGCCTAATCACAGGGAACACCAAGCAACATCGGCCACGTCTGTGGTTGCTCCCAGGCAGTCTCTCCTGCAGTGCGACGCTGCACACAGGCTGCGTCGGCACCCTGCCCCTTCCCAGGGTCACGGTCGCAGGCTGCCGTCTGGGGGCAACTGCTCCTTGCTCTGCCCCTGCTGGTTTCATGCTCACGTGCGCTGGGAAGCCCACGGCACCCGGCTGTGGTTCTGACTCAGCATCCTCTGGCTTTGTCCTTCCCGCTCCCCAGTGTCTCTCCCCCAGATGGCTCCAGGTCCCGCCTTTCTGATCTTGTCAGTTGCAGAAAAATTAACTGAGCCACGTGGCCCGACATCTCACTGCTCACCTGTTCGAGTCTGGTCAGCCACGGGCTGAGCTCGCCAGGTAAGGGCTCCTGGGCCAGGCTTTTCTATGCTGCAGACTGTGCCCCCATCACAGCCCTGGAGGGCTGCTTGTCACCCTGAGGCAGGGACAGGGACAGAACCGGGCAGGGACAAGTCTTCACAGAGGCCTGGAAGAGAGACGTGCACGGGGGCCAGGTCTGTGGGGGCTCTCCGGGTGGCCCCTGAGGTGGGCGTGAGTTGCCATCCCAGCTTTGGAGACAAAAGGTCAGGAAACAGGTGCACAGCAGGTCTGCCCACCTCTCTAGGCCGCCCTTGCCACCGCTGCTCTGTGTGTGAGTCACTGTGGAGCCCACACCAGGTGCTGCTGTGAGGTCACAGGTGCCTCTAACTTCTGTGCCCTCTGAGGGGGTGTGTCACCTGCACACGCATCCCCAAAACAAACATGTGCTGCATTTACTGATTTTAGAGAGAGGGGAAAGGGAAGAGAGAGACACACGTCGACTTGGTGTTCCACTTACTCATGTCCTCACTGGTTGCTTCCTGCGTGTGCCCTGCCTGGGGACGGAACTGGCAACCCCGGTGCCCTGGGACGATGCTCTAGCCAACTGGACTGCCCAGTCAGGGCCAGAGACGTCCTGTGCAGAAGGCAGGTCTGGAATGCTCCCCAGGACTGGCGGTGGGATGTGAGGGGAGAAGAAACCAAAGGGCACTAAGAAAATCCATGTTCTCAGACTAACATCTGCTGGACAAAGGTTGGGCAATATTTCTAGACCTTTTGTGTCTCAATAATTGAGCAGCTGGTTTATGAATCATTAAGGTCACCAGGCTCACGATGAGGGGACCTCCAAGAGGTATGGAAAAAGGGAAGTTACCTTGACATTCCAAAGGTGTGTCATCAGAGATGTAGAAAGATGACAGGATCCGTTAAAGAGTCACCTTTGTCAGGGAGAAATACTGGCCTGAGCCATGACTAGCTGCCTTTAGTTAATAAGTTTCCATTTCAGACCATCCTATGTGGTTGCTTTAGGTCTCTGGGTTTGTGAGTTGGAAGCTTCTGGAAGGAGCTGCAGAGACAGTTCCATTGGCTGGGTCTTCCTGCCAGGCTACACCGCGGTAGCTCCAAGCAGGTCACCGGTGATGGACATGCTCTCAATTTCACTCTCCATTCACAGCAGTGAGAATCGCATAATGGTGTCGTTAAATATCCCAGAGTTGTAATTAACTGTGATTAGCCAATAAAACCTCAGTGTAGTAAGACCTTGATTAACCAGGACTGAAATAGCCATGCTGGAACCATGTTTTTTAAGAGAAAGAGAGAAATCAAGCAGAAATAGAATCTAAAACCAACCTGTAATGCAAAATGCCACGTGACATCCTGGGACTGGTGTGCGTTTAGCCAGGGCCAACAGTTTCCTCAGCTGCAATGCAGGACACACTCAGATTTGGCCTGGGGGGCCCTGCTTTGGCTGGGTGGTCCCCTGCGTCCTGGCGGCCCTTGGGGGTGCCAGATGCTCGCCTCTTCCCCACCGGCCTGCTCGTTCTCATTGCAACACCCGGTTGTAGTCCTGGCTGTGGTTGGTGCATCTTTGCTGTTATTGTCCTTTGCGGATACACGCTCCTGCCTAAGAGCCATTAGAACGGACATGCTTCCCACCCCCACTCCTCAATACTGCAGCCCCACAAATCTCAAGGAGCACACGTAGTGAAAGGAGTCTCGCGAGAGCGTGGGAACGGGGGGCGGGACGCGGGAGCCCAGGGGCACCCGCAGAGGGCAAACCCTGGACAGCAGCTGCACCTGTAGCCCCACCCACGGGGGAGGCGGTCGCACTGGGACCTCTAAGCCTCGGGCGCGACTTATTTTTCAGTCCTGAGGTGTGACCATTTCTCAGTATCATTTTCCAGTCCCCGCGCTTCAAGAGCTCGGGGCTGCGCCATGCCGAGGGCTCCCGTCTGGGTTTAAGCTTCTCATGGCGGTCGCTGTCCACACGGACACAGAGTGTACTTGATTTTTAGTGCAAGGTTTTTCTGTCGCAAGGACTTCACAAGAATTACGTCTTTCTAACTAAATACTAATACTCTTCCTTGTACGTAGTTAGGGGCTGTCCCCTAGGGCCCTCGGTGCCACTCGTCCTGTCTCCGTGGAGAGGTCATTTCTTCGAGCGGTTCTCCGCCCCGGAGTCCCAGCCCCAGCCAGGGGTCCAGCCCGGGACTCCAGCCCGGAGAGGGCGGCGCGTGGGGAGTGTCAGCCCCCGGATGCAGAGCCACCCCGCGCCATCCCGGGGACAGGCGGCCCGGGGGGCCAGGGTGCGGGCAGGAGAGGCGCCGCCCGCCACCGCAGACGGCTGGGGAGGCGCGGGTGCCAGCTGGTTAGAGGGAGCGGAGCGCGACGCAAGAGGGGGTTCCCGAGCCCGCGAGCCGAGCCGTCAGACTCCGACAGTGGTCCGGGAGAGGACCGCACGGCCCTTTTCCGGGGGGAAACCCCGGCGGAGGGCGGGCTTCGTAACCGGGCGGCCCAGGGGTCTCAGCTGCCCGGACTCGCACGTGCCCGAGGCGGGGGCGCGAACACGGCACTGCGCAGGCGCGGACCTGAGGCCGCGGGTCCGACGCCCGAGGGAGCGGGGTCCCCGGCACGTCTCTCCCGTCTCCTCTTCCGGGCACCCTTCCCAGGTGTTTATCTGCGCCTGACCGGCGCGGCCGCCCCCAACCTGGGGCTCACGCCGGGGCCGAACCACGCTCCAGGAAGCGCACTGCGGTGTCACGCAACCATTTGTGTAGCTGTGACGCAAGCAGAAGGCGACGGGACTCTAGGCACGCTCCCCGCCCCGCCCACCTGCTTCTCTCCGCCCCGCTTCTGACGTCAGCTCGGCGACCACGAGGCGAGTCCTTGTCCGCTCCCGCCTAGGCCCCTCCCTCTCCGCCCGCGCGCACGTGGCGTCCGCGGTCCCGGGGCGCGTGCCCCGTCCTGGGGTCAGTGAGCAGATCCGTCCTTGCGCGCGCCTGTGCGTGCCGCTCGCGCCAGAGGGCCCCGGGCCCCTGGCCTTCCCTTCCTTTGTTGACGCGGGCCCTCCTCCCGCACGGGGAGCGGAGGGTCGCTGCTCCCGCCGCGCCCCGCCCCTCAGAGCAATAGGGTCCCTGCGGGCCGCCTGCCAATGGCTGGTTAAGGGCCGTGAATCCCCAGACTATCCAGTCCTGCAGGAGCTGGGAGTGCTGCAGGGAAGCACAAAGCAAGAGAACAGCAGCTCTGTGTCCTTTCAGGAAAACCCCCAAGGGGCACCGCGTCCGTGAATCTGTTTCCCGCTCCTCCTGCACCCTCCTCCCCCCAGCTGCTGCGGGCATCTGGCACGTGGCTCGGTCTTTCTGGCGCAGACCAGCCTCTCACCGGCCGCACCCCAGCTCGACCTGGTTCATCGTGACTAGAGACCAGGGGCCCTGGGTCCCCCCACTTCTCACTCCCTGGAAGTGAGTTTGCAGGGTTTGCTGGGTTTGCAGGGCCAGGAGTCGGGGTGGGGAAGGCTGCACGCGTGCGTGCAAAAGAAAGGTGTCTAAACGTGGAACTGTTTGTGTTCCCATTATGGTTTTCCTGTGCCCTGTTTTCAAGCCTGTGCTTTTTGTAATTCTTTGTTCCAAGCATTTTGATGTGTAGCAAATCAGGATTACCACGGAGTGAGTAGGCGGACCGGGGTCAGGGGGCGTGCTTCTGAGAAGCTCTGATCTAAAAATACTTCTGGACCACCATCTGTCTCACCACCTCCCCAGGGAAACTGACACACACCTTGGGGGAGAGGCTTTCAGGCTCTGCCAATATCCTGTTTCTCCTCCGATTGATTTTCGTCCGGCGGCAGGAAGCAGTTTCTACGATGTTGTTTGCCTGATGGTTGTGTTCTGTTTCCCTCTGTCCTTCAACATTTATTAGCAAGAGTTTTTCCGCAGGAGAGCACTGTTTCTCTTCCTACATTTATTTGTTCGTTCGAGTCTTTCGTCATACCAGTATCGACTCAGAGACCTTTCGCTCTGTGGGCGATCATCCAATACCGTCAGTGTTCATTTTCCCCTCAAATCATCCCGATTTTGGCCCTTGGGAGCCCTTTGAGACTCCTTGACACCCCATGAAGTCCTCAAGGCCACCCTTCCTCCCGGATAGTCGCACCACCCTGACTTCACACGTGGGGAAACTGAGTCTGGGAGCTGCCGCCCCTCAGCTGGGTTTGCCCAGCTGAAGAAGAGGAGGGGCCCTGGGAAACCGCGCCCCCTCCCGGTTGCTGGCGCGTTCACAGCGGACCAGCGCTCCGGGGCCCAGTGGCCTAGTGCTCGTCCTTCCAAGACACTCCTCCCTCGGGGGTCCAGCCGCTCGGAGACAAGGACCCTGCGGTGTCTGTGCCCACGCAGGCGCTCCCTCCCAGTGAGCTCTGGGAGCTCAAAATAGCCACGTGTTTTCTGTGTTGTGCAGAAAAGAGGAAATGTGCAGTTTGTTTCGTAACGTTTACTATTTTTGAAAAGCTGAGTTTTTTTTCCCCACGTGTATTCTTAACACATTTCTGGAGGTGTCTTTGGAGGAAAAGTCAGGATGCAGGTTTCACCACGGGTCCCTTCACTGTGTGATGCAGGTCCTCAGGGAGCAGCTGGGCAGGCCCTGGCGGGGCAGCTCGGCTGCTCAGAGCCTCCCCATGTGCCCAGGTTGTGGGTCTGACCCCTGGTACAGGAATCACCCGGTGAATGCATGGACGGGCGGGGCAAGGAATCAATGTTTCTCTTTTTCTCTCTGAAATAAGTTTTTACAAACTAGAGCTCAGATAGAGGGTTCAGGGAGAGGAAAGCCTGTTCTCAACATGCCTAGCCAATGGATACAGGTCACCTGGGGGCACAGGAGGAAGGAAAGCTGGCTCTTGAGGGGCTGGGGGTCTGCAGCCGAGGGCGGAGGGGCGAGGCGCCTGGACTGAGGTCTCTCCGAGTCCCGTTCCCTGGGCGGGGGAGAGGTGCCTGTCCTGCAGCCGCGGGCTGGAAGAGGCTGGGCTCCGTGGTCCCGAGATGCCAGCAGGAGGCTGCAGCCCTGCTCAGTCCCCACAGTCTCTGAGGTCGTGTGAGCTTTTCCTTCGGTGAGAACGGCCCTAGACACGGCCTGAGGAGGGTCTGGGGCGGTTTCTGTTACGTTGTTGGGGAGACATTGGCTAATAAGGGTGTATAGGTTTCAGGCGAACAATTCGGGAACATGTCGCGTGTATACTGTAGTGTGTGTTCCCCGCCCCAAGCCCTGTCCCCTCCCAGCCCCACTTATCCCCCATCTCAGCTGTGTTTAAGGGCCCCCCGTGTCAGACAACCAGGGCTACGGGTGTTCAAGGGTGTTTCCCGGCCTTTCTTCTCGCTGAAATAGTGGAAGGCTGAAAATATAAAAATAACAAACTAACTAAAAAGAGAGACACAAGTTACCCACAGCAGGAAGCTGGGCACGCAGGTGGGCAACCAGAGCACCCAGCAGGGGGCTGCATGTGAGTGTGGGCGGCACCGTGGTGGAGGGTGTGTGCCCACTGCCCCAAGGCCGCCGGGGTAGGCACCCCCATCCGGCTGTGCAGCCCAGACGCGATGTGCCGACAGGAGCAGAGCCGCCTGGGATAGGGAGCAGGAGCAGGGGCTCGGGAACTAATTGGTAGGAATACGTGGAGGGAACAGTGGTGTCCAAGTGTGCCACATGGATGCACTGTCACGGAGAAACAAAGTCACTAGTGATGTGGACAACGTAATAGGGGTGACCCCAGTAGTGACAGCCCTGGGTCAGACTCACTGGGAAGGCCACATTCCCACTGCGGCTGCGCAAAACAGCCTCAGGGAGGCCGAGGCGCACTGGCCTGGAGCAGGCTGAACCGCAGATACGTGAATTCTCCTGGGTTTTTCACAAGACTCAAAGCAAGATTATACCTGGATCTTTTAAAACCCGTGACTCAAAAGCTTATCTGGAAGAATGAGTGAACACGAAAACCGCAAGTGTTTTAGCAGAACGGCAAGGGCGGAGGTACTGCTCCAGGTGGCGCAAGCTGCAACCGCTGGGAGGCGTGGACAGGTGCAGGAAACACCTGCCTTGTGTGTGGGTGACAGGGTCTGGCACCAGGCATGTGCCAGACCCCTAGGTGGCCTTGGGCCACTCAGGGCAGGAAGGCAAAGGGCTGCGGCTGGACTCGTGTCACTGTCCATCCATGACAGGGCCACCCTCTGGTGGTGGCTTCTACAGGACGGGCAGTGATCCGAGTCTTGCCCAGCCCATCACCACGGCTCGGTGCCCAGGAGTCAGGGCCCATCGCACGGGGTGGTTGAGACCCAGGGGTGCAGAGCTATGGCCGCCTGCGTCCACAGTTCCTGAGTTGCCTGCCGTGCTCCTGCTCCCCGGCCCACAGAGGCCAAGCACCCAGCTTCCAGGGCACCCGGGCTTACGACTTGAGGTCTTGGTGCTTTCAGGGTTTCTTGGTGAATTAATCAAGGGTGTCCAGCCGGGTTCCCTCTGAGGGTCGCAGGCACCAGCTCTGACAGCTGGACAGTCCGGCCCGGTGTCCAGAGACTGCCCTGACCTGGGGTCTGCTAGTGGGCGGGTCCCAAACGCACTGGAACCCTCTCCGTGCACGCTGAACGCAGCCCAGCCTTCTCTGTCCGCATCATTGCATGCACACACATAGGCACACCGTGTGCCCGTGCACACACACAGCACACACAACGCATGCACACACACAGATAAACACACCAGATGAGCACCAAAGGGGCTCCTTTTCGACGACTTGCCAGCTCGCACCTTTGGGGTCACAGCTCTATCGAGCGTCCTCATCAGCGGCCGGAGCGCCTGCCTCTGGCCGGCGCAGGTTACCACAGGGACCCGCGCCCCCGCCCTCCCGCGGTGAGCCCAGGCAGGGAACTGACGCGCAGCTTGACTGGCTTTCCACGGTGTCCTCCTCGTCGTCGTCGCTCTGTGGGAGGGTCGCAGTGTCGGCAGGAGCCTAGAGGCTGGGTTCAGACATCCCTTCTCTCTGCCTCGTCCACTCTGGGGTTTCGTGCAGGACAGAGGGACTTGTCTCAGCGTCCCTTCCCCGGGAGGCCTGCCCCACGGGCTCCCTACTCAGCAGGTGCCATGCTGTCCCACCTGGCAGAGCAGGGCGGCCGGGACTTGCCCAAGGCTGGCCTGCGGGATCCTCTTCTAAGCCCCCAGACGGGGTGGGGGGCAGGAAAGAAGGAAGGAGGGAGGGAACAAGCGACCATGGGGACCCTGCTGCCAGAGCGACAGGCAGGGGAAGCCGGAGGGGCCTGGGGGCTCCCTGGGGTGGAGCAGGGTGCCGTGAGGGTGGGCGCAGGAAGCAGGAGCCAGTCACCGATGGGCCCCAGGGCCCTCGGAGCAGGTGAGGGGAGACCCGTGAGGCAGACACACCAACTGCCTGAGCAGGGTGCTCCTTCCCTGGGCCTGGACCAGGCTCCGGCCCCTGAGACAGAGGGTTTTGACCCAAACCCCAGCGTGAGGCTCCTGGAGCGCGTTCCTGGCTTGGGAAGTGGAATCCGTCTGTAAAGGTAAAGAACTCGCCTCCAGGAGCAGGTGTCACACGCCCCCCTCAGAGGCTGGGCACCCTAGTGGGGCCTGGCCCTGCCCCCACCCCCACCCTCGTCCAGTCCCCTTGGCACGAATGGGGGGCTGGCCGGCCTCTCCACACTCCTGGGGACAGGGCCTGACCACGCCTGGAGCTGAGCCCTGTCTTCCTGACAGATCCGGCTCTACCTGGCCTGTGGTGCAGACACATGGAGGTACATGCATGTACACACATAGGCACATGGAGAAACACGTGTGCACACACACAGATAAACACACACACACCTCTCCAGCTCGAGGCCCACAGCCGCCTGCCCCTGCCTTTCCAGTGAAGGGAAGCAGAAAACCTCAAGTCTTAAATACACTAAAAATGCTCCAAGTATAAAATAAGAAGTAGATAGCTCTGGCCGGGTACTCAGTTGGTTAGAGCGTCGTCCCGGTGCTCCAAGGTTGTGCGTTCGAGCCCCAGCCAGGGCACATACAAGACTCAGCCCATGGATGAACGCATAAATAAGTGGAAAACAAATTGATGGCTCTCTCTCTCCCCGCTCGCCTTCCTCTTCATCTAAAATCAATAAAAAATAAAATAAGAGACAGATAAATTAGACTTAAAAAAACACAAAACCTGTTCATCAAAATCACCTTAAAGAAACTGAGAGAGAAGTTAAAAATGAGGAGACATTCACTAAGGAGACGCTGACACAGGGTGAGCCTCGGGAATCTGTCACAGAATTTCCATAAATCTGCACGCCTGGGGGCCAGGGCCCCGGGCAGACAGACGCATGTCCCAGGAGGAGAGGGAGACACGCAGCGAAGGGTGGGCGTGGCTTGTGTCTGGGCTGCGGAGGAGGCTGCGGAGAAACACGAGGTTCCAGTCTGTCCTCCGGCCTCACAGCCCCCCACCCCCAACGACCGGCCCCCTGGGCGGGGGGTGCTCCGGGCCCAGCCAGACCCTGGGATCCGCCTCCGCACAGGCCCCTTCCTGTGTCCTCGAGTGCCCTTCCCGGGACACGTCCAGCTGGAGCCGGCCGGGATGAGTCAGGGCTGCGGGTCTGAGCTGTGGGCGCCTGTGCTCCCCAGCGGTGGGGTGGGTGCGGGCGGGCAGGAAGTGGCTCTGAGTCAGCGCGCCTCGGATTCGTTTTCCAGGACACTGACCTCCCGGTGGCCCTGACCGAAAGCCAGACAGAGGAGGGCGTGGGCTGTGGCTTCGGACTGTCCTGTGAGCCAGGACACAGACAGACACACACAAAGGCCCACAGACCCACGGGTGCACACAGGCCGAGACAGAGGCCCGCGCGCCCTCCCCGGGCAGATCTCAGAGCCCAGGCTGGGGCTGGCCCGCGGCTGTGGGGCTCGGGCGGGGGTGGTACCTGACTGCCGCTCCAGGGCCCTCGGCTCCAGGTCCACCAGCGGCGGGGGGCCGGGGGGGCCGGGGGGGCGGTCCTCGGGGCCGTCTTCAAGAGTGTGGCCCTGAGCAGCAGGGACGTGGGTGGAGGGGCCCCAAGGGATTTGGGCTTCCGCACGAAAGCAGTGGAGAGTTCTCAGGTGGAGACAGCAGGAGGCAGCCTGGGGCCTGCCCACCGCCCTCCAGGCTGATGGAGACCGCCCTGGACTCGGACGGCTGACCGGGCTTTTTCGTCCATTGGTCAGGAGACTGGCCCTCACGGCGAAACAAAGCCCCCAGTTCAGGGCCACTGGGCCGGAGAGCCGTGCGCACTCTGGCCGCTCGGGGAGCTCGCTGTGCGTGTGTCCGAGGGAAAGGACCGGTCGCCTCTGCATCTCCCACCCGCTCTCGCCAGCCAACCCCTCCAGGCTGCTCACGAGTCCCAGTGCTGTGCCCAGGCCAGTGTGCAGAGCCCAGGGCCTGCCTGCCTCCTCTGGGTGTCTCGGCTCCCTGTGGCTTTGAGGGTCAGGGGTCAGGGGTCAGGGCAGCGGTGACTCGCAGGGCCCAGCTGGCCTCCCCCGGCAGCCTGCTGTGTCTGCCTGAAGGGGGTGGTGGAGAGGCCCCTGGCCCTGGGGCTGGGCACTGGCCCCCACCTGGCCCGAGGACTTGCGGGGCAGATACAGGGCCCACCCAGACCCGGTGCCCCGCTGCCCGCAGCTCCGGGTGTGTGCGGCCAGGGCCCCGGTGGCTCAGGTGGAGGACGAGCAGCCGATCACCTGACGGGCAGGAGTCCAGTGTGAGGCAGTGGCAGGGACAGCAACGGGTGTGAGCGGGGGTGGGGGGGGCAGCGCAGAGTGCGCTCCCCTTTTCTCGGCCTGGAACCCTTCCAGGGGCGTAGCAGCAACGAGCTCAACCAGAAGACACTGCTCTCTGGGGGTCTCGGGAGCCGAGGCTGGAGAGCAGGGCCCCACCCAGGGTCTCGGGCGGACCCGGCTCCCGGTGGCCAGCCGAGCGCCTGCGCGGAGCTTCCTGCTCTCAGCGGGCACGGGCCCGGAGCCCCTGCTCTGGCTCAAGGTCAGGCCCGGTGTCACCATGTTTGTGGCAGGCTCTCCTGGGTCTAGGTCTCGGGGCCCTGGGCAGTGCCCAGCCACCGGTCTGGGTGACCAGGGACACAGAACACTGGCGGGGAAAGAGCTGGTGGGCTCTTGCTGGGGGCAGGTGTGTCGTGGGGGCAGAGCCGGGCACCTTGCAGGGAGGCAGCCGGGCCGCGCCGGGACATCCCCTCGACCCATCCCCCCACGCCAGAGTCTCCATGGCAACCACGGGCCGCGCCCAGGGACACGGGGAGGGCAGACCCTGACGCGCGTCCTGGGAGTGAGCATGCAAGGGCAAGGGTGAGGGGGTGTGTCTGAGAGTGAGTGGCGGCACCTTTCTGTGCGGGTGTGTGACGAGTGTGCGAGGCTGCGACTGTGAGAGACCGTGGACCCGCAGGACCAGAGGTGTCAGCCCAGGGTTCCTCGTTCCAGGCGCCCCGTCAGCCCGGGGTCGTGTGTGTGGGGGGGAGGGGGCACGACGGGTGGGGCGCGGCCTGGCCGGGTGCGGTGCTCAGGGCAGTAGAGGTGCAGCCTCCTCGGGCTATCGTTGTCCCCAGGCACTTCCTGTGGTCAGCTGTCCAGCACCGCCCCCACCCAGCAGCCTTGTCTCTGGACAGCTCACCCCACAGCTTGAGAACTGGCAGGCGGCTGCGCCCACACTGATGCCCACATCCGGGCCACTTCTGGCTGCCCCGCCGGCCTCCTGGCCTCATCCTGCAGCCCCCGGCCCCTCGCAGCCCCCGGAGCCTGGCCTCTGCCCTGGCCTGAGGCTGCTTCTCCCCCTCGGGCACACTCTCTTCCTCCTGCCACACTGTGCAAGTCCTCACGCAAAATTAAGTCGGAAACCACCTCAGGCACTCCCAGCTCTGAGACAAGTTTTAAAATGGTGTCAGGATTAGCATTCAGCTCCTGAGCCCAGGGCTGGAAGGGACCCTGGGGGTCGCTAACCCTTCACCACCTGCGGGCTCCCAGTGCGAATCCCGCCAGGCAGAGGAGACTGCTGACCCGCCTCACCTGCCAGCGCTTGCTCGAGGCGCCCGCGCCCCTTCCCACGGGTCCGGGGGGCCCCGCCGTGTTCTCGCTTCTTTCTGCCCCTTTCCTTAAAATTAAACGTGTAAATCAGCTTGTTGCCTTTATCGATCAAGTCCAAAATTACTCCCATAAATTACCCTGGGGGGGACTGTCGGTGCTGCCAGGACGGAGAGGGCAGCCTCGTCTGGGTAACCCCCTCCGGGGGGGAGGTGGGCTCCTCCTGTTCCCGTGGAGGCCCCTCCAGCCGGCATCGGAGGTGCAGGCGGCCGGTGGGGCCCCACGGTGGGCTTGCCCCTCCCTGGGCTCCACGCCCTGGCGTTGGTCTCCGCAGCTGGGGCGGGCCTCTCGCCCCGCCCCGTGGGCCGCTCGTCGGGTCCCGTGGTCGTCTCTGTCCGGCACAGACGGGGCGGCGGGCGGGGGGGGGGTGTCCAGGTCCCCGACGCACGTCTGGGTCAGGACAGAAGGATGTGGAGCCCACCCTTTCCCGCGGCGGGTCTGAGGGGAGCTGTCCCCTGGTCCTGCGGCGCTTCGGTGGGAGAGGCGCCGGGGCGTCCCGGAGCAGCCGCATGCGCACGCCAGGCGGGTCCAGGGGAGCCCAGGTCTGTGTGGGTGCTCAGGCGGCAGGAAGGCCCTTGGGCAGCTGGTTGGAGGGGGAAACTGAGGGAGCCGTGTGGCGGGCAGGGTCGCGTGGGTGGGTGAGTCCCGCGCGAAGGTGCTGGCCGGCCGGCCGGGGCTCCCGGAGCAGGCCCGAGCACCTCCAGCTCTCCGCGTCTCCCCGCTGTCATCCGACTGGGGACGCCCGACCTGGCGGGACGGCCTCGCTTTCTCCGGAGGAAGGGCCCCAGCAGCTCGCCTCCAGGAGGCCCGTTCCTTGGACGGCCACTGAGGACACGCCTGCTGCGGGCACCTGCTGGGGGAGCCCACCTGCTCTCAGAACTGCGTGCTCCCGGTCCCTCCAGGGGCGGTGGCACCCCCTTCATGAGGCTGGGGCGGCTCCTGTCACATTAATTGGCAGAAAGTGTGTGAAGCAAACGGCTCTTGGCGAGCACTCCAGAAATGGAGCGAAACAAACGTCGATGTGAGTTGCTGGTGGGAGCTGAGCTGTGGGCAGGGCCTGGCTGTGTCTTTGTTTCCTCTGCCAGGTAGCCACTCCCCTGCCCCCACAGCCCCTGGGGGGCCCCAGACGGGCAGAGGGGGAGGAGGCAGAAGTGCAGGACAAGCCCACGGTGCGGGGGGGACTCGTCTCCCTGGCCTGCAGGCTGTCAGCCAGGCTGTCCCTCTGGGGCAGGGCAGCCTCGGGGGCGGGGTTGGGGGGGCAGCAGCAGCTCCACTGCAGCAAATGATGCACCTGTCAGGGCGCGTGCTCTCTCCCCCTCCCTCTCTCTCTCTCTAAAAAAGGAAAAAGTCACTAAATGTATCCTCTGGTGAGGATTAAAAGAAGACAAAATTTAGTAAATGATACATGTATACTTTATACTGAAAATTCACTCATGTTTTTAAAATCCTCACCCAAAGAGGTTCACTGATTTTTAGAGAGAGAAGGAGGGGAGGGAGAGAGAGACATCGATGGGTCGTCCCCCACACCGGCCCTGACCAGGGGAGATTGGAGACCGGAGACCGAACCCAGGGCCTCGGCGGCCGGGGGCACAGAATGCTCGGAGGGGGCCGCAGGCGACGCGGCCGAAGCAGAGGGGGAGGCCGAGCCAGCACGCCAGCGCAGGGAGGCTCTCGGGGTCGCTGCCACAGTTTGTCAGAGGACGGTGGGCAAGGGCGGCCTCACTGAGGTAACACCCGGCCATTGTTTGGTTGTCTGAAGGCAGGGAGGAGGATTCCACTGTGCTGTTCGCTCACACACTTTTGTTCTTGGCGCTTCTCTGGGTGCACGCAGCTGGGCTGCACGGTGTCCGTCCTCGGGGTGAGGGGACTGGGGTTGGTAGGGAGACGGGCCCGTGAGCCGGGCCGAGTGGGACGGGAAAACTGAGACAGACAGTTGAACCAAGTGGCTGAGCAGTTTACAGCCAGATACAGAAGGTCACCTCCCTGGAGATGACATCAAGGCCTTGGTTGTGTTTCAGCTCCAGGCCCAGAAAAGCAGCAAAACCAGGTGCGCAACCAGCCACAAAGACTGGCTACCCACTGCCCTGCCGCTGACCGGTCAGTGAGACCACAACCCTGCAAGCGCACACCTGGGGCATTGATGGACACCTGCTGAAACCCTCCCCGGAGACCTCCCGTAAGATTCTCAAGAGAGATGAAATCCCAAGACACAGGACCCAGAGTATGGCTCTCCCGCTGCGGGGAGCGGCCTGTGCCCACTCCTTCCCCCTGAGGTTTGCGGTTGGGAGCAGTGGGCAGTGGCAGCTAATCCCAGGCTGACCTTCTGACCCTGTCCCCAAAGCCCCATTTCTCCGACCTCCCACTGAGCTCAGGCAGCCCCGCCTGGGCTCTCCTGTCGCTTCTTCTGCACTGAGCCCTTCCTTGTTTCACTGTCCTCAGCTTTAGTAAACGTACCAGTACAGTCACCTGGACTTGTGTTGTGAAATCTTTTCTACACGAAGTCAGGAACCCACGCACTGCTGGCCAGCCCTGGACAGCCCCGCTCGGGACCTGGCCCCTGCCCGGCACCGGGAGCACCGGCGGCATCACTCGGAACACAAAGTCTTCTGTTGCTTCAGGCCTTGCTCCAATTTCTTTTTTAAAAAGATTTTATTTAGTTAGTTTAATGGAGAAGGGGAGGGAAAGAGGAGAGAAACATTGATGTGCAAGAAAAACTTTGATAAGTTGCCTCTCACACAACCCCAACCGGGGACCTGGCCTGCAACCCAGGCATGTGCCCTGACCTGGAATCGAACCTGCGACCTTTTGGTTCCCAGGCTGGTGCTCAGTCTGTTGAGCCACACTGGCCAGGGCCTCAGAAACTCTGTTTCTTCGCTCTGACGAGAGGCTTGATTTAAATTCCGGTCTGACCTCCGAGGCTGTGAGCCGGACCACCGGCAGTGAGAGCTCCGCAGGAGATGTCCCCACGTCCCTCCCAGCGAGGGACCGCAGGGCTGCCGGCGCCCGCTGAGGACCCCTGCCGGGGCGCTCCGGCTCCCACCGCACCTGGAGGTGGGCCTTGCAGTCTCCTCTTCACCTTCTGCTGCCCTCCAGAGTGTCTTTGGGTCTGTGTCCGGTGTGCGCAGGGCTTGTTCGTGCCAGGGAGTCCGTGCACCGACGCCGTCACCCCGCACACGTGTGCACCTGCACTCGTGAGCCCTCGAGTCGGCCTGCGTCCCACAGGTCAGGGACTCTCCGGCCGAGCTCTGCTCAGGGGTGTGAGGGCCGATGGCGCGCCTTCAAGTAGAGAGAGCCCTGAGCGGGCTCCACACCATCGCCTGCGGGACGGTCACTGCCAAAGGTCCTCGGGCCCTGCCCCCCCCATCACACAGCAGGTGGTCCTGAAACTGCTCTGAACCCGAGCGGGTGGGCCTGCACACTGGGCACGGCCCTCACCAACAGGCAGCTTGTCCTCAGGTTTCAGAGATTCTCCCGTGTCTGCTGGCTCTTTAAAAACATTAATCAGCCCCCAATAATCCTTGCACCAAAGACGCATGCTTGGGGCCCAGGGCACATTAGGGGAGGGGGGAGGGGACATCCTGAGGTGAGCGGGGGCGGGGAGCACACGGGGCCAAGACTGGCCTGGGGCACCCGTCTCAGGTCCCCACGTAAGTGACCAGCTGCTCGGGCCGCCGTCCGCGGGCACCTCACCTGCACGGGGCACCGGGTGCCGTGTCTGCTCCAGTCTCCGCACAAACCACAGACGTTCGCTCCCGTGCGTCTGACGGTGCAGCCCGTCCGTTCCAACCAGCGAGCTGAAAACAAGTTTGTTTCCGTTCCAGGACGTCGAGGACACTTCAGTCTGCATCACGCTGAATGCATGAACAACCGTGGGAACCCGACACCCTAAGGCTTTCACCGCGGAACCTGATGCTGTTCTCCAGGGTCACACGCCGGGTGCCGTGTGGAACGTGCACACAGACCGCGCGCGTGCTTGCTGAGGTCGGCCTTCCGTGTTTCGTCTCTCGTGTTGCCGTCGGTTCTTTTCGGTTCTGCCTTCAACTCAGTGTTCCTTTATGCGTGTGAAGGGTATTTACCTCCCCTCGCTGTAATACATTGTATTACTTGTAATTATATCGTTGCTGTTCATGATTCATCAAGGTAAATAAAGTTGTGTTACTTTAGCTATGTAGAAATGTAAAAAATAGATAAAACTTGGAAGAAACCATAATGAGGTAATGTGAGGAGTTAGAAAAATTTCGCGGGCGGCAAGTTCACTGGTGACTCAGTGAAACAGGAAGAGGAGACTTACTTCTACGGGAGTCCGTCCAGGGCCTGGACCCCGGCCTCGCGGAAGGCAGAAGTGTGTCGTAGGTGACACGGCGCCCCCTGGGGGTTTCCCGAGGAACTCGCGACACGGCAAAGGCGCGTTTTCGATCGGGGAGATTTCGGGTGGGGACTTTCGGAATCCAGGAAGGCAGGAGTATTGATTGTTAGTGACGTCACTGGGCAGTCATCAAGGAGTGACGTGTGAGCGATGACGAGAAAGCCGTCCTCCTCGGGCGCCCGCGGCGCCTCGCCGCCGGGACTCAGCCTCCCCGGGTGCGCGTGGGCAGGTGTCCGCGCGGCCTGGACGCTTCCCCCGCGGCTCCGCCGGGTGCCGGGCCCTTCGCTGCCGCTTCTCCAGAGACAGGGTTTTCCCCCGGTCACTCATTCTTCCGTCCGAAAGTCCTGTTCTTTTTCTTCGCGGCACTCGCCTCCGCGCGAAGTAAGGTGTCTCCTTCCGGCCCCGCGCGCAGTGGGCCCCGCCAAGGCACGTGGGGGCCGCGCCTGCCCCGCGCCGCCCTGCGGTCCTGCCGGTCCCGGAGCCCTTCCCAGACCCAGCCCGACCCCCGTCAGCATGCCCGTCCCCTCTCTTCCCCCCCAGCAGCCACAGGACCGGGACGCGCAGGCAGCGGAGCCCGCGTGGGCAGAGGGGCATCTGCGGGGCCGCGTGGGGGCGAACGTCCCGGGACCGAGAGTGCAGCGGGCGCAGCGGCGTCCCTCCAGAAATTTCGGGGTCTTCGGGGGAGGGCTGACCAGGACGCTGTCCGGTGCGGGACGGAGGGGCTGGGAGGGGCGCGATCTCGGCGGGTGGGGCCAGGGTTTGGGGAACTAAGCCCGGGTGAGAAGGGGAGGGCGGCGCGTGTCTGGAAGGACTGGCCCCGGGCGGGCGGTGCTGGGGAGCGGCGGTACGGACGCGGTGGGGCCGGGACCCCGGGGGGAGGTTTGGACGGGTTGGGGGGGGGGGCGGGGGCGGGAGGGGAAGGGCCGGCGCGGAATTTGGGTGGAGCGGAGAGAGCTGAGGTTTGGGGCCGCGGACCTGCGGGTGGGCGGAGGTGCCGGAGGACGTAATAGACTGGAAGGACAACGGGGCGACAGATGGGATACGGGGCCGCGCGCTCGTACGGTTTTGGGGGCCCCTCTGCCCCGTGGGAAGGAGGAGACGGCGGAGTGGGGCGGCCCCAGCGCGAACTGGCGGGCGGGGCGCAGGGCTCGCGAATTCGCGAAGCGGAGCGGACGAGGTTCACGTGGACGCGCTCTCCAAGGCCGCCTCTCTTTCCTGGTTATGAACAGAAGGAAAAAACGGGGAAACCGGCGTCGCGGGAGCGTGGTAAAGGAGCGAAGGACTTCTCCCGTTTTCCGCGGTGCGAGAACAAGGAGAGAGTCGCGCTGCGCTGGACCCCACGTGCCCACGCGGAGGCTCCGGACGCCTGAGCCAGGGTCCAGGGCGCACGGGCCGCCTCCCGACAGCGGGCTCTTTACACGCGCGCTTTTCTCTGCGGACCTTTCCTCGGCCGTTCGGCGCCAGGAGGCAGGGTCGGCGTCCCTACATCGGAAACGTCCCTGGTGAGAGACAGGTCCCCGTCCGAGCGGACGACGCCCCGGGGGACGTCTCGTGCTCACTGTGTGCTCGGCGAAGGGGAGGCCGAGACCGAGTTTGGGGACAGTTCTGGTCCGATCAAGTGACATGATTGACAGAAAAGGTCCACGCTGTAGCCACGGCGACCAGTTCTCCCTAAAGAGGAAAGTTAATGTTGATGTTGTAACCAAACTGGGCGTGTCCCCATGGCCTTGAGGAGTCCGGGAGAAGGTGGCAGAGGGTAATTGCCTTTCCCTCCGGTTGTTCAATTGGGGACCTTTCTTGCCAGCAGCTGCTGCGTCTGGAAGTTCTCGGAGCTGGTGCTGTTCTGTGACTTGTTACTGTGACCCGTCCTGATTTCCCAGCGGCGAGTGATGTGGAAACTGGAGGGCTTCCCTTCCTGGGGGCTGTAGTTTCCAATCGTGTTTTAACTATTTTAGGAGAAGTCATGGAAAGTGTCGATTCATTTCAGCTGGAATTTTTCCAAATTAATGGATTTAAGCAGGACTGCTAGAAGGGGGCCCCGGGGCCGGCCGCTGAGCTATGAGGTGCGGGCTGCACGGCCTCTGGGGCCACCTCCACGTCCCACATGGCACTTGGGCACTCCTATGGGGTGGTGGCATCTCTTGATGCCCAGCAGCCCCCAGCTGACATCTCCTGGGACCAGGAGGAACAGGTGAGGTGCAGGGACCATCAGTCTGCATAGGACCAGCAGAGGTCTGCTCCTTGTGGAGAACTGTGGCTTTTTCAGGTTTTTGTGTGGTGTAAGGGAGTGAGAGTTCACGTGAGGATCAGGCTGATGGAACACAGATATATTTGTGTTTTGCTGCAAATTATAGAGGAACTAAGGATATTTGAGACTACTGGTTAACTTCTCTTGTGGAATATTGAAAATTGTGCTATAAGTAAACATATCTTTAGCAGTGATTGAAATTGTTTATAAACATCAATCAAAAGCATACTGGTGTAACAAGCAATCCACAACTCTTTACTCTTGGTTTTAATTAGAAATTGAGGTTTTTTCAAAACAGTTCAGGCCCTGGCTGGCATAGCTCAGTGGATTGAGCACAGGCTGCGAACCAAAGCGTCGCAGGTTCGATTCCCAGTCAGGGCACATGCCTGGGTTGCAGGCCACGGCCCCCAGCAACCGCACATGGATGTTTCTCTCTCTCTCTCTTTCTCCCTCCCTTCCGTCTCTAAAAATAAATAAATAAAGTCTTTAAAAAAGAACAATTCAGTATTCTAGTTAAAGTATACAGAAAAGCAGCAGAGAAAAGTAACTGTATAATAGAAAACAAGATTTATTGTTGCTGAATGAGAAGGTATGAACTATGGGCGTGTATTTTTCAGAGACGGGGAATTAATTTTGTCTTAAGTGAGAGAGAGGAAAAGCAGGACACAAGCGGAGTGTGAAAAGGAAAGTGGCAGAAGGTCTGTGAAGGGAAGTGCAGAGAGAGGAAGTTTTGTCCGTGGCGAAGCTGAGTGCAAGGGGAATGAATTTCATTAAGTGCATGAATGCAAATATGAAAAGTGAGCTGAGGTAGAAGCAGAGTTTGTTTCCATTTTACTTTGAAAACAGGACAAAGTGTTCCTGCAGTGCGCAGCACCGAATGAGACAGTGTGAAACATTTTCTGCCTGTAAAGCAAAGGCACTGTGTTTTCTTAAAATGTGTCTCTGTTTCGTATTGTTTAAACAGGCCTCTGAATACCGAAGAAGACCGTCTTCTCAGTCCCAAGGACAAAGATGTGACAACCGCGTCTGGACCCACAGCCGAGGTGTCCGGACCCTGCGTCTCCACGAGTGGGACCCCTTTTCACACTGCAGCGCTCCGCCATCTAGTGTGCATCTTTGGAATAGCATCTGAGTTGAGACCAACAGGAAATGCTCTTTTTTGTTGCCACCTTGTGGACATGTTGGGAATAGCACCTTTCTCCCAAGCAGCTGCCCTTACGTTGAATCCAATTTGCTGCTCATGGTGTTTCTTACACGCTTACTGAATTTTTTGAGGTGGTCTCTTGTTTCTGAAAGAGGTGCGCTCTATCTATGATTAGAGACTTTTGTCAAATCTATTATGATTATAAGTTTTTATTTTTGTCTCTCTGTTCTATATAATTTAAGTTTATGACATTAGGTACACAGTGAATTTGGATCTTCCTGGTGAATGAAACTCCTTGATAGGAAGTGCTCTTCATCTCCAGTCATGCTTTCTACCTTGAATCCCTCCGCATGTAATTTTCATGTGATTTATGTGTGCATAAGACAGGGTGGGGCAAAGTAGGTTTAGAGTTGTGAGGATGAGAAACAAAATTTATTTTTGCCCTATTATTTAATAATGATGACATTATTTTCATGTGAACAACTGTAAAGCTGCTTTTCATCATCCTGTGTACCTGTTCCTATTCTATCACTTTCGATGTTTTTTTGCCTCACATTTTAGGTAATTCATGTTTTCTCCCAGTTTGTGTCTTGTCCTTTTAATCTCTGAACTTTTTCAGAGTATTATTTAATTTTGTAAAGTATACATTATTAATGTATTTCTTCATTACACTGCATGTCCACAAGTATACATGACTCCTGGCTATTTTTTTTTTAAATGGACCACTCAACCTCAAAGCTACAGACGAGGGGCGGGGCCTAAGGTCAGAGGCAGGACTGGGCTGGAGGTGGGAGTGGGCCACCCAATGGGGGGGGGGGTGGGTGGGAGGCGTATTTAGGCTGGCGAGTGTGAAGGGTGGGCAGTTCTGGTGGAGAGAGGAACAACTACACAGCCTGGAGTTTAGGCGCTGCCGGGACGCCACTCTCCATGGGCACGAGGTGACGCGCACAGGCTAACGTGATGCAAGCAAGGTGGTCCAGGGGCAGGAGGTGAGCTGCGTCGGGGCTACGAGGTGAGAGAGTTGGGGGGCAGATGCAACCACCCTGTGGGGAGCAGGAAAGGGGGGACCAGACTATTTCTGGGGTACATGTCTGAGGTCCCAATTTAGCTGATCACTTCCTGTGGGACCACTTTTCTATATTTATCTAGATTATATTTCAGTTATAGATAACTTCAGTAAATGGATATACAGTGATACCCATTTTTTAACCCCAAAGCACTGTGATATTTTTCATTTGTAAAAGTTTCTGTTATTGCATAGCAATGTCCAATTTAGTTCATATAGAGCCTGTACATTGTTGTTAAATTTATTCCAAGTTTTTTTTACCCGTTTTGTTGTTGTTAAGTCTTTTTTTAAAAATTATATCTTTAATTTACTAGTTCTACATATTTATTTCTGCATGTTATTTTCCCATCATTGTACTAAATTGTTTGTGTTACTTTTCCATTGAATCTCATGAGTTACGAGGGTAAACTTGCTCTCATGCAATAATGATCATTCCATGGTTGTAGCTGTAGGTGACCTAGAAATAGTTAAAGCTTGAAAGAAAACAGGAAGAAGTGAGGTAATGTGAGGAGCTAGGAAAATTGTGTTTGTTAGTCACGAATATGTTAATGACTAAATAAAAGAGTAACATCCCTCTCGACAGTTTAAATGAGTCTAGGGTCTGGAAGCACAGTGTTCTAGAAATCAGAAGTATTTTGTGACAGGAAAGGTGCCTCCGGGCAGGTAATCTGAAGAACACAAAATATAGCAAATGTCCACATTTTCAAAGAGGAAAACCTGAGATGGTGAAATCTGGAATCTAACAGAGTAAGACTGTTTGTTCTAAGGGACATTATGAATCAGTTATTAAAGTGATATGTGAGCAATGGAAAGAAGCAGGGATCCTCAGAGGACTACTGTGTGTAATCACAGTGTGATCTGGTCTCCTAAGTGGGCAGATCTTCCTTTGCCTCCTGACTTATTGCCTAGGACACTTCTCCCCGACATTTGCAAGTTGGCTGGCATTTTTTTGTTCTTCAAGTTTCAGCTTCAGGCTTCCTGTTCCAAGAAAGGCAGCATTTCAGATGTAGGGTGCAAAGGGACATGCTGTTTGTGTTGTAATGGAGTCTTCATGATATAGAGTAGGGTTTCTCATTCTCAGCACTATGGAGTTTTGGGGCCAGAGAATTCATTCTCCTGGGGGGTTGTCCTCTGCATTGTAGGTGCTCATTAGCATCCAGTACCTCTGTTCACTGCCAGCAGCCTCGCTTCCCTGCCCCTCAGGACAATCTAACAGGCTCAGTACTTTTCCTAAAGTCCCCTCGGGGGCAAAAATCACCCTTGGTTGAGAAACAGAGTTTGAAGCTTTGATCATTTTTGAAACCAGAAAGATCTTGCTCTGTAGTATTTTTATTATTTTTCTATGCAAATTATTTTCCACTCCAATTGTGATTTATTTGGAGAAGGTATTTGGAAGTGTATTTTAAAACATCTAAATATAGGGACTTTCTAGTTACTTTGTGACTGGTTTCCAGATTAATGACAAAGAGAGCAGTAACCATAGTTTGTGAGACATTTGTTGAAACCTGCTTTATAGCTAAATATAGTCAGTTTTAAAAAAGTTCCAAGTGTGCTTGAAATGCATTTTTATTTACTTTGATCACTTAAACAATGAGAAAAAAATGTATTCAAAATTCTATCCCAAGAGTTAAAAAGAACTGCTGTCATTTTATGTGTATACACTTGCAGATATATTGATATGCACATTTCTGTCCACTTTCTCTGGATTTCATTTACTATTTTATGTTCTAAGTATGGGTACACGACTTGTATATTTTCAGCTTTTATTTTTGATACTGTGCATTTAAGGGTGAAGATGTTGTACATAAATTTTGGTATGTAGTATCTTTATCACAATTCAGTTTATTTTGTAATTCAACTTGTTTTATTTTTGAGGTTATTTGGAAGTACATTACATAACTACCAAACATAAGGACTTCCCAGTCACCCATTTGTAGTGAATTCTGGCTGAAGTGCAATAGGAGCACTTAAGAAACATATTGTATGTAATTTCAATTCTGTGATGCTTGTTGAAACTGTCTTTATATTGACTTGGCTAAAAGATAAAAACTTTTGGGAAAATGGAATTTTGAAGATGCCTGAAAGATTGGAGAAGGTAGTGGAACAAAACAGTGAATACGTTGTTCAGTGAAATTATTGGTGAAAATGAAAAATGTCTTTTTCATTGTGTCTTTACCTAAAAACCAAATGAACCTTTTGGCCAAGCAAATAGTATAGTGTTCCAAGTGTGCATGTCTGCTGCCATCTCGTGGGCATTTTGGGAATAACATGTTAGTGGCAGATGAGCACTGTTGATTGCAATGTAGTTTAGAAGTGTATTTGATAATCTTGAAATGTAAGGATATATTAATGACCATTTATTCCTGATTTCTACATTACCAGCAAGGAGAGTAACAATTATAGTCTATATAATTTTTGTTCTTTGTAATGTGTTTGATCTTGCTTTATGGCTCATTATAGTCACTTAGGAAAATGTCCTAAGTGTGGCTCTCTGCTCATCTCAAGTGCATCTTGGGAAGGACACCTTAGTGCAGGCCAGCAGGAAAGGCTGTGAGCTGTGGTGAATGATCTACGAATGTTGAATGGAGTGGCGCTTAGTCGTGGATGTTATTACTTTCATATAAACGTACTTTGTAGTTCATTTTTCTTTCTTTCCCACACACAACAGTGGTGTCTTTACGTCAGGTAACTAGGCGCCTGTTGTGGGCCAGACCTGTGTTCATGTCTCAGCCGTGTCCATGTCTCTGTGGTCCAATGTCCCGTGTGTGTCGACATCCTGGCAGCATCGATGTCCCTCTGTGTCCATGTCCTCGCCACACTAATGTCCCAGCCTCGCCGAAATCGTGACTGTGTCTAGGTCCTTTCTGCCTTGATGTCCTGGCCGTGCTGCTGTCCTGCCTGTGTTGGTGTCCCTCCCACATCGCTGTCCCGTCTGTGCCGATGTAGAGGCCGTTGTCTGCCTTGATGTCTCAGCTGTGCTGCTTCCCTATTGACGCCGATGTCCTGGCTCATCGATGTCCCAACTGCATCGATGTTTAAATGCACCCATATCCCAGCTCCCTGATGTCCTGGCAGTGTGGACGTTCCTACTGTGCCATTGTCCTGCCTTTGTGGCCAAGGCTCCCTTCCTGGTTGGGGCCACATCATCACCTACCCTGCACTCGGGGGCCCCACTGCCCTCCACTGGCTGCAGGCAGAGGAGGATGGTCCGCACTGCACTGGACAGGGATGTTCTGTCCTTTGACCCCCTGTGGGCAATGCAAGGCCCTCCTGGCAGCTGGTCGCTCTCTCGGGCAGTGTCTGCTGCCGCCGCCACAAGATTTAACAAGTTAAGCAAAGTAGCCTATTCTCAACTGAATGATTATGTTAATAAAATTTGAAAAAGTTTATTAATTTAGCTTTGTGTTCTATAGTTTTGAGTATTGCATAACAAAAAGTAATATTCTATGAATGCTGCACTTCCCACAAATTTCCTACCACCCATTTTACCTCTATAAGGCCCTGTTTCCCCATACTCCCAAAGGTCCTATACACCTGATATCACCTCATTGTCTCGTATTCATTTGTACTCATGCACATATTAAATGTTGAATATCTTGTATTGATCTGATTATGTCATTTTGATTATTATCCTACTGGTGTTAGAGCTGACAAGGTTTGTGGAAAATAATCCCTTTTTAATCCCCACAGTTTTGAAAAGGTGGTGGTGTGGAATGAATGGTGAGACAGTGCTAACTCCTGTGCCTGTTGCAGCTGAGAGATCATGGATGTCTGCCTCCAAGGTCAGCATCCTTCCTGTTTACTCTGTATTCTGGCCCATTGCTGCTGGGTTTGGTAAAATTTGAAGTTTCATTCAGAGAGACAAGGGTTTTATCTTATTGAATTACAGTTTGTTACAGTGGGAAGATCCAGTTCAGTTCCTGCCTCTGGCCTCTGGCAATAGGGGCCTGGTGTCTGGCCCCAACTCCAAATTCTGGCCATGGCATCCTGGTTACAGAGCAGCATCCTGGTTACAGATCTGCATCCTGTGTCCAGAGCTTGTGCCTCAGAGTCAAAATGTATTTGGTTGTGTGTCTGCAGTCTTGCACCTCTTAGGATGTGGCTTTGTGTCTTGAGTTCACATGCGAGGTCCATGTGCAGATGAAGATTTAGTTTTTGGTGCATGGAATCTGGCATTAAGGTTCCCATGTCAGTTCCTGGCATCTGGTGTTTGGCCTTTGGACCACATAGTCTGGCTCAGGCGAGGGCCCACAACTTTGGGTTTGGGGCTTTGGGCCTAGAGTCCTGGTTTTCTTTTTTGTTTCCACTCCAGGGTCCAGGTTTCAGAGTCAAGGGTATGTGTCCAGGGTCCTGACTTTGGCTCTGGTGTCTGTTGTCTGTCAACAGATGATCATTGTGACAAATTCAATGCCGTATGAGTCCCCAAGTGTATGAAGTTGAAGCAGGTTAATAAAAAAAAGTCGGAAAATTCTTTGCCAAGTGGAATGGAAAATGTGAGTTTGGTAGCTAAATAATGACAATGATTTACAGCCCGGTAATAAGTCTGAGGATCTTATCGTCCCTGACCAAGGGCATTTGAGAGCAAATGGTTCACACATGCCAGACCAGGCAGGGGAAGACCCACCTCAGTGCCAGCCCCTCTCTGGTGACTCTTCTGAAGGAGAAGTTCACCAGAGAAGGACCCTGACCACTCTGTGTGCTCGCTGTGTTGCATCAGCACATCAAAGGGCACCCCTGGAAAGCTGAGTATTCTGTGCAGACGACTCTTCCAAGACCTCCTCTAAAGTCCTCAACACAGGTGAGGACTTTAGAGAACAGGTGAGACACTGAAGACAAAGGATGCAGCACGCACTGTTGGTTGAGCACACACCCGCCTTCCCTGCTCTTCTTTCCTTAGCCCAGTGTCTTCGCAGTGGCCCCACGGGTCTCGCAGACCAGGTACAATAGAGAGACAACCAGGGCAGACGTTAATTGAGGACAAATCATGTGGCAGGAAGGAGACAGGTGACATACTCAAAGTATCCTGATCAAGCTTCGAGAATCATCTGCGCCAGCTTGGTTATGTGAATCGCTTTGATGCTTGGGTTCCACAGAAGTTAGGCAGAGTGGTGGGGAACACTTTCTGCGTACATTTCCACATGCCGTTCTGCACTGAAATGTAAGGATAACGTTCTATTTCCATGAAGGTTGTGAGGCAGGGGAAGGATGAATAGTTGCTATTTGAGAATAATGTGGAGTGGGAGGCGTTGTAGAAAAACAAAGGAAACACCACCAGCAGCCCCTGAAAAGGGCAGTCTTCATCCAGAGGAGGTCATGTTGACCTGTGGTTGATTCAGGAGGGAGTCCTGTAACGCGAGCCCCTTGCTGTAAGCCAGCAGGTGACTTGCAACAAGCACTGCTCCATGTCAGACCAACTGAAAGCTCGGTGGAAGGGAAAGGGTGTGGAATTTGTCAGCAGAAGAGACGTAAGCTTCAGGATAAGGTGAGAGTGCAGGTTTCTCTGTGATGACCAGGGGCAATAGTTCCAATGTGGCTGTGCAGTCGTGATTCTTCCACAGTACTCACCAGACGTTGCACCTTTGCATGGCTGTCTAGTTTGGTCTTTTCAAAATTTTGTTAGTGGAGAGAAATTTCCATTCCCTGGAAGACTGCAGAAGACACCTGGAAGAGCTCTCTGCTCCAAAAGAGAACGTTGTGGGACGATGGAACCGTGAAGTTGTGTGAAAGGCGGGAGAGGGCAGTGGAACAAAATGGCTACCATGTTTCCTAGTCACGTTGTTGGGGAGAAATTAAAAGTGTGCCTGTCATTGTATCTCACAGTAAAAGCCATGGAACCTTTCAGACAAGTCAGTAGTAGGATATAGGTTCCAGGTGTGGTCTCTTCTGCCATCTCGTGGCCAATTTTGGTAGTGACACCTTACTCTTGGTCAGAAGGAAAAGTGATTGATTTGAGTGGGATATCAATGGATTTTTGATAGTAGCGTAATTTAGAAGTGCAGTTGAAGACGCCCACATGTCAGGATTGTCCAGTTACCTTGCAACTAGTCTCCAGATATTGTCTAACGGAGGAATAAGCATGTTTTATGTGACGTTTCTTGGAACTGGCTTTGTAGCGGAATAGAAGCAGGTTTTTAAAAGTACCAAGTGTGCTTGAATATCGTTTGTAATTTGCTTTGTCTGTTGCAGCTTCCTTAAATAACAGAGGTCAAATTCATTTAAAATTCTCCACCAAGAGGTAAAAGAAAGTAAAGTAAAATACAAACACTTTCATTGTATGTACCTGCCCCTCAGAACATGTGTACCGGCCCGTTTCCTCCACTTTGCCTGGACTTCCTTTACTGTTTTAGGTTCCTCTTAGGGTAAAAAGTGCAGGAAACTTTCTGTGAATCCTATGTTCCAAGTGTCAGTCTCTGCTGCCATCTGGTGGCTATTTTTGTGAATGACATTTTAGTGCTGGTCAGCAGGAAAAATGGTTGATAAATGTCCGTAATGTCCAGTTACCTGTGACTGGTTTGCAGGTTCAGGGCAAAGGGAGCGATGAATGTCATGTGATGTTCTTGGAATTGGCTTTGTAGCGTACTAGAGTCAGGCCCTGACAACCTGCATGTGTGCTTGAAAATCATTTGTAATTTGATTTTTGTCTCTTGAAGCTTCCTTAAACAATGAGAAAAGGAAAGTTTATTCAATATTCTCTACCATACTGTAAAATATAAAATAAAATATATACATAAAATAAAAGTGTCATAGTTTTATGTATGTGTCCTTAGGGACATGTCTTTGGGCTCTTTTTCTTGTTTTTGTCTGGATGTCCTTTACTATTTTAGTTTCCTCATAGGGGTGCAAAAACTGGTGCATTTCCAGCTGCTGTTTCTAACATGTGTATTTCTGGGTGAAAATTTCTTCTTCAAGTTTTGGTATGTAGTAAGTTAAGCATATTTCAGTTAAAGTTATTTTGTATCTCAAACGTTGGTTCATTTTGGACATTATTTAGGTGTTTGCTTCATGAATATCAAACAACAAAACTTTCCAGTCACCCACTTCCAGTGAATTCTAGCTTAAGTGCTATGAGAGCAAAAAACTCACTGTATATGATCTCCATGCTGCAAAGCTGGGTGCAGCCTGCTTCATACCAGGCCATCCAAAAAGTCAGTTCGGTCCCTCACCACCCCACCTTCACTCCTCCATCATGTGACTCTGGTCGAGTTCTTGTCTGTAACTTCATTGAAACCCTTTGGTTAAACTGTGTCATGACAGATGTTCTATCAGCATGCATTTAAAAAACCCTCATCAGAACTGTTGAGTGTGTGGCCATTTTCATATTGAAAATGGATAAATGGAAGTAATCTTTTCAGTACATTACACTGTGGCATATCAAGAGGGTTAAAAGGCCAGTTAAATGGAATACCAGATTTGTGGCTTGTGGAAGAAGGTGGTGTGATGGATTGAACATGTCAGAAGTGGTTTGTGAAGTTTCTCATTGGAGATTTCTTGTGTGAGGGCTCCCCACCCGTTGGATGGACCAGTCACAGTCGATAGCCATGCAGTCCAGACTTCCATCAAGGACAGAACCTATTGTGCCACGCGGGAGACAGGTGACATACTCAAAAAACCCAAATCAAGCATCAAAAATAATTTCCACCTGTATGGTTACATTAATGGCTTTGATGCTTAGATTCCATAGTAGTTAACCAGGGAAGAGGGGGGAACCTTTCCTGGCCACATTTCCACATGAGATTCTCTACTGAAACTCAGGGAAAATATTCTGTTTCCAAGACAAATCGTGGAGGGGGAATGAATCATTGATATTTGACACCAATGTGGATTGGGAGAGGTCATGGGCACACGAAGGGAACCACCAGCAGCCACTCCAAAGTGTCTGCACCCAAAGGAGGTGATGCTGTGGACATGGTGGGATCATTACAGAGTCCTGTAGTAGGAGCTGCTCACCGGAAACCAGGCAGTTATTTCCACAGTACTGCTCCCCATTGCACCAACGGAACTCACTGCCCCAGGGAAAGAGTCCTGAATTTGTCAGCAGAAGACGTGTAATTGTCCAACAGGAAAAGGCGAGAAAGCACATTTCTCTTTGGTGACCAGGGGAAAACAGCTCCAGCCTGGCTGGGCAGTCCTGATTCATCCACAGTACTCACAAGACGTTGCACCCTCAGACTGCCAGTTATTTCAGTCTTTCCTAAATTCTGTTAGTGGAGAAAATTTTCCAGTTGGTGAAGACTGCAAAAGGTACCTGGAGGAGTTCTGTGCCCCACAAGATAACAATGTTGTGGGAAGATGGAATGGTGAAGTTGGCCGAACAATAGCAGAGGGCAGTGGAACTAAACAGTAAAACCAGTGTCCAGTCACATTGTTGAGGGAAATGGAAAAAAAAAAAAAATGTGCCTGTCATTGCATAGTACCAGAAAAAGCGAAGAAACTTTGTGGCCAAGCGGATAGTTCAGTACATGTTCCAAGTGTGCATCTCTGCCTCCATCTCGTGACCATTTGGGGGAATTACACCTTAGTGCAGGTCACCAGGAAAAGTTACTGATTTTAGTGGAATATCAATGACTTTTGTTAGCAGTGTAATTTAGAAGCACATTTGAAGATGTCCAAGTGTCAGGACTTTCCAGGTGCCTTGCAACTGGTCTCCAGATATCAGCCAAGGGACCAATAAGTGTATTTTATGTGACATTTCTTGGAACTGGCTTTGTAGCATAACAGAGGCAGCTTTTTACAAGTGCCGAGTTTGCTTGAACATTGTTTGTAATTTGCTTTGTCTATTGCAGCT
Source organism: Phyllostomus hastatus (assembly GCF_019186645.2). Taxonomy (NCBI): domain Eukaryota; kingdom Metazoa; phylum Chordata; class Mammalia; order Chiroptera; family Phyllostomidae; genus Phyllostomus; species Phyllostomus hastatus. Next base: position 62,215 of record NW_025333611.1, on the reverse strand, counting down.
TCCTTAAATAACACAGAGTTCAAATTTATTTAAAATTCTCCATTAAGAGGTAAAAAACTACAGTAAAATATAAGCACTCTCATTTTATGTATGTGTCTCTCTGGACATGTCTACAGACTCATTTCCTCCACTCTGGCTGGACTTTGTGTAGTATTTTAGGTTCCCTTTACATGTAAAAAGTGAAGGAACCTTTCCCTGAAGCAAATAGTAGATTATGTGTTCCAAGTGTGCATCTCTTCTGCCATCTCGTGGCCAGTTTGGGGAATGACACCATAGTGCGGGTCAGCAGGAAAAGTGGTCGATGCCAGTGGACTGTCAATGAATTTGGGTGGCAGTGGTATTCACAAGTGTATGTGAAAATCTCTAAATGTCAGCACTGTCCAGTCACCTTGTGACTGGTTTGCAGGTTAAAGGCAAAGGGTGCAAGGAATGTGTTTTATGTGACATTTCTTGGAACTGGCTTTGTAGCATAATAGAGTCAGGTTTTGACAAGTTGCACGTGTGCTTGAAAATCGTTCGTCATTGTTTCATCTGTTGCAGCTTCCTTAAAAATTGCAGAGGTTAAATTTGTACATAATTCTGTCCCAAGGGATACAGAAGAAAGCAAAGTAAAATATCAGTGCCACCAGTGTCTGTATGGTTGTTTCCTCCACTTTGCCTGGACTTCGTTTACCATTTTAGATTCTTTGTATGGGTGCAAGCCTCGTCCTTTTCCAGCTTCTGCTTCTAACCTGTGCATTCCAGAATGAAGATTTCTTTCTCAAGAGTTAGTAACTGGCATCTTTAACATCATTCAGGTCAAGTCATTGTGTAATTCAAAGGGTGGTTCATTTTGGGGGTTCTGTAGGAGCCTGTTTCAGAGGTCCAGAGCAACAGAAGTGTCTTCTCATCCATTTTCTGTGAATGCAGGCTTAAGTGCTATGGGAGCAAAAAGATACTGTATAGGATCTGGAAGCTTCGATACTGGTTGAAACTTGCCTTAAATGGGGTTGGTCAAAAAGTCCATTCGGCCAAAAAGTAAGTCCATTCGGCCCCACCCCACTTCCACTGATGCCCCCACCACACCATCACCTGGCTGCGGTTGCCCATACTTGCCTTTACTGGCATTCAAAAGTGTTTTGTTAGACTGTGTGGTACAGCTGCCTTAACAGTGTGATTAAAAAAATGTCATCACAGGTGGTGAATGTGTGTGTGGTCCTTTTCACACTGAAGACACATGAACATAAGCAACATTTTGGGCCCCTTAGGCCTGTTATTTAAAGAAAGGCACACATGCAACTGTGAGGCAAGACAAGGTTTGTGGTGTGTATTGAGAAGGTGCTGTGACTGAGAGAACGCATCAGAAGTGGACTGTGAAGTTTCATGCTGGAGATTTCTTGCACACAGTTGCCCCACGGGTCTCGCAGACCAGGTGCAGTGGAGAGTCATAAGTGGCAGACGTTCACTGAGGACAGAGCACATTGTGGCACATGGGAGACAGGCAACATGGTCAAAGTATCCTAATCAGACTTCGAAAATCGCTTGTACCAGCATGGTTACGTTAATTGCTTTGATGCTTGGGCTCCACAGAAGTTAAGTGGGGAAGTGGGGGATACTTCCTGATTGTATTTCTACATGCAGTTCTGCACTGAAACATAAGGAAAACATACCGTTTGCATGAAGAGTGTGCATTGGGGGAGGATGAATCATTGCTATTTGAGAATAATGTGGAGCAGGGGAGATTGTGGGTAAACAAAGGAACCACCACCAGCAGCTCCTCCAAGGGTGGTCTTCATCCAAAGGAGGTGATAATGCCCTGGTGGTGGATTCTGGTGGGAGTACTGCAGTGGGAGCTCCTTGCAGAAAGCCAGCAGCTTACTTGCAATGAGTACTGCTCCCTGTCAGACCAACAGAAAGCTCTGCTGAAAGGAAAGGGTGTGGAATTTGTCAGCTGAAGATTCAGAAGCTTCGGGATAAGGTGAGAACACATGTTTCTCTTTGGTGATCAGAGGAAAATGGTTCCAGCCTGGCTGCACAGTCATGATTCATCTGCAGTGCTCACCAGCCCTTGCACCTTCGCATGGCCAATCAGTTCGATCTTTCTGACTTTCTCTTATTGGAGAGAAATTTCCATTCCCTGGAAGACTGCAGAAGGTACCTGGAAGAGTTCTCTGCTGTGAAAGAGAACAATGTTGTGGAACGATGGAATGGGGAAGTTGCCTGAAACGTGGCAGAGGGTGGTGGAACAGAACAGTGATGGCATTGTGTGGTCATGTTGTTGGAGGAAAATGAGAATTGTGCCTGCCATTGAATCTCAAGGTAAAAAGTGAAGGAGTCTTTCATCCCAGCCATTAGTGGTAGTGGGATATGCGTTCCATGTGTTGGTCTCTGCTGCCACCTCGTGGTCTTTTGCGGGGAATGACACCTTAATGTAGGGCAGCAGGGAAAGTGGTTAATTACGGTGGAATATCAGTGACTTCTGATGTCAGTAGTATTTTCACCTGCATTTGGAAATGTCTAAGTGTCAGTACTGTCCCATTACCTTGTGACTGGTCTCCAGATTTACAGCCAGGGACCAATAAGAGGGTTTTATGTGACGTTTCTCAGATCTCCCTGTGTAGCTTCATAGATTTGGGTTTCTAGAAGTGCCAAGTGTACTTGAAAATTATTTGTAATTTGTTTTGTCTGTCGCAGCTTCTTTAAACAATGCATAGATAAAATTTACTTAAAATTCTCCATCAAGAGGTAAAAAAAAATATTTAAAATGCCATCACTTTCATTTTATGTACATGCCTGTCCAGGCATGTCTACAGGCTCATTTCCTCCAGTTTTCCTGCATTTTGCTTACTATTTCAGGTTCCTCGCATGGGTGCATAATGTGTACATTTTCAGCTTCTGTTTGTATCCTGTGTATTCAAGGGTGGGGACTTCTTTCTCGAGTTTTGGTACGGAGCATCTTCACTATCAGTCAGGTCAAGTTATTTTGTAATTCCAATGGTGGTTCATTTCAGAGGTTATGTAGGAGTTTATTTCACAAGTCCTGAATGACAGAACTGTCTAGTCATCCATCCTCAGTGAATGCCAGCTTAAGTGCTATGAGGGCAATAAACATATTATATAGGATTTCAATGCTTTGATGCTGGTTGAATATTGCTTTACTTCGGCTTGGCCACAAAGTCATTTCATTCCACCCCCACCCCTGCCTGTCATGTGACTCTGGTCCTGTATACTTGTCATTAAAGTCATTTGAAACCATTTTTGAAGACTCTACTGTGACACCTGTCATATCTGCTTGCATTAAAAAAGAATGCATCAAAACCGGTGAATATTTGTGCTGGCATTTTCACACTGAAGATGGGTGAACATAGGCAATGCTTTTTGGTACATTAGGCTTTGTCATTTCCAGAATGGTACAAGCACAACTGTAAGGCAAAAATGTGGTGTGTATGGAGAAGGCAATGTGAATGATGGGACATGTCAGAAGTGGATTGCCAAGTGTCTGGTGGGAGATTTCTTGTGTGCAGTTGCCCCATGGGTGGGTAGAGCAGTTGCAGCGGAGAGCCTTGGAGGGGAGACGTTCATTGAGGACAGATCGCGTTATGGCACGCAGGAGACAGGGGACATATTCAAAGTATCTTAATCAGCCTTCAAAAATCATTTGCACAAGCCTCGTTACATTAGTCGCTTTGCCATGTGGGTTCCACAGAAGTTAAGTGGGGTGGTAGGGGACTCCTCTTGACCACATTTCCACAAGCAGTTCTGAACGGAAAAGTAAGGAAAATGTTCTGCTTCCAAGACAAATTGTGAGGGGGGATGAACTGTTGATATTTGAGAATAACGTGGAATGGGAGAGATTGAGGGAAACAAAGGAACCACCACCAGCAGCCCCTCCAAAAGGTGGTCTTCATTCAAAAGAGGTGATGTTGTGTATGTGGTGGATTCCCAAAGGAATCCTGCAGTGGGAGCTCCTTGTGGAAACCCAGTGGGTTACTCCCAGCAAGTACTGCTCTCCGTCAGGGCAACTGACCGCTGCCTGTGGGAAAGCGTTTAGAATTTGTCAGCAGAAGACACAGAAGCTTCAGGATAAGGCAGGAGCGCACATGTCTCTTTGGTGACCAGGGGAAAACGGTTCCAATCTGGCTGGGCAGTCCCAATTCATCTGCAGTACTCACCAGAGCTTGCACCTGTGCATGACCATGTAGTTCGGTCTTTCTGAATTTCTCTTAGTGGAGAGAAATTTCCATTCCCTGGAAGACTGCAGATGGCCCCCTGAAAAGCTTTCTGCTCTGAGAGATAACAATGTTGTGGGGCCATGGAATGGTGAAATTACCTGAAAGGTGGCTGAAGGCAGTAGAGTAAAACGGTGACAATGTCGTGCCATCTGGTTGTTGAAGGAAAGTGTGCTCGTCATTGTATCTCATGGTGAAAAGTGAAAGAACCTTTCAGCCAGGCCATTAGTGGAATATGCGTTGCATCTGTTGATCTCTTCTGCCATCTCGTGGTCATTTTTGGAATGACACTTTGGTGCAGTTCAGCAGGAAAAGTGGTTGATTTCAGTGGGATATCGATGTCTTTTGACGCAATGTTATTTACAAGTGCATCTCAAAGCGTCTAAATGTAAGGACTGTCTGGTTACTTTGTGATTGGTTTGCAGGTTAAGGGCAAAGGGAGCGATGAACATGTTTTATGTGACCTTTCTAGGAACTGGCTTTGCAGTGTAGTTGAGTCCGGCTTTGAGGAGTTGCAGGTGTGATTGAAAATGATTTGTCATTGCTTCGTCTGCTGCAGCTTCCTTGAAGAAGGATAGAAGTAAAAATTATTCAAAATTCTCCATCTAGAAGTATAACAAGGAACAGAATACCAAAGCGCTGCCATCACGCGTCCGTGCCTTTCCGGACACGCCCACGAGCACTCATTTTCTGTGCTTTATCGCTCGTTTATCCTTTCAGCTTCGTAATACGGGTGCAACTCTTCTGCATTTTGTGCTTCTGTTCCTAAGTTGTGCATTTAAGGGTGAAGATTTCTTTGTGATGTTTTTGTATGTAGTGTTTTTAGCATCATTCAGGTCAAGTTATTTTGTAATTCAAATGGTTCATTTTGGAGGTCCCTTTGGAGTCTATTTCAGAAGTCCCAAATGACAACTTTCTAGTTACCCATTCTCACTGAATGCTAGCTTAAGGTCTATGAGAGTAAAAACATATTGTATAGGATTTCAATGATGCGATGCTGGTTGGAACTTGCTTTAAATCAGGTTGGCTACAAAGTTTGTTGGGTCCCCCATCTCCTCTGCCACCCCAGCCCTGCCTGTCACATGCTCTGGTCGCTCATGCTTGTGTTTAGCATCATTGAAAACCACTTTGTTACACTGTATCAGGACAGCCCCCCATTGGTGTGCATCAAAATTAAACTCACCACATGTTTTGAATGGTTGTGTGTACATTTTCCTGTCTCCATGAAGATTGATAAACTTTTTTGGCACAGTATGCTTTGTCATTTCAAGAAAGGTAAAAGCACAACCTTAAGGCAAAAAAGAAAGAAAGAAAGACTTGCTGTGTATATGGAGAAGGCGCTGTGACTGATGGAATGTGTCAGAAGTGGTTTGCAAAGTTTCATGCAGGAGAATTCTTGTGTGAAGATGCCCTACTGGTCTGGCAGACCAGTAGCAGTTGATAGCCACGAAGACCAGATGTTAGCTGAGGACAGGCCCTGATATACCACGCAGGAGATGGGTGATGTTACGTTAATAGCTTTGATGTTTGGGTTCCACAGAAGTTAACTGGGGTGGGGGATCCCTTCCTGACGGCATTTCCACATCAGGCTGTCTATTGATACACAAGGAAAACATTGTGTTTCCAAGACAAATTGTGGACAGGGGGATGAATCGTTGATATCTGACACTAATGTGGACTGTGGGCACACGAAGGGAACCCCCAGCAGCCACCCCAAAGTGCGGTCTGCACCCAAAGAAGGTGATGCTGTGGGCATGGTGGGATTGTTAGTCCTGTGCTAGGAACTGCTCACCGGAAACCAGGCGGTTACTTCTAACAAGTACTGCTCCCCATTGGACCAATGGAACTCACTGCCCCAGGGAAAGAGTCCTGAATTTGTCAGCAGAAGACGTGTAATCTTCCATCAGGAGAAGGTGAGAGAGTACGTTTTTCTTTGGTGAGCAGGGGAAAACAGCTCCAGCCTGGCTGGGCAGTCTTGGCTCATCCAAAGTACTCATGAGACCTTGCACCTTCCATGACCCTTTAGTTTGGTCTTTGTGAATTTCTCTTATTGGAGAGAAATGTCCATTCCCTGGAAGACTGCAGGAGGCACCTGGAAGTTCCCTGTTCCAAAGATAACAATATTGTAGGAGGGTGGAATGGTGAAGTGGCCTGTAAAGTGACAGAGGGCAGTGGAGCAAAGGGTGATAACTGTGTGGTGACGTTTTTGGGGAAAAATGAAAAGTGTGCCCGTCATTGCATCTCACGGTAAAAGGCCAAAGAACCTTTCAGCCCAGTCATTAGTGGGATGTGCTTCCCATGTGGTTGTCTGTGCTGCCATCTTGTGGCTGTCTTTGGGAATGACACCTTAGTGCAGGTCAACTGGAAAAGTCGTTAATTCCAGTGGAATATCAATGAGTTTTCATGGCAGTGGAATATACAAGTGCATTTGAAAACGTCTAGTGTCAGCACTGTCCAGTTACCTTGTGACTGGTTTACAGATTAAGGGCAAAGGGAGTGATGAGCCTGTTTTATGTGACCTTTCTTTGAACTGGCTTTGCAGCATGCTAGAGCCAGGCTTTGATAAGTTGCAGGTGTGCTTGAAAATCACTTATCATTGCTTTGCATGCTGCAGCTTCCTTCAAGAATGTGTAAATAAAATTTATACATAATGCTTCACCAAGAGATATCAAAAAAAGCAAAGTAAAATATCAGCACCATCATTGTATGTACATGCCCTTCTAGACATGTCTACAGCCTCATTTCTTGGATTTGCCTGAACTTCATTCACCATTTTAAATTCCTTGCATGGGTGCAAAACTTGTACATTTCCTGCTTCTGCTTCTAACGTGTGCATTCAAGGGTGAAGATTTCTTTTTCAAGTTTTGGTTCATAGCATCCTTAGCATCATTCAGGTCAAGTTATTTTGTAATTCAAATGGTGGTTCATTGTGGACGTTCTGTACAGGCAATTTCAGAAGTCCCAAACTGTCTACTCCTCCATTCTCAGTGATATCTCTAGCTTAAATGCTATCCGAGGAAAGAAACAGGATGTATAGATTTCAGGCTGCAATGCTGCTTGAATCTTGCCTCAGCATGGTTGGCCAGAAAGTGAGTTTGGCCAAGAAGTACATTTGGCCAAAAAGTGCATGATGCAGTCAAAGACTTTGGCCAAAAAGTCCATTCTCCAAAAAAGTCCATTTAGCCAAAAAGTGCAGTCAAAATGTCTGTTCTGCAAAAAAGTCTGTTTGACAAAAAAGCCTGTTATGCCAAAGACTCTGGTGAAAAAGTCCGATTTTCCAAAAGTCTGTTGGCCAAAAACTCTGGCCAAAAAGTTCATTTTCCCTAAAAGTCTATTCTCCCAAAAAGTCTGTTTGGCCAAAGATTCCAGCCAAAAAGTTCTTTTGGCCAAAATGTCTGTTTGGCCCAAAAGTCCATTCGTCCCAAAACTCCGTTTGGCCCCTAAACCCACTTCCATCACCCTCCCCCATCACCTGAATCTGGTTGCCCATACTTGCCTTTAACGTCATTTGAAACCGTTTTGTTAGACTGTGTCAGCATCCAATAACAAAACCTTGTCACAACTAGAGAATGTGTGTGTGGCCCTTTTCACACTGAAGATGCATGAAGGTAAGCAACATTTTGGGCCTTTTAGGCTGTGTCATTTCAAGAAACATACAAGTGCAACTGTAAGGCAAGAAAAGGTTTGTGGTGTGTATGGAGGAGATGCTGTGACCGATGGATCGTGTTGGAAGTGGATTGAGAAGTTTTATACTGGAGATGTCTCTAGAGCAGTTGTCCCACAGGTAGGCAGAGCAGTTACAGTGGAGAGCCATGGAGGGCAGAAGTTAACTGAGGACAGATCATGTGATGGCTTGTGGGAGACAAGGGACATACAAGTATCCTAATCAGGCTTTGACAAGCATTTGCACCAGCATGGTGACATGGTTGCATTGATGTTTGGCTTCCATGGAAGTTAAGTGGGGTGGTGGGAACCCCTCTTGACTGCATTTCCACAAGGGGTTCTGCACCGAAACATAAGGAAGACATTTCATTTCCAAGACCAGTTGTGAGAGGGGATGAACCATCGACTTTTACAACAACATGGAATGGGAGAGATTGTGGACAAATAAGAGTCACCACTGGCAGCCTCTCCAAAAGGGGGTCTTCATCCATAGGAGATGGTGTTGCCCTTTTGGTGGGTTCGGGAGGGAGTCCTGCATTAGGAACTCCTTGGGAAAACCAGCAGGTTACTCGCCACAAGTACTGCTTTGGTTCAGATGAAGTGAAAGCACCACCGGAGGGAAAGAGTCCGGAATTTGTCCGCAGAAGACACAAAAGCCTCAGGATGAGGTGAGAATGCACGTGTCTGTTTGGTGACCGGGGGTAAATGTTTCCAGTCCGGTTCACAGACGTGATTCATCTGCAGTACTCATGGTCGTTCCAAATTTCTCATAGTGGAAAGAAATTTCCATTCCCTGGAAGACTGCAGAAGGCACCTGGAAGAGCTCTGCTCTGAAAGATAACAATGGTTTGGGACGATGGAACGGTGAACCTGCCTGAAAGATAGTAGACGGCAGTGGAACAAAATGGTGACGACGTTGTGCAGTCACGTTGCTGAGGGAAAAGGAAAGCGCACCTGTCATTGCATCTCATGGTAAAAAGTGAAGGAACCTTTCAGCCCAGCCATTAGTGCCATATGCGTTGCATCTGTCTGTCTCTGCTGCCACCTCGTGGCCCTCTTGGGGAATGACACCTTAAAGCAAGTCAGCAAGAAAAACGGTTGATTCCAATGGAATATCAACGACTCTGGTTGACAGTGGAATTAAGTACAATTGAAAATGTCTAGCACTGTCCACTCACCTAGTGATTGGTTTGTAGGTTAAGGGAAAAGGGAGAGATGAACGTGTATTCTGTGATGTTTCTTGGAACTGGCTTTGTAGAGTAATAGAGTCAAGTTTTTACAAGTTCTAAGTGTGTATGAAAATTGTGAATTGCTGTCTGTTGTAGCTTCCTTAAACAAGAGGAAAATAAAATTTATTCAAAATTTTCCACCCAGAAATAAAATAAAATAAAATAAAATAAAATACAAACATTATCATTTCATGTACGTGCCCTTCCAGATATGTCTAGAGGCATATTCCTTCTAGTGTGTCTTGGCTTCATTTACTCTTTTTGGTTCCTAAAACGGGTGCAACTCTTGTAGAATATGAGGTTATGTGAGTAACCTGTGTGTTTAAAGGTGCAGATTTTTTTCCTCAAGTTTTGGTGTCTAGAATATTCAGCATCATTCAGTTCAAACTATTTCATAACTCACATGGTGGTTCATTTTGGAAGGCCTGTAGGAGTCTACTGCAGAAGTACCAAGTGGGAGAACTTTCCAGTCACCTATTTTCAGTGAATTCTAGCTTAAGTGCTGTGAGAGTGAAAAACATAATGTAAAATATTTCAATGGAGTGATTCTGGTTAAAGCTTTGTTTATACCAGGTTGGCCCAAAAGTCAGTTCGCCCCCCATCACTGCCCCACCCCATCCTGTGATTCTGGTTTGTGAACTTGTCTAACTTCATTCGAAAGTGTTGGGTTAGAATACACCATGACAGATGTCACACCAACATGCATTGAAAGGAAAAAATGCATCAAAACCAATGTGATTTTGTGGCCATTTCCATACTGAAGATGGATGAACATAAGGAACACTTTTGGCACATTAGGCTTTGTCATTTCAAGAAAGGTAAAAACACAACTGGAATGCCGAAATAAAGATTGGTAGTGTTTACGGAGAAGGCGCTGTAGGTGATGAAATGTGTCAGAAGTGGTCTGCAAAGTTTCATGACCAAGATTTCCCCCACAAAGGTGTCCTATGGGTCTGACAGAGCGTTTGCAGTTGAGAGCCACCGAGTCCAGATGTTAACTAAGGACAGACCATGTTATGCCATGTGGGAGGTGACATATTCAAAGTATCCAGATAGAGCATTGAAAATCATTTGTACCTACATGATTATGTGAATTGCTTTGACGTTTGGGCTCCACAGGAGTTAAGCTGGGTGGGGGGTGGGAACTTTCTTGACCTCATTTCCATATGCAGTTTTCTACAGAAACATAAGGAAACCATTCTGCTTGCAAGCAAATTGTGAGGGGGGTATGAACCGTAGAAATCTGAGAATAATGTGGAATGGGAGAGATTGTGGGCCAACGAAGGAACCACCACCAGCAGCCCCTCCACAGGGCGGTCTTCATCCAAAGGAGGTGATGTTGCCTGTGTGGTGATACCAGAGGGAGTCCTGTAGGAGGAGCTCTTTGGGGAAATTTGCAACACGTGCTGCCCCATCAGACCAACTGCAAGCACCGTCTGAGGGAAAGAGTCGAAGGAGAAGACAGGAAAGCCTCAGGAGGAGATGGGAGCTCATGTTTCTCTTTGGTGACCAGGGGATAAATGGTTGCAGCCTGGCTGCGCAGTCGTGATTCCTCCGCAGTACTCACTAGACCTTGCACCTTGGCATGCCCTTTTAGTTCGGTATTTCGAATATCTCTTCGTGAAGAGAAATTTCCATTCCCTGAAAGACTGCAGAAGGCACCTGGAAGAGCTCTCTGCTCCTAAAGGTAACAGGGCTGTTGGATGGTGGAATGGGAAGTTGTCTGAAAGATGGCAGAGGGCAGTGGAACTGATTGGCGATGACATTGTGCAGTCATGTTGGGGGAAAAGAAAAGTGTAACCGTCATTGCATCTTACAGTAGAAAGGGAAGGAACCTTTCAGCCAAGCTATTAGTGGGATATGTGTTGTCTCTATTGGTCTCTGCTGCCATCTCGTGGGCATTTTTGTGAATGACACCTTCGTGTAGGTCAGCAGGAAAAGTGGTTGATCTCAGGGGGAATATCATTGACTTTTCATAGTAGTGTAACTTAGAAGCGCAGTTGAAGACGTCCAAATGTCAGGACTGTGCAGTTACTTTCTCTAGATATTGGCCAAGGGAGGAATAAGCATGTTTTATGTGATGTTTCTTGGAATTGGCTCTGTAGCATAATAGAGGCAGGTTTTGGCAAGTGCCAAGTGTGCTTGAAAATCGTTTGTAATTTGCTTTTTCCGTTGCAGCTTCCTTAAATAACACGGAAGTCAAATGTATTTGAAATTCTCCACCAAGAGTTAAAACAAAAGTATAGTAAAATACAGGCGCTCTCATTTCATGTCCGTGTCCCTGAGAACATGTCTACAGGCTCGTTTCCTCCACTTTGACTGGATTTCGTTTACTATTTTAGGTTCCTGGCACAGGTGCAAAACTTGTGCATTTCCAGCTTCTGTTTCTAACCGGTGCATTCAAGGGTGAAGATTTCTTTCTCAAGGTTTGGTCCATAGGGCCTTTACCATCAGTCATGTTGAGTTATTTTTTAAATTTATTTCAGTTCTTAGTTATTTACGTTTATTTATTTTTTTAAGTTTTTATTGATTATACTATTATAGTTTCCCCAATTTTTCCCTTTTATCCCGCCTCCACCCTGCACCCCCAACTCTCCAGCATTCCTCCCCCCTTTAGTTCATGTCCATGGGTTGCACATATTAGTTCTTTGAGTTCTCTGTTTTCTATACCGTTTTTTAATCTCTCCCCATCTATTTTATGCCTACCAATTATGCTTATTCTTCCCCGTACCTTTTCCCCCTTATTCCTCTCACCCCCCCTCCCCACTGAAATCCTTCCATGTGATCTCCACTTCTCTGATTTTGTTCCTGTTCTAGTTGTTTGCTTAGTTTTTGTTTTCAGAAGTTAGGGTTAGGGTTAGGGCTTCATTGTTTCTCTTTTCTTTTTGGTTCATTTGTTGATAGTTGTGAGTTTGTTGTCATTTTACTGTTCATAGTTTTTGATCTTCTTCAATTTCTTAGATAAATCCCTTTAACATTTCATATAATAAGGGCTTGGTGATGATGAATTCCTCTAACTTGATCTTATCTGGGCAGCACTTTATCTGCCCTTCCATTCTAAATGATAGCTTTGCTGGATAGAGCAATCTTGTATGTAGGTCCCTGCCTTTCATGACTTCAAATACTTCTTTCTAGCCCCTTCTTGCCTGCAAGGTTTCTTTCAAGAAATCAGCTAATAGCCTTGTGAGCACTCCTTTGTAGGTAACTGTGTCATTTTCTCTTGCTGCTTTTAAGATTTTCTCTTTATCTTTAATCTTGGGTAACTGGATGATGTGCCTTGGTGTGTTCTTCTTTGGGTCCACCTTCTTGGGGACTCTCTGGGCTTCCTGGAAGTTTATTTCCTTTGCCAGATTGGGGAAGTTTTTCTTCATTATTTGTTGAAATTAATTTTCAATTTCTTGCTCTTATTCTTTTCTTTTTGGCACCCCTATAATTCAGATATTGGAACATTTAAAGTTGTCCCAGGGGTTCCTAAGCTTCTCTTCATTTTTTTGAATTCTTGTTTCTTCATTCTGTTCCAGTTGTACGTTTATTTCTTCCTTTTGTTCCAAACAGTTGATTCAAGTCCTGGTTTCCTTCCTGTCACTTTGGTTCCCTGAATATTTTGCTTTATTTAATTTTGGGTAGTCTTCATTTGTTCTTTCATTTTGTGACCAAGCTCAATCAGTTCTGTGAGCATTTTGATTACCAGAGCTTTGAACTCTCCATCAGATAGGCTGGCTATCTTCTCATCGCTTAGCTCTCTTTCTGGAGTTTTGCTCTGTTCTCTCATTTGGGCCATAGTTCTTCATCTTGGCACACCGGTCTGGCTGGTCTGATTGACTGTTTCTTCAATTCTTTGGTTGCCAGAGTTCCATGCAGTTTGGTTTTCTGGCATTTCTGGTTGTTTATTGATTTTAGATAGGCTGTTATCTTCCTTTTGGTTGTTCAAGGAAGCAAAGGGTTTCTACCTATGCCTCCACCGTGAACCCTTGGGCTGTACATGGGCACGCTCTGTAGACAGACATGCAGTGCTCTGCCCTGGGGACCAGAGGCAGCTTTGGCTCATCCAGCCAGCGCCACCCAGAGAGCAGATGAGGAGCCCCTGAGGCACCCACCTAGAAGGACCATCCTCTCTGTTAAACTACCAGATTCTGGGTCAGGTCCTGTGAGGTGTTCAAGGCAGGGCTGACAGGCAGCTCAGCTTCTGCCTTGGCTCCCCGCTCCACAAAGAGGTAATTCAGACCACCCCCTCCCAGAACTGACCTGAGGAGACTTTACCTGGATTGGGATCTGACTGATACATTCCCAGTCCCAGCACCAGATAAGGGGTTCTGGGATCCCTTCAGTTATGTGTTCTACTCTTGTGGTGGGCAATCTTGGGAGTGTTTTCTATTTTCAGCAGAGAATGTGGTCTAATTTTGTGAGAGGCCATTTCATCCTGCTATGTACAGGGCAATCTTGTGAGGCACGTTTCTGATGTACTCTGGTGATTCCTTAGGGCTAACTCTGCTCACGGCTCAAAGTCAGCTTGCGGGCACCAGCAGGACCCAGTCTGCAGCAGGTGCCCCTTCTGACTGGTTGGTGCATGTTGTAATTAAGAGTCTGCTCTGATTGGCCGGTGTCTGTGCCCACCAGCTGGGACAAATATACATGGACCACACCACCCAGTGGCCCCTCCTGCCTCCCACCCCGTCGGTCCAGCCCTGAGGTGAGCACAGCGATGATGCCCGTGTGCTGGTTGATGGTGAGCGTGTGGTGCTGAGGAACTGTGATGTGAGCCGTGCCTGTGTCGTAGGTGTTCTCGTCGTCAGCTGTGTCCATTGCTGTGACTTGTATCCTGATAGTGCATGCAAGGAAATGCGGGGAGGGGGTGGGGGTGGTGGCGGGGAATCAATATCCCAACAGCGAACAACCAGCATGGCAACAAAATTAGCACAGAAGTCTGAAGTGCAGCGTGCTCCCGTTTTAGTCCACTCACTGTGCAGACGATAGCACTGCCTGTGAACTGACACAGCAGCATAGTCCACCACATTCCTGTAGCAATTTCAATGTTATTTGTTCACTCATTCTGGAAATATTTAGGGCTTCTTCTGACACAGCTGTAGCTGTGGGAACACTGTCCCTCAGTAACACGAAACTATCAGGGACCTGAGGGAAGGGCATGTGGCTGTCCCAGGTCTCATCCCTCCACCTGCTCCCAGGCCTTCATCTGTCTTTCCCTGACAATGTCAGGGGAGTCCTGTCTGGACACTGGCCTCACAAGCCAGAGGGGAGAGCTGGGTGGGGGGAGTGAGTCCTGGTCTCTTAAACCAAGACTTTGGAGTTTGGTCCATGAATGGACCTGAGGTGGCTATTCCCCTCATGTGGTCATCCTGAGATGGTTGGTGCTGGCTGGTGAGCAGAGTTTGCTGTGGGGACAAAGCTGCCATGATGGCAGAAAGGGGAAGAAAAGGGGGAGAAAACAGCAGTGGCTCCCATTGGCAGGCGAGGGGGACCAGAGATCAGCCCATCGGAGTGTCCTTTCACGTGGAATTTTCAGTTTCATTTATTTTTCAGCTGCTGCTGTCTACTCTGAGCTCAGAAGCTGGCCTGTCATGTAATCTTCATGTCCAGTGAGGCCCAGAGCTTGTCTGTGATGGACACAGCTCAGTTCTGCACCTAGCCCTGCCCACCTCCACCCTCTTGACTTTCATGTGCAGCCCCTGGAATGTGAAAGGGGCTTAAAAATGTGTCATGAGTAACTTCACAAGACAAGTGGCTGTCTGAAGTATTTGGAAAGTGAGGCCCTTACCCCTGGTTCTAGAACCCCCTGAAGCCACACAGGAGATACTTGCAACAGTGTGGATCACTTCTCCCCATCCAGGGTTGTCGTCACCCGTAGCCACCGACTTTTCCTTCTTACAACAAACACCAAAGGAGGTTTGTCAGCCTTGGCCAGATGCTCAGTTGGTTGGAGCATCTTCCTGTAACTGAAAGGTTGAGGGGTCCATTCCAGTCAGGGCACGTACCTAGGTTGAGGGTTTGATCCGTGGTTGGGACGTGTATGGGAGACAACCAATCATCACACTGATGTTTCTCTCTCCCCCCTCCCCTCTCTCTAAAAGCAATGACAAAAATGCCCTTGGGTGAGGATAAAGAAAAAGAAAAGAGGTTGCTCAGCGCCTAGGCCAGTGATGCTGTAGGGAACCTGGACTTCCTCGTCCTTGTTTGATTTGATCT
This sequence comes from Phyllostomus hastatus, assembly GCF_019186645.2. Classification (NCBI taxonomy): domain Eukaryota; kingdom Metazoa; phylum Chordata; class Mammalia; order Chiroptera; family Phyllostomidae; genus Phyllostomus; species Phyllostomus hastatus. The sequence continues at coordinate 46,914 of NW_025333611.1, read as the reverse complement.
GAATGTGACACAGGAACAGAACCTGCAAAGAACAATCCCCATCAGGTCTAAATCCCCTCAGCTGGGCTCCTTGAATGAGACCCGAGTTTTCCCTTTGCTGTTTCTGACCTACATTTTTGGGAATGGGCCTCAGTCATTCTCTGGGAAGTAGATGGGAGGGATAGCCCAGTCTCTCCTTTGCCTCTTGAGACCAGGGGACCATTGGGGAACATCAGTAGTCCATCTGGTGCCCAGAGAGAGCTTCCTAGAAGGACAACAGGAGAGAGACCACAGCACAAGGCTAACTGTCGAGTAAGCCCAGTGGCTGTCAGCGCCACACTGACCTGTGGGAAGGGTTTGGGTTTGCTGCGTCCTGACCTTCCATTACCAACCACAGCATGTGATGCATCTTGGGGGCCCTCATTAGAAGGCATCACCTGGGCAAAAAGCTGCAAAACCAAAGAGAAGTAGGCCAGGGCACAGAGGACAATGCCCGTGGTCCCACGCGAGAGCCACCACTCAGCGTCGTGTTTCTCCTCTGCTCCCCAGAAAGCAGTGCCCCCATCCCCACCATGGTCTCAAGGATTTTGAAACACCTTCCTCAGCAGAAGAAGGCTGGGAGGAGGAGGCTGACATCCTGCAAGGCCTGAAGGTGGACTGTGCTTTCTCCTTACGTGCAGGACACTGGAGAGCTCTCCTGGGCCCTGAGCGCACTGCACACACTGCACACTCACGTCTGTACCAGAACTAGGCTGACATGTGCTGTACAGACTCTCCCTGGAAACACCATTCTTGTCCAACCAGGGGTGGTTGGTGAAACCTCAACCCAGCCCGGGGTGTGGGACCCAGTGTAACTGTGGAAACTGAAGGAAGGTGGTCAAGGCATTTGGAAGGGAAAGAGGCTGCTGAGGAAGTCAGACAGGGCTCTGTACTGTTTGTAAAGGAAAGGTGTGTGGGTGTGCCCATGTGTGCCTGTGTGTGCAGTGAACAGAAAACTCTAACTCGCTGTGTTAATTGGTGTGCCTTCTGGATTATGGAATAATGGGTGCTTTTCTTTTCTGTATTTCCTAAACTTACCTTTTTAAAACAATAACTGCATATCATCAGAAAAAAATAATGCTCCCATCAAGTATGAGAGTCTGCAAAAGAAGATCTTAAAGTGCAAATTTCAAAATGTTACAGTTTTTTCCAGGTGATGAGATTAACAATCTCTTACTGTAAAAAATTATTTAAAAAAATGTTTTCTCTAGTAACTCCTAAGAAGCTGATATTTGAAGACAGCATCTGTGGGCAACATACCTCCCCAAGGGCGGCTGTCAGAGGCTGGGACAGGAACATTCCAGGGCATTTAGTACCAGGGCCAGACCAAAGGCCAGACCAGGGGCCAGACCAGGGGCCAGACCAGGGACAGTCAGGGAAGGGTGTGGGTGTCAAGACAAATCTGCAAAATTTGAGAAAGGCTTACCTGACCCCAGCTTGGAGGGCAGTGAGGTGGTCTGTGTTTGTGGCTGACCATTCTGGCCAGTGACCCCTCAACAGCTCAGCTATGGCCCCCAAGCCATCCCAGAGCTCCCTTACCTGGGTGGCAGACAATCAGAACATAAACCAGGTGGAGCTGGCCATAGCTGTGGTAGCCACTGTAGTCACAGAGTCAAATGTGTGATGGAGGTAAGTGACCATGCTGTCCTGTCGCCTCAACCACTGATGTCCTTTTTGCTCAAGGACTATTGATCTGCCCCATCCAGGTTGACCCCAGTGTCATGTGGAGGATTTGGGAAGCCAGCAGGTGTAGCTAGTGTGGCCTTGGAGGCATACCAGGTGTCATGGGGACAGGACAGTGACTTCAGCTTCCTGTCAAGGGCGAGAGACTCAGAATCCAGCAGATGTCAGGCTGCACTCACTTCTTGGAGCCTCTGAAAACAAGGGATGGTGGCTGCCAGCCACTGACCGGTGGGTGGGAGGGGTATGCAAACATCCAGCTCCCTAGACAAGGTGGTCTGAGACTGTGTGAAGAATTTGAGCAAGGCTAAAACAAAAGGGCCAGTTTATGACTTAGCTTTGAGAGCCGCACACCATTTTCACAGCACAGATCAGCCTGGTTGTATGAAGGAGGGACTGTACAAGGGCAGGGGTGACAGCATGTGTATTGGGGGACACCTTGGAGGCTGGCAGCTACACTAGGATGTGGTTTGCTGCTGAAAGGGAGGGAGAGGGAACAGGACTCTGTCTATTCATCTTGAATCGCGAAGCCTTCTGGGTGAGATCCAGGGTCTGTCCTGGTGGGGGATTGTGGTGACCATCACCTGGAAGTCTATGTGTTCCCCTCCCTATTGTATCTCAGTCCCAGCCCTTCTGCCAGCATCTCATAGGACTCTGCTCCTCTCCCATGGCCCATACTGAAAGCCACAGAATACTGAGTTTATGGTGTTCTTTCTGGGCTATGGTGGTAGGGGGAGAAACAGGGAAGGGAAACAAAACCCAAGAGACACCTTCCTTTAAAGAAGCATAAAAGATAATAATAGTGGATATTTATTATTGAAATCCACGTAGTTTATGTAAACACTCTTCACAAGCCTGGCACTGAGAGGACAGAAAGGTCATTGCTCTAGGTCATGGGGGTGGGTATCCCTTCATGAACCCACTCCAGCAGGAACAGGGTCGTCATGCTTAGGTCTCCCTCATGCAGGAGAGGGTATGATGACATCCTCACTAATTGTTCACCATCTCCGTATATTGAACCCAGCTCTGGTTCTAAGAAAAGTGTGACCTCTGAGATCTGTTAGCACCCTTCCTTATCCTTATGCAGAAGTAGATGTTTAGTCTGTTCTCACTCTGGTTCTCGCTGAACTCCCACCCATTGGGTCCATGGGAATTCTGTGCTCTTGTACCATTGTGGACATTATCTGTGAATGACTGGCCATGACTGACCAACATTGTGCATGCCCATTATGCCATCAGACTTCACAAACAAGAGTTTAAAGATACAATTTTGAGATGGTGTCAGTGGTGTATAAAGACCTGTGGTGCCCAAACTGCATTACAGAAGCTCCTGTGTTGCAGTCCTTATAAATGCCACATGCAGATTGGCTGTACCTGTCACAGGAGCTTGGTTCTTCTTGCCAATACAGTACAGGATTATGGATCAGCAAGTGTATTAGTGTGCAAGCAGGGTTTGTTAGTGATATGATCTCATGGAAGAGGACAGGTCTTGCTGAGATGGGAGTGAAAGTAAAGAGCTTGGGTGGCAAGAGGACCAGGTCCTTTGTCCTGAGGACTTATAGTTGGTGGGATGGGGGTGAAGTGAAGTTACATATTGACAAGTAAAATGGTGCCAGCTTCCATGGGGCACATGACTACCCAAATGTAGGAATGTGTGGTAGTCATTAGCCTGAATCCTTATCTCACTTCAGATCCAACTTGGTCATCTTTTAAAATAGATACGTGACAGGAGACAGTTCAAGTTGAGGCAGTTGCTCAAAGTTACCTATGGACTCTTTCTGTAAGCACTAGGGACCCTCTCCTAAAACAGATAGTGGCCAGAGACAAGCAATTAGCTGAATTTGTTTTATGGGCCCTTGCTTTGAGTGCTATGGACCCCCTCCCAATTTCTGGGCCCTGGGATGAATAGTTTGGATGCCTTTCTTTGCCAGATAGTGGAAACGATGCCTAGAATTTCAATGTTAGCATGGTGTTTCATGTGATGTTGGAACATGTGGCAATAGAATTGGCCCAGGCTCAGGACTGCTGCGTTAGCGGGTGACGTGTCTTCCTCATCCTCCCTGCTTTGGCTTACCATCTACCCTACCACACCAGTGCAGGCAGGTGCTGTTCTCAGTGTCAGTTCTCAGCAAGGGGTGGATGAGGGACTCATTTCACAGGTCACTGTCAGTACCAGCTGCCTGTGCTGAGAAGGCTCGGAGGGTACGCAGGGTCAGTGGGAGGGTGGTAATCTGGAGGGAAGTGAATCTCCCACCTCAGGCCTCCTTCTCAGGGCAGCTGAGTTTATATGGGTGAAGCAGTGGGGTCTGCTCAAATTCTGAATTTGGCCACAGACACCTACCCCATACTTATCTTCCTTTGTCCAGCACTCAACACCGGGGAGACATGAGCACTGAAGGCTGTTCAGTGGGACTTGCGATCTCAGTGATCCTCTTGCCAGATTCTGTCTGTGCTGACTCAACTTTGAATGTCAAACTGAAAGGCTGGAGTTCCCATTTCCAGTGTACAGACTAGGAAGCAGGCAGAGATAAGCTGAGAATCTTGCCTTAGGTGGCACAGCTGGAGGAGACAGAGGTGAGACTCACATCCAGTATGGACTGATGTGGAATCTGTATGCTGTGCTCCAGGAAATACTGATCCTCAAGGAGCAGTAAGGAGAGTGAGGAAGACCAGGTGCACATATGTGAGCCAGGCTTGTGTCTGTACACAAACATACATCCCTCTCTGCTGTCCACCTCTCAGGCTCCGGAGGTTGTAGGAAACTAGAAGAGCCAAGAGAAGCCAAGGGAGGAGGGCAGGGAGCCTATTAGGAGAAAAGGCCCCACTTCCCAGGAGTCCAGGAAATTCCCTTCCCTGATGAGTCTGTCTCAAATCTCTCTCTGGGCAGTAACCAAAGTACATTGACTCAAGACTTATGCATGTGCAGGAGTTCAATTTCTGTGTCTGAGAGTATGAGTTCTTTGTGGTTCTTCCCGAACTCTGCTTTCAGTGATGAGGGGGAATGAGGGATGTGGGCTTCATGTTTGTATGGAGACAAAACTTTTTAGAATAGAACGTCAAAAAACCATGAAGGATATTGGTGCTGACATCCCCATATCCCTCATGGAACTGTTTGTGCATCTTATTTCTTGTCATGAAACTGGAGTGTTGAACCAGTCAGTTCTGTAGTAATTACAATCTTGCGGAGTAAACGGCCATAGACTTCCTATGACCATTGATACTCGACTTCATGGTAATGACTCACTCAGTCCACCTGCAAACATAGGGCTTCTCCTCTGAGTGTGTCCTCTGGTGTGTGATGACAACTGACGTCTGTATAAAGCCTTGCCCACACTCCCTGCAAACATAGGGTTTCTCCCGAGTGTGTCCTCTGGTGTGTGATGAGTAGTGACTTCCGTGTAAAGCCTTGCTCACACTCCTTGCAAACATAGGGCTTCTCCCCGGAGTGTGTCCTCTGGTGTGTGACAAGATGTGATCGCTGTGTAAATCCTCGCCCACACTCACTGCAAACATAGGGCTTCTCCCCAGAGTGTATCCTCTGGTGTGAGACAAGATGTGATCGCTGTGTAAATCCTCGCCCACATTCACTGCAAACATAGGGCTTCTCTCCTGTGTGTGTTCTGTGGTGTGTGATGAGATATGACTTCCGTGTAAAGCCTCGCCCACACTCCCTGCAAACATAAGGCATCTCCCCTGAGTGTGTCCTCTGGTGTGTGATGAGCTGTGACCCATCATTGAAGCCTTGCCAACACCCTCCATGATGGATTGTTATAATTCTTGGCATTCCTGTTTTCAAAAATACCTTGTCGGTGTCCTCTGGACTCTCTTTCTGGCCTCTACGGGGCTCTTCCTCCATCATTTTCTCATGTTCACTAGAGCTCCTCATTCGTTCTTTGGAAGGTTGGGGAAAGGGTCTTGAGATTTTCCTCTGACTGATCCTTTCAGGCAAAGGTTCAGACCTTTCTGTGAACTCTTCACCTTCAGCTTTATCATTCCAGCCAAGTGTACTAGTCTGTTGCTGCTGCTGATTCTGATCCTCTGCACAGGGTTCCTCTGCTTGGAGGTGTTTTCTTGCAGATGTTCCCGGGAGACTCTGAGAGGGGTGGCTACGCTTCATGTGTCGGCTGAGGAAGTTCTGACTGGAGAAGGCCAGAGAGCAGGAGGGACATGGGTGGACCTCTGGCTTTGGTTCTGCTGAAAGAGAAAGGTTTGGTCAGGGCAGATGTTGACGAGAATGCCTGGGCCACATGATTAGTCTCCTGGTTAGACCTGCCCCATGAATTTTTCTTACTGTGGTGACAACACAAGCTCTGTCTCCCACAAAGTGTCCACTTCCGGTCTATTTTCCTTTTTGCAGTGAATCTCCTTCAGAAATTCAGAAAGCCCACAGCAAGGGTCTTTTCTAATATTGCCCAGACTAGGGGCTGTCAAGGAGCATGAGAGGCCATTTCACTCCCTGTGTGGGTGGAACTGTAGTGACCTTTCCCTTCTATCATTATCTTCTAAGTCATGTTAAAAATGAAAACCACAGGCCCCAACTAGGCATTGCTTCTCTCTGGTTTCTAAAACAGCAAAATGAAACGTCCTCCTGCTCTTGCTCATGTGGCTCAGTGGAGTGAGTGCCAGCCTGTGAAGCAGAGTTGCAGGTTTGATTCCCAGTCAGGGCACGTGTCTGGGTTGTGGGCCAGGTCTACAGTAGGGGGTGTGTGATAGGCAAGCACACATTAATGGTCCCCTCTCTTTCTCCCTCTTCCCCTCTAAAAATAAATAAAATCTTTTTAAAAAGTCCTTCCTCAAGCCTCACACCAGATGTTTATGCTTCATTTCATTCAGTGTTAGCCCATTTCAAATACACTAAGAAGTCCTCCTTCGAAATATTTCTCCAACCACACATCTTACATGCCCGACTCCTGTCTCTGGCCAATCCACCATGCCACTTGGAGATGAAGTGATCTCTGAGGGGATTCCCCACTGGGGTTTATTTTCTAAAACTTAACAAAGCATGATCAGAACAGAGAACACACCACTCTACAGCTGATGACTGCACACTTGAACTCAGGCAAGTCCCCAGGGTTTCAACTCACATTACCAACACTGCACTTCAGGGCTGCTAAGCATCCATCTGATCTCCGTTCTTATCCTCTGTGCTGAGACGAGACCTGAGTGACCCTCAGCCAATTCAACGCCCCTTCTTTTCTTCTCTGCACTAGATGCTCCCTCTGCCTGGGATCATTTGCCCCCAGGTAATTTTGTAAATGTTATCTCCTGAAAGCCCTTCCCAGACCACCTGCCATACTGCACCTCCCCTCACACTGATCTCTAGGCACTTGTCCTGGATCAGTTATCTCTAAAGCACTAACCACTGTGTAGTGGTATGCACATGTTAAGCACGTGTGCCTGGTTTTCCCTCAGGTCCTTCAAGAGTAGTGATTCTCACCCTCAGGTTAATCTGTATTTCTAGGTCCTAGGATGCTGTGCACCAGAGTAGGATCTCACACGACAATTCACTGAAATGATGAATGAATGTGCCTTGCCTGAATGGTGTGTCTTGGTGGGTTGGGTGTTGTCTGAAAACTGAAAGGGTACAAGTTCGATTCCCAGTCAGGGCACATGCCAGAGTTGTGGGCCAGCTGGGGGTGTGCCAGAGACAACTGATTAATGTTTCCCTTGCACATTGATTTTTCTTTCTTCCTCCTTTCCACTCTCTGCAAAAATAAATACAATTTTGTTTAAAAAGATTTGATTTATGTATTTATTTTCAGAAAAGGGGGAAGGGAGGGAGGGAGAGGGAAAGAAACATCAACGTGTGGTTGCCTCTCACATGGCCCCTACTGGGGACCTGACTCAAAACCCAGGCATGTGTCCCAACTGGGAATCAAACCAGCAGCCCTTTGGTTCACAGGCCAGTGCACAATCCTCTGAGCCACACCAGCCAGGGCAAAATCTTTAAAAAATAATGAATGCCTATAAACAAAAACATTTTATTCAGAAGTATGGAGGAAAATGAACAACAATAACAACCACCAGCTATAAAAGTTTCAGAAAAACTGCCTTGGTGGGAGAACTGGTAAGTGATTGAAAACTTCTTTTTTGCCTTTCAGTCTTTCAGCACTATGAGTGGTTGTGTATTTTGCTCATGAAATATTTTAAAAATAAAAAATATAAAAATTTTGCCTAAGAGTCAAAGGCATATGATTGCATTGTGAACTTCTGCAGCATGTGATTTGAAACTTTACTGACTTTAGAGTGGACTTTACTCTACTTAGGAGTTGGATCATGAATATTTCTATGGAAAATTCTCTTTTTTCTTTCTGTTTTGAAGAACAGTGGTGCCCACCTCTCCTGGACATGAGCTCTCTCTTCCACTTGCTGCCCCACTTGCTGCCCAGCTCCTGGCCATACTCGTCCCCAAACCACACCAGCAGCTCACAGCCTGGCCTGATGACCCGGCAGGTTCGGTAGAAAATCTGCCCGTGGTATTGAAAGGCCACCAGGTTCTGCTCTTCATCATCCCGGGCACAGTTCACATACCTGGAATTGAGGCAGATGAAGGGAAAGAAAACCACGGTGATGAGTTCCCACTACCTGTCACATCCACGTCCAGCTCCTCCCCGATTCTTAAGGCCCATTAGGCTCTGGTATTGCCCACTGCCCCTCATGCTCCTGGGGAATCTGTGTTCAGTGTCTGAGCCTCTGTCAGCATGTCATGTGAATTCTTATCTCCAAGTCCTGCTTGCAGTGCAAATGCTGCCTAATACCATTTCCTAAAACCCAGATCTAGACTTAACTTCCACCCTGATTGGCCATAATACCCAGTGATATCTTGCATCTCCAAGCTCTCAATCAAATTGTCTCACACCACAGAACATGGTGCTTGATCTAGGGCCCTGCTTCTAAATTAGCTCACTAATTATCCAGTACTCAGCCCATGTCTGTTTTCTCCCAAGAGGCCTTTCTCAACTCCTCCACACTTTATTTAGGGTACCATTCACTTGCCTGCCCAAGGTGACCATAGAAAATTGGAGGTCTTTTTGTCTTAGTAAAATGAAACAGAACAATAGTAGTTGATTCACATTCTGTTATCCCTGATGAAACAGAGCCCCTCTCAGGAAAGGGGCCCATGACCATTTCTCTGCAGGCCTCAGAGCCCAGCTCCAGTTTGAAGTGAGGCTGGGATGGTTTGCTGCCCTCACAAGTTTAGGCCACCCTTTTTTTGTGGTATCTTGACACTGTGAACTTCTTGGAAATTATAGTTAAATGTTTCTAAAAGTGGCTGTTTTATGTCTGTCTGCAAGAAGTCTTTCATAAGGACATGGGTTGTGTGATCTGTAAGTAATGTATTCCTTCATCTAAACTGGAATATAGTAAGTGCTTAATTAATGTTCATTTGATAAATTAAAGTGTAATCCAGTGTCCCTGTTGTATCTAGCTAGGCTCTTCAAGGTCCTTTCCAGCACCCAGATTGTATCTAGCAGAGAACTTTATAGTTTGAGGACATATGCTACTTTTTTCCTAAAAGAACCCTGAAATGAAAGAACACTGTATAGAGAAAAAAAGGGAAAAAGGATTAAGGGAGACTGTTGAGGGAGGCATGACGAGAGGGAAAGATATATGGGCTTGTGGGGGATGAGAGTCCCCTCTGGCACCCAGAGACCTGCTGACCTCACCTCATCCAGTTGGCCCAGGATCTGTCCTTTCCATCCACATACTCATAGCAGTTTCTCCCTTTGGTGATCTACATTTCAGAAAAAAAGTTAAAGACCTTTTAATTTTTTTTTAGTGGGGAGGTGTAGTAGTCAGAATTATTTTACTCCACTGTCATCAAAGTTCCTTCAACCTGCATGGGGATTCAACTGCCACCTGTGACCACATGATATTTTCCTTACTCATTGCCTGTGGTGGATCCTGGCCTGCAGGATCCATGTGTGTTGTGGCTGCTCGAGAACAAATACACACGGACTACAGAAGTCCTGTGGAGAATAACAGTCGGCATGGACACTCTCTGTGAGAGGGCAAGAGGGCCAGAGAGCCCAGTCCCTGCAAGGACAGGCTTTTATTGCTTCTCTGGGTACATTACATGGAGGGTAGTCCTTATTTACTATGTACAGCTTTAGTGCAGGGGATTACCTTTTAAGGATAACCAAGTAAAGAATGTTGCTAATAACTTCAAAGAGAGGATGTTGCAGACCAAGGGGAAAAGTGGTTGAACCGGTCACACTCCATACTTGGGAGGTTTTGCTCAGATTTTAGGAAGTTACAGTAAGCCCTTGCTGCCTGAATTCAGGGTGAGGGAGTTTTAGCAAAAGCACGTCTCACAGCAGTCTGGGTACAATGCAGGCCTGATTCCCCACGGGAAAACCTATCTGTGGGTGTGGTCCCGTGTGCCACTTGCACCCCACTGGCTTTCCACATGAGGGCTGAGCTACATTTCCACGACATTCGAAACAGTTCCCTACAATTGCCTACACATCCGAGTCTACCTGTCCAAACAGAGCAAGAGGCCACAAGGGAGGAGCCACTCTTTTGTGTCTGTACCACTTTGCTCCCACTTACCGTCTGACCATTAAACAGGAGCTCTGTGTTCATGTAAAGTCCAGTCAGTACAGAGTTAACCACATTGTCCCCTCCATGTCTAGAATATAGGAGATGAGGTCCCTCCAAGCCTCAGAAGGAATGTGGGAAGCCGGAGGACAGGGAAAGAGGTAAAGAGTTCTCACCAGCCAGGAGTATCTGCTCTTGGCTGCCTCTTCATCTTCTGTGATGTGTCCTTCATAAGGACCAAAGTGCAGACCCACTGGCAAGGCAGTTGCCTCATTCCACACTCCAAGCCCAGACTCAGGGATGCCCGATGGCCCGATTTTCAACCCAGGGGGCAGGGTGAGGGCTGAGCGGTGGGGATGCCCCTTGTCCACTGCGCTGTCCTTTACAAATGTAGGGGGCCCATGCACAGCACAGCTGTCGATGAAGAAGTTCTGACACTTCTCACAATCTGGAGGTGAGAGCAACAGGGGTTAGGGAAGGTAGAGCGCCTGTTCCTGGACACAAATAGCTTCAGAAGGGGTCCTGCACTGACATCATTGAGACTCATTCCTTTACTCCAGGTTGCTAGAGGATGGGAATGATTTGGGGACCAAAGGACTAGATGAAATTATTGTAGCATAACATGCTTCTTAGTGAGGGTCACTTACAAAGGTAGTCATCATCCTGGGGCTCGGTGACTTCTTGGTACACACAGTCCTTTCTTTCCTGTAGGCTGTACATCTTCATGACCATCTCCTTTGTCCTGAGTTCTAAGTTGGAGAAGGGCAGGTGAGCAAGGTTGGTGGGGTCTGGAGTGTTAGTTCCTGTTTTTTCAGATAACACAATCTCCTCCCATCAAACTATCGCCTGTCCTTTTGCATACTCTGGTATTTTACTCAGTTAACTATTGGTTCAGAAGACTAAGACTCCACACTAACTACAGAGGACTGATTAAATTTTAGTTTCTAGATCTTCCCATTACCAGGTTTAACTTGCCACCCTTCAATCATTCATCAAATATTTATAGATGCACATTATGTGTTAGGCATTGAGGAAAGGCCTGGGCACACAACACCAATGAAGTATGGTTGCTATTATCACAGTGGATTTATTGGACAAGTTGCATGTGTCAATTGTTTTAAATGTAATTTAATGTTTTCAAGCAATATATGAGTGATGTATCTTTATCTTCACTTTACACATTAGTATCCAGGAGCTCAGAGAATTTGCCCAAAGCTCCATTGCTAACTTCAGTCTCAGGTTAGCCCCGCTTAAATCCAGGCCCATCCAAAGTCTGCCCCACAGACCTAGGCCATACTTATCAGACCTTTTGTAGGACTTTGAGGAACATTTTCAAATTATTTTCTCTTACCCGATTTTCATCTAGTGTGCTTTACAAAGGCACATGCTTCTCCAGGAGGGGACACTGGTTTCTGGGGATGCTCTGAGTCACTTGCAGTCATCAAATTTGCTGTTCCTGATAATTCCTTCAAACTATATTCATTGCTTAATGGCACCCTGGATGCTGCCTTCAATACAAGAGTCACATATTAAAAGATAACATGTATTTAATTTTTTAAGGCTTATGATAGTTTACATGCATGTCTTTAATACTTCAATCCTTGGAAATACCTAGGGAGTATGAATATTAGAGGGGATAGGGCCAATGTGGGTAATGAACCCAAGATTAGAACTCATACCTTATGGCTGTTTTCTTTCAACTGTCTCTATAATGTTGAGAGTGAAGGATAAGGCTGTAGAAGTAGTTAGTTGTCTTCAGTTTCCTGTTATATAAAAAGCTAATTTTTAATGTTACAGTGAATGTGCAATTAAATGTTGTTGATTAAAGTGTTCTGTGAATTGTGTAATTCTGTATGAATGTGATATTACAGTCCTGCGATCAATTTACCCCTCAGCTCTCTCCATATCTAAAATCTCACAAAAATTACCTTCAGTGTTCATCAATCATCTTCTAGTTTAACTTGTAATTGTGAAATCATTCATTCAGCGAACATTTGGGGGCCCTCAGGGTCCCTGATGTGGGCCTGTGACTTCTGAGAAGTCTGAGGTATGAACCAGGCCTTCAAAGAGCTCACAAGGCAGAGGTAGGCAGCCTGAAAAAACAATTCTAAACAGGATGAGAGTGGCCATCCTCTTTTCCTCAGAGAAAAAAGTGGTTACCTTATAATAAGTGGCATTTGAAATGATTTCCAGACAGATGAGTTTCTGTTGAATAGTGTATAAGCTTTATGAAGACCTTAAGTCATTTTGTTTGTTGTTCCTCAATCATCAAACCTGAAGCTCCTCAGGGGTGAGAGATGCTTTCTCTGATTATAGTCTGAGGTCGTGATCCTGGGGATTTTACATTCTTCTTCACCTGGGACCATCCACTGTACCAACTGCCTGCACATTGTACGCTTTCCTTAGTCAGAGGGTCTTAGTGCATCTCTCACTTCAGCACAGCAGAGAACTTTGATTGAAAGCATCAGTCAGATGAATGATGTAATGACATATGGATAAGACAATGTAAAATTTAGAAAACTATGAAAGTTATATTTTTAATTTTAAAAAGGATTTTATTTTTTGAGAGAGGGGAAGAGAGGTAGAAAGAGAGGAAGAGAAATATCAATGTGAGAGATAAACATTGATCAGTTGCCTCTCTCACACACTGCAACCGGGAGCCTGGCCCATAACCCAGGCATGCGCCCTGACCAGGAATCAAACCAGCGATCTTTTGCTTTGCAGGATGACACCCAACTGAGTCATGCTGGCCAGGGTAAAACTATGAAAGTTTCAATGAGTTTGTAAATGGTTTAGAGAAGCAACTATGGGTTGGATTGCAGTACCACTGATATTGAGATCTTAGACATATAGTCAAACATTTCTGTATCTCTGAAAGCTCACTTCCCTCATCATAAATGGTGACAATTATAGTATGTACCTCATCAGATTGTTGTAATGTTTAAGTGAGTGTATTCACATGTAACTCTTAACGTCTGAAACAGTGTGAGACTGAAACAACTGGTAGTTACTACTGTTGCTGTAGTTGGTAACCATTAAGATGATGATGAGCCCTGGCTGGTATGTCTGAGTGAACTGAGCCTGCAGACTGAAAGGTCACCAGTTCCATTCCCGGTCAGGGCACATGCCTGGGCACAAGCCGGACCAGGTCCCCCAGTTGGGGGCATGTGAGAGGCAAGCTATTCATGTTTCTCTTGCATGTGTTTCTCTTCCTCACTTTCTCCCTCCTTTCCCCTCCCTCTAAACAAATCGATAGATAAAATCTTTAAAAAAGGATGATAATGTTGGACAATGTGTTGAAGAGAACAGGAAAAGAAGGTGGCAGTTCTTAGGATACTTTCTGTATTTCCCTGCTCTTACCTGCATTTCTATCCATGAGGAAAATTTTGTTGTCAACAGGATTTGGGAAATACTCACATTCTGGTGTTTACTCTGTTCCCTTCTGCAGGCCACCCAGGAAGGTTTCACTGAAAAATGATCAGAAATCTGTGTTTTGGTTGGTAAATGCTTGCAAAAGCTGGAGATTCTTATTAGGGACACAGAATTCTGAATGAGAGCAGTCCAAGAACAATCCCAGGATGATTGGAAAATGTTTTCTGTTGTTCATTAAGGCCTAGGCTTCTATTGGGGCCATCCACTAATTTCATTAGAATGTTTAAAAAAATAGGCAAAGTGTCATCCATGCTTCACCCTTTGTTCATAAAGCATCTGTTACATTTATTAAAGAATAAATTGTCCTCTCCTGACAAAAAAGTAGTAAAACTAACTGCACAGAAACTCCATGTCTTCAACATAACCCTTTCTCCGTCCTGTTGTCTTCATTCAAACTGGCCTTGTCTGGGCTAAGGGCACCAGGACCACCCGGCCTCCTTTCTCTGGTATCCTCCCCCAACCCCCCCCACTCCCCAGTGCACATACCGGCCACCCACGCCCTTCCTCAGTCATTAGACTCCGGTCAGCACCCACAGTGTGCTGACCCCAGAAAGGGAATTCCAGTGAAGTTGAAGATCACATCTTGACCTCAGCCGTGTTGCAACCCCAGACCCATGAAAGTGGATGGACCCCACCCTCCGAACACTCACGATACTGGACGGAACATGGGACCACATCAGGAAACCACACGGTGATCAACCCCTCCCGACCCTGGCCCTCCCCCCAGCTCCCGTCATCACCAGGGTGAACACTGTCCCCGCCCGTCCGTCTCCATGCGGGCCATCGCGCAGCCAGGTGTGGGGACATCCCTCACCGGCCAGACCCGCCTCCCTCTCTTGCGATGACGACCCTTCTGAATTAGTTATTTCTCGCTCACTTTATGTTCTTACACATTTACTGCTTACTAATGCATCTATAAATATAGACGATTACGTTGCCCACGTGAAAGTTTACGGGAACAGCCCCTCACTGTGCGACACACTGCTGTGCCTCTTGCTTGTTCGCTGCACCAGCAAACCTGTTCCCTGGTGACGTCCTGAGATGCCGCCCGACCCACACCAGGTCCGAGTCGGGAGGGCAGCGCTGGCTCCTCCCGCCGCCGCTCACCTTGCTGCCTCGGAGCCCGTTCTTCATCCGAGTCCTCACGGTCCTCCTCCTGCAGCTCGGTGCTCTGCCTGCGGCGGTGACACAGGAAAGCCGGTGGTGGGGCCCTGAGACCTGGGAAGAGACAAAACCCCTGTCCTGGAGCAGAGAGTGTGGGGGAGGGACACGCCCCAGGAAGCCCGTGGGACTGGCTCCGAGGGGACGGGAGCCTCTGCAGTGAGTTGCTGTGAGCGCCGCACGGTCAACTCAGCGCCAGCCCCGCTCTGACTCGAAGGAGCAAACTCCCCCAATCGGTGTTCCTGCGGGAGGGAGCTGCAGGCGCATGGAGCCGCCTGAGCCAGGTTGCGGGGCCCAACACCTGCGCATGCGCTACCTGGGACCTGCCGGAAGAGGGGCTGGATAGGGCGGGGCCGCGCAGCCGCAGACCCACCGGACAGGGTGCCCCGCCCCCCGCGTGCCGCCTCAGCGCGGGCTCGGCAGGCCATGACGTGGGCGTCTGAGGCCCCCCCCCCCCCCCTGTCAGCTGGGTGGGCTGTGAGGGGCAGGAAACGCGCTTCTCCCACGGAACGGCCCGCAGGCGCCCCCGGGGTCCCGAGAAGCCCGCACGAGGCGCAGGCGCAGTATCCGGCACTCTGCCGTCTCTCGGGCTGAGAGGCTCGGGGTCCCTCAGGACTCGATCTGCGTCTTCCGGGGGGAGGACACTCCGCGTCCCGGGGGAGAGGGTCAGGCCGCCGCAGCTGAGGGGAGTTGGGGCGTCTCACGAGGGGCTTCCGGGTCCCCTCCACTGAGTCGGTTTCCAGGACGACGGCATTCGGGGTCTCTGCGTTTGGGGGGATTTGGTCTTTCCGGGTGGGCGAGCTGCAGGAAGGGCGCCCCGAGCTGAGGGGAACTGGGGTTCCAGGCTGTTTGGGGGTCTGAGCGTTGGGGGTCAGGAGACGTGGGGTCCTCCGGGTTAGCGGGACGCGGGCCCCTCGGTGCTGAAGGGGTTTGGGCCCCTCGGGATGAGGGCATCTGGGGTCTCTCTGGCTGGGCTTGGAAGGTGTCGGGCTGAGGGTTGCACAGGCAGGGCCCCCGCTTACCGGTCCGTCTCCCAGGTCTCTGTCGCGCTGCTCACCGCGGCGGAGGGTCCTCTCCGGGCTCCTGGGCTTCCCGCCCTCGGCAGGAGTGAGGGTGCCCGAGGCGAGGTTCCCGCCCGGATAGCCGAGTGGGAGCAACCCGCCAATCAGCGCTGCGATCCCAGGGCCCTGCCCGCCAATGGGCGGCCAGAAGAAGCTGAAAGGGGGGACGGGGGTAGGGGGGCTGACCCCCCTGGTTCGGGACCGGCCAGCGGAAGACCCGCCCCACCCGCGGGGATTGGCTGCCCTGCGTCTCCCGAGCTCCTGTCCGCGTCCGGCAGCGAGGACCACGTCGGCGGTTTCCGCGGCTATGAAGAAGGACCGTGTGCTCCCAGGAGGAGCCGACTCCCCAGCACCTCAGCCCTGAGAGAAGCCGTCGTCCCCCTGAACTGATGCTTTCCTCCAGCGCACTTTCACTTGACGTGACCCCTCCCAACTTCCTCCTTTCTCCCTGTGGAATTCGCTCCTCTCCTTTACTTGTGGAGCCGGCCTGTGGTTTTTGCTACACCTTGCTTGACCTAAACTGCAATTTTTTACTGTTTCTGAGCAAACCCCTTATCTGCCGGTAAAATAACTGACTGCTCTATTTTTAAGGTCCACATAGTTTGGTGGCCCATATGGGGATCCAGAGGACTCCTGACATGTCTGAGGCTGACGAGCAAGCAGGTGCAGCGTCCTTGCTCTGAAAGACTCCGGGAAGGGTCCTTTGGTGCAGACTTCCCAGTGATCATTTTGAACATAGCTATCCAGAAATAACATCCTCATACCCTCTGACCCAGAAACTCCACTTTTCAAAATTTTCCCCTAGTGTCCCTGGCCTGGTAGCTCAGTTGGTCGCAGTGTCCTGCCTGCATGCCAAGGTGGTCAGTTCGTTCTCCGGTCCGGGTGTGGCAGGAAAGGAAACTGCTCTCCGAAACACTCGCAGGTTTTGTGGGACAAAAGCTGAGTAAGAGTTATTTTTAGGTGAGGAGCCGGCTGGCAGTCGTTGCTAAGTAAGGATATCTGCAGTTCCCTGACCTCGCCCCTGCTTCTGAATGCTTGCTCTCAGCAGCTGGCCCCCTCCCTTTCTCCTGTGTGACTGGTGCATAAAAAGGACCCCCAACCCAGCCTTTTTGGGCTCAGAATTTGGGGTGATTCTCCTCTGAGCACCCCCGGTAATAAAGTCTGTGCTTCGTTATCTCCCCGAGCGTGGATGGATTTTCCACAACATTTTGGTGCATTGGCCGGGAAACCCCTCACGTGAGCAGGTATTTTGCCTCCGGTGAAGGCGACCGGGGGAGTCGGCGGGGGAGCCCTGCCGCAGGGGAGGAGCACGTGCCCTGGTGATTCCAGGCTTCCCGTGCGGAGACTCCCGTGCCGCGTGCCCGACCGCTCTAACCCCTGGGCAGAGGCGAGAGACGAACCACGGACTGTCGGAGGCGCCACTCAGGAATCGGTGAGTGCCCCGGGGACCGGACTGGAGTACCAGAGCGGGGCTGATCACCCCCCAACCGGAAAATGCAGGGCTCTGGGCCAAGACCCAGACCATCAGACTCCTACTCGGGGGAGAACTGGTGACTGACTGTGTGTGAATGTGTTTGTGACTCTACGGCCCGGCCAGGCTTACGGAGTCTGATTGGGCCCCCACCTGCGGCGGGCGTGTGAAAGATCCCCTTGTCCTTTGTTTGTCTGCGTCAGTTGGGAGAATTCATCATGGGCTGGGGGGGTTTCTGCCCCAGTACTATCTTGCACGTATGTGGGTGTGCCGCCATTTTGGGTAAGATGGAGGACGAGCCACGTGAGTGCCCCCTCCCCCCAGGGTGGAGGTGCATGGTTGTCATCACCTTGGATGAGGGGTCACGTGAGAGCCCCTCCATCTTGGAACTGGGCAAGGTGCCAGGCTAAGGGCCCTCTCCAGACTGCATCCGTCCGGTTCTCTGTGTAACTGGTTCTGATAAGGATGGCTCTGAAGGACATGTACTGAAGTTAAGGAAAACATCTGGCCTGTAGGGTGTTTGCAGGGTCTGCGCTTCAGAAAACTGCAGGACGTCCCTGCAAATCTAGGGGATTTTAGTGGAAGGTACCGGCAGTGCCAGGGACTTTCGGCTGTCCTTCCCAGAGTGGGAAAGGAACCAGCATTGAAAAGAATAATGGTCAAATCTAAATGAGTAAAATTATGTATAAAGAATGTAAAGTTTTAAACCTGGAGTAAAGGAAACCTCAACTATTTGTTTTCTGGTTTTGTGGGAAAAGAGCAGTGTTGTTTCTGATCAAAAACCCTCTGTACTTAAAATCTGTTTCAGGTCGCCTATAACCGGTTGGGGAGGATGCCTTTGCCACTTGGGACCCAGGAAGGGTCATTTGGGGCTGATAAGTGCTTCAGCCGGAGGCAAAGCAGCATGTCTCTGCCAAAAGACCGGGCCTGAAGGAGCATGTCTCTGTGCGAGAGAATGGCCCTACCTGTGTACTGTTCTGGAAACTCTGTGTTTTGGGTTTTGCTCTGCATCTGCTCTGAAAAGGAAATTAAGGATTCCAGGGAAGGTTAAAACTTCACACTCTGTAGAAAAGTAAATAATTTATATATATATATAAATGAAGAAGGTCTGTGGGAAACTGTAAAGATAAATGGAAAAGTAAAAGTTTTGGAATTATGTGATGTTAGTTAATAATACAATGCATAAGGCATAGAAATACACTCCTGGTGGATATCAGAAAATGTATGAAAAAATAAAAGGGTTGTAAATGTTGCATAAGTCTGTGGAAGTAAAGGTTTTAAGAAGCCCAGTAAATATCAGAAAGGAAAAGTTTTTCCTTCAGGCTTTGTATTTTTCTCCCTACCTGATCCCTCCAGAATTTGGCATTCCTAAGGAATAAGTGAAAACATAAGGTTTCTTTGCATAAGACCAATAAGACCAGTCGTTAACAGTGGTTTTGTTAACCAGGACTCTGACCAGAACGTCACGTCTGAAGGAGGCATGTATGGGTTCTGGTCGGCACCGGAAAGCCCTGAGGAACTGGGATTGACTTGTGAAGCTAGCGTAAGCCCATGAGAAAAGCCTGATACTTTGGTTGGTTGTGCGGTTCGTGCCAGTCTTTCCAGGGAAGGAACGAAGGTTGCTTTCCTGAAAGATAGACAAAAAGGAACCTGTAAGCACAACGGAAGCCTCAAGGATTTGAGTGAAACAACCGGTACAGGCGAAGCCAGATGGCGGATGTGGCTCTGCTTCTGTGCCTTGAGGGGCGGACTGAGAAGTCAATCTGAAGGTTCCCTGTGTGAGTTCCAGCAAAGCAGAATTAAAGATCATAAGTAATTCAGGCTGCTCTTGGTGAGTTTATGCAAACAAACAGTCAAAATAAAAAACAGAACTCAAAGTAGTCCCTTTAATAACAGTGAGGGTGATCTTAAGGAGAAAAATTATGGTTCAAGGAAAATCACAGTGCTCAGTATTAAACATCAGAATAAGGCAGCTAACTGTCTTAACAGTTTGTTTTCATTTGAAGGTTAAAACTGGTTTTGTAATATCATCAAAATGTACTATTTACAGGTATGAAGGACCTGTCCAATTGCCATTGCTGAATGTCATTGCAGGAAAGACCTTGCAACTGAATGCCTTCCCAAAAGACAGTGTCACAGGCACAGAGACTGGTTTGGGGACTATTGTGTAAATTAACCTGTGTGTTCTCTTTTCATAGGACGTATGCCTATCACTTCATTATCTGAGTGGTTGGTTGCAATATAGGCCTCACTTAAGGGGCCCATTTTTCATCATCGCCCCCTGGAGCTCAATGGTTTTGCTAAACTAAGTGGTTGGGTTAGTAAGCAGTTTGGGCGATCTGTGGGCTTCACTTTAAAACTGATTTTCCCTTTTCTGCCTTAGTGGCTTAAACAGGAAAGGTTTAGATATCTGAAAGGAGGGAAATAATAATATATTCCCTCAGCCTGAGTAAAGTATAATAGACCACAAAAGCTTTGGATAAGTGTAGCATGCCTTGTACATCTTCCTCCAGATAAGCCATACCTAAGCCCCTGCCTTTGTCATTTAATGGTTATGATTTAATTGTGCCTTCCAACTCTTTCCAAATCTGTCACCTCCAGAATATAACCAGATGCCAATGGTCCAATAATGCCAGCCTTTGGACCCCGAGCCTGCGACTTCCTGGTAACAGCCAACTGACCAGGATTCTGTAAGGTCCTTTCCCTTTCCCTTACAGGAAGGACTCCCTCCGTGCTGCACCCCCTTTCAGGGCACCCCAGACACACAGGTAGGTAAAACAACGTCCATTTCCAGCCGGAAGCAGTTACAAGAAGATGAGACCTTCGTCCATTGTCCTTTAAAAGAATTTAAAGTGGGTATATATCTAAAATGAAAAATTGTTACAGGGTGCAGCCAAGGAGGGGGGACCCCAAATGGGCATTTGGGACGGGGTCCATAACTCAAGGTGTCTGGGAAATTTGAAGATGTCTTCACCCCTTCCCACAGGTGTAAGTTGGGCAGGGACACACAGAGCAAAATATGCGGGGCTGTTTTGTACACTAACAGCTTTACAGTTAACCCATGGCATAGTCATTTAACATACCTATAGCCTTTGGCTGGTCACTTGGATATGCTATATGGCTGTGGCCATGCTCTGGGCCAGGGAGGTAAAGAAAGACTCCCCTGCCCAGGATGTGACTGGGAGGCAGATCCCCTGAGTGGGAGCTTGGAAAAGATTGGCTCCATAACATGAGGCCACACCTGCCCAGACCCATAATAGCAGCCAGACGGGAGCGGGTACCAGCCTGTCCAGGATCTGTGGGCTGTCTGCAAAGCAGCCGACAGCCGCCACCCAGTGGTCCTGAACCCGTACACCCTCCCGAGCCAGCTTCCCCCAACAGTAATGTGGTTTACCTGCCTTGATCTGAAGGATGCCTTCTCCTGCATTCCTGTGGCACCTTCCAGCCAACCCATTTTTGCCTTTGAATGGAAAGATCCACACCCAGTGGTCAAGACTCAGTTGACCTGGACTAGACTGCCCCAGGGATTTAAGAACTCCCCAACCCTATTTGGGGAAGCCCTAGCAGGAGACCCCTCATTAAGGGGGGACAGACCTGACAATTCTGCAGTACACGGACAACCTCCTCCTGGAGGTCCATCCCAGGAATGGTGCCGGGAGGGCACACGCTGTGTATCTGAAGTGCCTCTACAGCCGTCCACACAGTCCTCTGTCATGGCCCTTCATGTTGCTCTGTCAGGTTCGCCTGCCCCAGTGGCCTACAAGCTCCCTTGCGGCTCTGGCAATGTCACCAGGTGCAGAGCTCAGCAACCAGGCTTGCTGGAAGTACTCATGGTGTGATCAGGGGCGAGGACAGAAAATGGCAGAGTTTCCAACGCCCTCCAGAACCTTGTCTGATTTCTAAGAAAAATGCTTGTTCTCCTGAGGAAAAGCCAGCCTGCACCCTGCAGCTGTGGAACTCGGCCCTACTACCAGGCTTTGAAGGGTCTGGACATTAAGAAAAAGCCTTCCAAAATATTAAGAGGTGCCTCAGTAATGTTCCTGCCCTTGGACTGTCAAAGCCGGGGCGGCCTTTTAATCTGTATACCCACAAGAGAAACAAGGTAGCCCTTGGGTCCTGACCCAGCCTGTCGGACCATGGCAACACCCGGTGGCTCACGTGTCTAAGCAGTTGAACCATGACGCCACCGGCTGGCCACCTCGTCTGAGGGCAGTCACTGCTGCCATAACCCTCTTGCAAGGGGCATAAGTGGCTGTCGAACCCCAGACTGACTCAATACCAGGGCATCCTCCAAGGAAACCCGAGGGTGCATGTTAAGACCATGAAATAAGTGAATCCAGCCACCTACTTACTGACAGAACTTAGAAAGCCGGACCAAGAATGTCTTAAAGTAACCCAAGAGGTCCACGCCAGCTAGCCAGACCTCCGAAACCAGCCCCTGGCCCAAGCTGATGTTGATGTCACCCACTACATGGATGAAAGCAGCTATATGGTTAAGGGCAAAAAAGTCGCCGAGTATGCAGACCAGAAAACTGGACTGCCCTGGACAAACTTACTGCTGCAGGAGTCACCCCTTGGATCTACTGCAGCCGGGCCAAGACAGCAGCAGATCCCGAAGACCCGAGGACTAGGCCTGTGGCAAAAACCCATGCTAAGACACTGGAGGACGCCAACCAGTAAAAAAAGACACTAAGAAACAGACCGTTCCGCAGGGTACCTGACTTTAATTGGCACCTTCGCAGGAGCATTGACAATTGGACTAGTGACTGTGGCCCCCGAGGAATGGAATCCCTGCAAAGCGGGCCACCCTAGAAATAGTTTGTCTCTGTTTGATCTCTGTATTTGGATTTATTGTATGCTTTGCTTAACAAATGCGGCCCCTGTCTCAGCCCCAGCCTGCAAATGTAATACCCCCAGGCATAGGATTATGCTCAGCGGTAGAGTGGTCTCTTACTATCTCCCAGGGTCAGCTTTCAGCTTCTCCACTGACATGCCATTGGGTTGCGTTCAGCCACAGCAATCCCTCTGCACTTGGGGAGGGAAGGTATACTGTACTGGAGTAACATCCAGGACCGTAAAGTACCAGACCTGGAGGTGTCAGGCATATAGGACCCTGCATCCTCCAGACCTTAGTCCCACACCTAGGGCTACAGTGACTTGTAGGGCAGCCGCCCCAGTGCTAGCCCTCCAGTGTTACCAACACCACTATCAGCAGTTGTAAAGTAACCCTCCCAAGGACCTCAGCCTTATAGCCAGGTATTAGTGATGCTAAAAGGGATAAAACACCTTATAGCATCAAAGGGGGGAATGTGGCAGGAAAAGCAACTCTCTGTAACTGCTCTCTGTAACTGCTCTCTGTAACACTTGCAAGTTTTGTTGGGACAAAAGCTGAGTAAAAGTTATTTTTAGGTAAGGAGCCGGCTAGCAAACGTTGCTACGTAATGTTATCTCAAGGCCACTGACCTTGCCCTGCTTCTGAATGCTTGCTTTCAAGCAGCTGGTTCCCCCTCACTTTCTGCCTGTGTAACTGGTATATAAAAAGGACCCCTAACCCAGCCTTTTCGGCTCAGGATTTGTGAATTAACCCCCCCTTGAGCCCCGAGCGCGCATAATAAAGTTTGTGCTTCGTTGTCTTCCTGAGTGTGGGTGGATTTTCCACAACAAGGGCACTTACAAGAAGCAACCAATGAGTGAATACATAAGGGGAACAACTAAATCTGTCTCTCTCTCTTTCAAATTAACACATGAAATGAAAAGAAAAGTATTAAAATTTTCCCCTAGTTATGCTTCCCTGTGTATGAAATGAAGTATGTTCCATGTATTTTATCCAACACATATAATAACATATAAAGTTTTCAGTAGAAGAGAAATTGTTACATTATGGTTTGCTCACACTGTTGAAGCAGGAGACAGCATAGGAAGAACTCGGAGACTGCAGTACTGTCACTGGCCAGCATTTATCAGCCTGGTTGCCAGGAAACACCTTTTACCAATTAGGTAGAATAAATAGTAAACTGAGGCAGGGAGGAGGAAGGAGACAAGTCTCACATACTAATTCAGCAGTCCTAAGCCTGTTCTGATAATATTGCCAGGTGTTTCAATATCACAAGAAACACTATATTAGCAAGAAAGAAAGTCCTTGAAATTCTATGTAACATTTCCAGTATCTGGGAAAGAAAGCCTTGAAACTTTCATCCCAAGGCCTGAATGTGGGAGAGGGTCCCCGGTGACCAAAGAAAGAGCCCATAAAACAACTTTGGTTAATTGCCTACCTCTGGTCACTATCTGTTTTACGAGGGAGTCCCTGATGCTTACAGAAAGAGTCCATAAATGACCTTGGAAAGTGCCCCAATTTTAATTAACTGCCTCCTGTCACATACTTGTTTTACAACAAGGTGAAAAAATAGGGTCTGGAGCAAGATAAGAATTGGGGCTAACAGACCCCCACACATACCTAAGTGTGGGTAGTCACATTCCCCCGGGAAAGCTGGCACTGCATTTACCCGTTAATCAATTAGTAACTTTTTTTCCTCCCATCCTACCAACTATATAAGTCTTCAGAACAAAGCCATCTCTCTCTCTCTCTCTCTCTCTCTCTCTCTCTCTCTCACTCTCTCTCGGGATTGGGGTGTTCTTGGCTCTCAGGCCACAAGGCTTCTGACCACCTGGCATCAGGCTACCAGGGGCTTGCCACCCTGGTCTTCAGCCACTCTTGCTTTTGTTCTCTTTGCCCTGAAACTTTGCCTTTCACCCCCTACTCTATCCAGTCCTGTTCTCTTCCATGGGAACAGGCCAATAATAAACTGATTACATACTATTAGGTTTGCTGATATATAATTCTTTACATGCGTCAGCAAGAAGAACCAGGTTTCTCCCATCAACAACACTGTGTATCAATTCAGTAGTGCTGCTTCTTAGTTACGTAGCATCAGACCTGTGAGGAGGCCCTGAGGTGAGGCAGCCCTGGGGGAAACTCCCTCTCCTGCTGTGCTGCTTAAGGCTTCTCTGCTCATCTATAGGACTTCTCATCTAGACCTTCATTTCCACTGCTCTGCCGGCCGCATTTGCACATGAAGAAGTGAAAACTGGAAAAGGAGCCCCTCTGAACAATGAGATCAGGCTGGGTGAGCAAAGAAAAGGCCTCTGGTGTTGTCACCACAACAGACTAGATTATTATTATTATTTTTAAATTATGCTGTGTTTTCCTGTAGTACTTTTTAAGCCCAAACGGAGACGGCCTTTTTGTTGTTGCTGCTGCTTACTTAAAGTATATATAAAAATAAAAATAATTGAAAATCCTACCCAAACAGGTAATATCTGCTGTTATATTAAGTATATATGCTTCTAAAGAAGGTGGGGGTGTGTGGGCTGGGATGGGTGGAGGAGGGCAAAAGGGAAGAGTTGGGAAAGTGTAATAGAATAACAATAAAAAAATCATTTCATGAAACAAAGTGTATACCCTTCCAGACATCACTACTTGCATATTTCCATTCTTCCACTTTCTCTGGATTTAATTTATTATTCCGGGTCTGTAAGATGATGCAAAATTTGTGAATTTTCAGGCTCTGTCCCTAATGTGTGGATTTATCAATACAAATTTCCCAGAGTGTTTTTTATGTACTATTTTTATTATCATTCGTTTCAAATTATTTTTTAACTGCAATTGTAATTTAATTTGCGGGTTATTTAGAAGTGTATTTTATAATTTTTAAATGTAAGGACTTTCTAGTTATATTTTATTACTGATTGTTAGATTAGGTGCAATGATAGCATGAGACATACTTTATATAATTTCAGTCTACCTTTCATTTACTTTTTTTGAAACGATCCTTACTACAATAAGGTCAATGGAAAAAAAAAAAAAAAGCTCCTAGTGTGGTTGTCTGCTGCCATCTTGTGTTCATTTTTGGAATAACACTTTAGTGCAGGTCCGCAGGAAAAGTTGTGTCTAGTCGGTTGGTTCTTTGTGAATGTTGAATCCAATTTGCTGCTCATGGTGTTTCTTATACCCTTACTAAATTTTGTGAGCTGGTGTCTTGTTTCTGAAAGAGGTATGCTCTATCTCAGATGAGAAAGGTTTGTTAAATCTATTATGGTTATAAATTTTTGTTTGTGTCTCTGTTCTATATAATTTAATTTTATGATATTAAGTACATGGTGCATTTGGATCTTCTGGGTCAATTAAGCTTTTTGAAGCACTCATCACCTCTAGTCATGCTTGTTACCTCGAAGTCTACTGCATATTATTCTGTAATTTTCATGTGATTTATGTTTCTGATTAAAGCTACTTTTGCACCATCCTATGTATCTTTTCATATTCTTTCTCTTTTGATCTTCTGTCAAAACATTTGATCCCCAATGTTTTAGGTAATTCATATTTTCTCCCAGTTTGTGTATTTTATTTGTACTGTCCAAAGAAGTTCTTTTTCAGAGTTGTCTTTCATTTTATGAAGTATATGTTATTAATGTATTCGTTACTTAATGTATTTCATTACATTATTGAGTTATGTACATTAATATATAATGCACACCATGTCTTATTAAAAATACATAATGTGTTATGTACATAAAGTATATGTATTAATAATGTATTCATTACATTAATGTATTTAATGTATGCATTAAACTGCATGTCCACTAGTATACTTGATTCCTGGCTACTTTTGTTTAAATGGACCACTATAAATCAAACCTACAGATAAGGGGTGTGGTCTGTCTAAGGTCAGAGGCAGGACTGGGCTGGAGGTGAGAGGGGGCCACAGATGTGGGTGGGGCTGGGTGGGAGGCGTATTTAGGCTGGCAGGTGTGAGGGGCGGGCAGTTCTGGTAGAGAGACAAACAACTCCGCAGACTGGAGTTTAGGCGCTGCTGGCGCCTGTCTCCATGGTCACGAGGTGATGCTCACAGGCTAACGCGATGCAAGCAAGGCGGTCCAGGGGCAGGAGGTGAGCTGCGTGGGGGCTATGAGGTGAGGGGGGGTGGGGGGCAGATACAGCCACCCTGTGGGGAACAGGAAAGGGGTCCAGACTGCGGTATACATCTCAGGCCTCAATTTAACTGACCACTTCCTGTGGGGCCACTTTTCTATATTAATCTACATTATATTACATTTATAGACAAGTTTGGTAAATGGGTGTCATTATGTGTTTTTTCTGAAATCCAAGAACAGGATGATATTTTTCATTTTTTAAAATTTCTGTTATTGGTAGCAATTTCCAATTTTCTTCACACAGATCCCATCTACTGTTAAGTTATTTCCAGGTTTTTTAAAAAACCTGTTTTGTTGGTATTGAGTCCAAATAAAATTATATCTGTAACTTAGTATCTCTACATATTTATTTCTGAATGTTATTTTCCTATAACTGCACTAAATTCTGTTTGTGATACTTTTCAGTTGATTCTCATGAGTTATGAAGGTAAACTTGCTCTCATGCAGTAATGATCATTACATGGTTGTAGAAAAATTCTCCTTGATATTCATAAATATATTAATGACTAAATAAAAGAGTAACATCCTTCTTAGCATTTTAAATGAGTTTAGGGGCCTGGAAGCACAGTGTTCTAGAAATCAGAAGTATTTTGTGACAGGAAAGGTGCCTCCGGGCAGGTAATCTGAAGAACACAAAATATAGCAAATGTCCACATTTTCAAAGAGGAAAACCTGAGATGGTGAAATCTGGAATCTAACAGAGTAAGACTATTTGTTCTAAGGGACATTATGAAATCAGTTATTAAACTGATATGTGAGCAATGGAAAGAAGCAGGGATCCTCAGAGGACTACTGTGTGTAATCACAGGGTGATCTGGTCTCCTAAGTGGACAGATCTTCCTTTGCCTCCTGACTATTGCCTAGGACACTTCTCCCCGACATTTGCAAGATGGCTTGTATTTTTTGTTCTTTCAGTTTCAGCTTCAGGCTTTCTGTTCCAAGAAAGGCAGCCTTTGAGATCTAGGATGCAAAAGGACATACTGTTTGTATTCTAATGAAGTCTTCATGATATAGAGCAGGGTTTGTCATTCTCAGTACTATGGAGTTTTTGGTCCAGAGGATTCACTCTGGGGGAGGGGGGTTGTCCCCTGCATTGTAGGTGCTCATTAGCATCCAATACCTCTATTCACTGCTGACACCCTTGCTTCCCTTCCACTGAGGACAGTCTAACATGGCTGAGAACATTGCCTGAAGTCCTCTTGGGGGCAAAAATCACCTTTGGTTGAGAAACAGTTTGAAGCTTTTATCATTTTTGAAACCAGAAAGATCTTGGTCTGGTATGCAGTCTTTTTATTATTTTTCTATGCAAATTATTTTCTACTCTGTGATTTATTTTGGGAAGGTATTTAGAAGTGTATTTTAAAACATCTAAATATAGGGAATTTCTAGTTACCTAATGACTGGTTTCCAGATTAATGGCAAAGAGAACAGTAAGCATAGTTTGTGAGACATTTGTTGAAATCTGCTTTATAGCTAAATATAGTCATTCTTAAAGAAGTTCCAAGTGTGCTTGAGAAGCATTTTTTTAAAAAATGTTTAAATTTCATTTATTTATTTTTAGAGAGGAGAGGGAGAAAGAGAGAGAGAGAGAGAGGTTGCTGGGAGATGTGGCCTGCAACCCAGGCATGTGCCCTGACTGGGAATCGAAGCTGCGATGCTTTGGTTTGCAGCCCGTGCTCAGTCCACTGACCTATGCCGCCAGGGCTGAAAAGGTCACCCGTTTGTAGTGAAAAGTCTTCCCAGTCACCCATTTGTAGTGAATTCTGGCTGAAGTGCAATAGGAGCACTTAAGAAACATATTGTATGTCATTTCAATTCCGTGATGGTTGTTGAAACTGTCTTTATATTGGCTTGGCTAAAAGATAAAAACTTTTGGGAAGATAGAATAATGCAGATGCCCCAAAGTTGGCAGAATAGTGGGACAAGATGGTGAATATGTTGTTCAATGAAATTATTGGTGAAAATGAAAAACGTCTCATTGTGTCTTTACCTAAAAACCGAATGAACCTTTTGGCCAAGCAAATAGTACAGTGTGCATCTCTGCTGCCATCGCGTGGG
Organism: Phyllostomus hastatus; assembly: GCF_019186645.2. Lineage (NCBI taxonomy): Eukaryota > Metazoa > Chordata > Mammalia > Chiroptera > Phyllostomidae > Phyllostomus > Phyllostomus hastatus. The sequence continues at coordinate 18,504 of NW_025333611.1, read as the reverse complement.
CCTTTTTGGGAATGACAAGTTAGTAGCTGGTCAGCAGGAAAAGTGGTTCACTGCAGGAGAACATCAATGAATGTTGATTGCAATGTTATTGAGACGTGCATTTAGTAAGTTTTAAGCATCAGGACTTAGTAGTTACCTTCTGTTCCCGATTTCTATATTATCAGCAATGACAGAAAGAAACGTACTGTATACAATTTCAGTCCTTTGGAATTTCTTAAAACTTAGCCTTAGCACAGGATGGTCCCTTTGAAAAATGTCCCAAGTGTGGCTCTCTGCTGCCATCTCGTGTGTAACTTGGGAATAACAGCTTCATGCAGGCCAGTAGGAAAAGTCATTGGCGATAGTGAATTATCTACCGAGGGTTCATGGAATATTATTTACGAAGTGTCTTTCATTACATTTAAATGATAGGACTTTCTAGTTATCTTCTCTTTCTGACTTCTACATTAGCAGCCATGAGGCGACACATGTGTTTTTTATAATTTCAGTCTTAAAGTTGGTTGAAAACTGATGGAAGGTACAATATGGTCATTTCCAAAGTGTTCTAAGTGTGCACACTGCTGCCATCTCGTGGGCATTCTTGCAAATGACACCTTCGTGCAGGTTGGCAGGAAAAGTGATTGATTCCAGTGGAGTATCAACGACTGTTGATTGCAATGTCGTTTAGAAGTGTATTTTCTAACGTTTATTTATTTTTAAGAGATTTTTAAAAGATTTTATTTATTCATTTTTAGAGAGGGAGGGGGGGAGAGAGAGAGAGAGAGAGAGAGAGAGAGAGAGAGGAACATCAATGTGCAATTGCTGGGGGCTGTGGCCTGCAACCCAGGCATATGCCCGGACTGGGAATCGAACCTGCGATGCTTTGGTTCGCAGCCTGCGCTCAATCCACTGAGCTACGCCAGACAAGGCGTATTTCCTAACCTTTAAATGTAAGGATATATTAGTGACCCTTTGTTACATTACATTACATTACATTACATTACATTACATTAACAACAATGAGAGTAACAGTTATAGTCTATATAATTTTTGTTCTTTGTAATTTGTTTGATCTTGCTTTATGGCTCATTATGGTCACTTAGCAAAATGTCCTAAGTGTGGCTCTCTGCTCATCTCAAGTGCATCTTGGGAAGAACACCTTAGTGCAGGCCAGCAGGAAAGGTTGTGAGCTGTGGTGAATGATCTATGACTGTTGAATGGAATGGTAGTTAGTCATGGATGTTATTACTTTCATATAAACGGACTTTGCAGTTCATTTTCCCTTCTCTCCCCCACATACAACAGCGGAGTCTTTATGTCAGGTAACAAGGTGCTTCTTGTTGGCCAGACCTGTGTTCATGTTTCAGCCGTGTCCATGTCTTTGCGGTCCAATGTCCTGTGTGTGTTGACATCCTGTCAGCATCGATGTCCCTCCCATGGCCACGTCCTTGCCACACTAATGTCCCAGCCTCGCTGAAATCGTGACTGTGTCCAGGTCCCCTCTGCCTGATGTCCTGGCCGTGCTGCTGTCCTGCCTGTGTTTGTGTCCCTTTCACATCGCTGTCCTGTCTGTGTTGATGTAGAGGTCGTGCTGCTCTGTGGCCTGCATTTCAATGTCCCACATCTGCACTGATGTCCCCGCTGTGCCGCTGCCCCACCTGCATGGATTTCCTGGCTGTGCCACTTTCCTATCTTTGTCGATGTCCCAGTCCCTTGGTGTCCCTGTCGTACTTTCTGAGTCAATGCCTTGACCAAGTCAATATGTGAGCTGCGCTGCTGTCCTTTCTGTGTAGATGTCTTGGCCTTGTCAATGTCCTGTGTGTGTCGGTGTCCTGGCTGTTACTTTGTCCTCCTGCATCAGTTCACCTGCTGGTTGATGTCCTAACTGCACTGATGTTTGAAACGTGACCGTATCCCGGCCACCTGATGTACCAGCAGCACTGAGGTCCTGACTGTGTCATTGTCCCACCTGTGTGGCCATGGGTTGCCTCCTGGTTGTGGCTTCACGGTCACCTGACTTGCACTCGTGGGCTCCACTGTACTCCGCCAGCTGCAGGCAGAAGAGGATGGTCCACAGTGAACTGGGCAGGGACACTCAGTCCTTTGACTCCCCTGTGGGCAATGAGCTGGTCGCTCCCTCAGGCTGTGTCTGCTGCTGTTGCCACAAGATTTAACAATTTTAAGCAAAGTAACCTATTCTCAACTGAATGATTACATGGATGAAATTCGGAAGAGTTTATTAATTTAGCTTGTGTCCTATAGTTTGTGGGATTGTCTAACAAAAAGGAACATTCCACGAATGCTGCACTTTTCAGCAAATTACCTGTCAATCACCCACTTTACTGCCATAAGACCCTGTTTCCCCATACTCCCCAAGGTCCTATACACCTGATATCACCTCATTGTCTGGTAGTCATTTGTACTCATGCATGGATTAAATGTTGAATGTCTTGTATTGATCTGATTATGTTATTTTAATTATTATCCCACAGGTATTAGAGCCAACAGGGTTGGTGGAAAACAATCCCTTTTTAATTCCCCACAGGTGTTTTTAAAAAATATATTTTATTGATTATGCTATTACAGTTGTCCCATTTCTCCCCCTTCACTCCCCTCCACCCTGCACACCCCCTCCCACCCACATTTCCCCCCTTTAGTTCATGTCCATGTGTCATAAGTTCTTTAGCCTCTACATTTCCCATATTATTCTTGCCCTCCCCCTGTCTATTTTCTACCTCCACCACCTATGGTACTTATTCTCTGTACCTTTTCCCCCTCTCCCCTCCTCCCACTCCCCTGTTGCTAACCCTCCATGTGATCTTCATTTCTTTGGTTCTGTTCCTGTTCTAGATGTTTGCTTAGTTGTAGTTTTTGTTTTAGGCGTGGTTGTTAATGGTTGTGAGTTTGCTATCATTTTACTGTTCATATTTTTTATCTTCTTTTTCTTAGATAAGTCCCTTTAACATTTCATATAATAGGGGCTTGGTGATGATGAACCCCTTTAACTTGACCTTATCTGAGAAGCACTTTATCTGCCCTTCCATTCTAAATGAAAGCTTTGCTGGATAGAGCAATCTTGGATGTAGGTCCTTGCCTTTCATGACCTGGAATACTTCTTTCTAGCCCCTTCTTGCCTGAAAGGTCTCTTTTGAGAAATCAGCTGACAGTCTGCTGGGAACTCCTTCGGAGGTGACTGTCGCCTTATCTCTTGCTGCTTCTAGGGTTCTCTCCTTCATTTTAATCTCGGGTAATGTAATGATGATGTGCCCTGGTGTGATCCTCCTTGGGTCCAACTTCTTTGGGACTCTCTGAGCTTCCTGGACTTTGTTGCTCTTCTTTTTCTCCTTTTGGTACCCCTATAATTCAGATGTTGGAACGTTTCAAGATGTCCTGGAGGTTCCTAAGCCTCTCCTCATATTTTTGAATTCTTGTTCCTTCATTCTTTTCTGTTTGGTTGTTTCTTTCTTCCTTCTGGTCCACTCCATTGATTTGAGACTCAGTTTCCTTCTCATCACTATTGGTTCCCTGTGCATTTTCCTTCATTTCACTTAGCATAGCCTTCATTTTTTCATCTAATTTGTGACCAAAATGAACCAATTCTGTGAGCATCCTGATCACCAGTGCTTTGAACTGTGCATCTGATAGGTTGGCTGTCTCTTGGTTGCTTAGATGTATTGGCTCTGGAGCTTTGATCTGTTCTTCCATTTGAGCCACTTTTTTGTTTGTTTGTTTGTTTGTTTTTGGTCTTGTTGCACCTGTTATGTATGAGGGGTGGTGCCTTAGGTGTTCATCTAGGCGGGGAAACCCAATTGCTGGGTTGTGATGCTATATGTGGGGGCGAGGTCCAAGAGGGAACAATTGCATTTGCTCCGCTCTCTGTCAGACTTCAGTCCCTTCTGCCACTTCCCACAAGCAAACTGGGCCCTTCTGGTGCTGGTTCCCAGGTGGGTGGGCTTGTGTACGTTCTAGGACCCTGTGGGTCTCTGCAACAAACTCTCCTGTGAGGCTGGCAGTCTCTCCCGGCACCTCAACCCCAACAAGTGTTTCCAATCGGTGCTTTCAGGCTTTATTTCCAGGCACTGGGGCCCTGGGTTGCGTGGTCTGTCTCGCTCCCTGTTTTCATCTGGCCTATCTGTGCGGGGATGTGTGTCCAAGGTCAGCCAGTGGCCTTGCGAGCCTCACTGGGTCTGCCCGTGGCCACCCCGCGCCGGGGTCTGCTAGCCTGTGCCTGTGCACCCAGGACCTCCAAGCACCGCTTTCTCCTGCCGCAACCCCCTCTCCACAGGCCGTGGACTCTGCCCCTCTTACCGGTCAGGATGAATGGTTGTCAGACTTCTGTACAGTTCAATTTTCTGTGAGATCAGATTTTTTTTTGTTTCTAAATTTTTTGTTGTCCTTAATTTTGGTTGTGTGAGGAGGCACAGTGTGTCTACCTATGCCTCCATCTTGGCCAGAATAATTCCCCACAGTTTTGAAAAGCCGGCAGTGTGGAATGAATGGTGAGACAGCGCTAACTCCTGAAGCTGTTGCAGCTGAGAGATCATGGACATCTGCCATGCAAGGTCAGCATCCTTTTTGTTCACTCAGTGTTTTGGCCTATTGTTGCTGGGTTTGGTAAAATTTTGAAGTTTGCATTTGGAGAGACAAAGGTTTTATCATACTGAATCACAGGTGGTTTACAGTGTGAAGATCTGGTTCAGCTGCTGCCTCTGGCCTCTGGCAACGGGGGCCCAGCATCTGGCCCCAACTCCAAATTCTGGCCGTGGCATCCTGGTTACAGATCTGCGTCCTGTGTCCAGAGCCTGCGCCTCAGAGTCAAAATGTATTCGGTTGTGTGTCTGCAGTCTTGCACCTCTTAGGATGTGGCATTGTGTCCTGGGTTTGCCTGCAAGGTCCACGTGCAGATGAAGATTTAGGTTGTGGTGTATGGAATCTGGCATTATAAGGGTCCAATGTCACTCCCCGGCATCTGGTGTTTGGCCCTTGGACCACATGGTCTGGGTCGGGTGGGCACAGGGCTTTGCTCCCGGAGTCCTGGTTTTGGTTTGGGTCCACTGCAGGGTCCAGGTTTTGGAGTCAAAGGTATGTGTCCAAGGTCCTGAGTTTGGCTCTGGTGTCTGCCCACAGGTGATCATTGTGTCAAATTCAATGCCAATGTGAGTCCCCAAGTGTATGGAGTTTAGGCAGATTAGTAAAAAAGCGAGGAAAATTCCTTGGCAAATGGAATGGGAAAAGTGAGTTTGAGAGCTAAATAAGGCCAGCGATGTACAGCCCGGTCATAAGTCTGAGGATCCAACTTCCCTGACCAAGGGCATTGGAGAGCAAACGGTTTACAAGTTTCAGTCCACGCAGGGGAAGACCCACCTCAGTCCCAGCCCTTCTCTGGTGACTCTTCTGAAGGAGAAGTTCACCAGAGAAGGACCCTGACCACTCTGTGTGCTCGCTGTGTTGCATCAGCACATCAAAGGGCGCCCCTGGAAAGCTGAGTATTCTGTGGAGCTGACTCTTCTGAGACCTCCTCGAAAGTCCTCAACGTTAGAAAACAGGTAAAACCCTAAAGACAGAGCACCCAGCATGCACTGTTTGTTGAGCACACATGTGCCTTCCCTGCTCTTCTTTGCTGCGTGTCTTCACTGTGTTTGCTCCTTATCTCCTTATCCCTGTGGGACTTGCAGCCAGGGAGCAGTGGGCAGCGGCAGCTCGTCCCGGGTCACCCCGATTCTGTCTCCAAGGACCTTCTTTGCATCTGACTTTTCTGTTTCCCCAGAGGCAGTGCCACCTACGCTCACTCTTGTTGCTCTGACTGTGCCTCTTCTCTCTGAAGCCCTTTCTTTGTTTCACTGTCCTTACATTTAATATACAAACTCAAAATTCCCTAGGTTTGTGTTATGAAATTTTTACTGCACAAAGTCAAGTATCTACATGTATGACACCTTGCCAGGGCAAACCTGCCTTGAGTAAAAGTCCACTAACTTCTCGGTGACAGAATAACCAAATTTTGTGTATTCATTTACTTGTGGATGGACATTTGAATAATTTCTACCTTTTGGTTGTTGTTAACAGTGCTGTTAAGAATAATCATGTATAAGTTTGTTATAACATCTGTCTTCAAATTCTCAGGTATGTGTTTCGAAGTGGAGTTATTGAACACAGTAGGGTAATTCTTTTGAGGAAATGCCAAATCATTTTATAAAAGGTTTGCAATAGCTTTTTTTTATAACTCTTTATTTTATTTTTTCTTTTTTAAAAACCATTATATATATATTTTTAAATATTTTATTTATTCATTTTTAGAAAGGGAAGGGAGGGAGAAGGAGAGAGAGAGAGAAACACCAATGTGCGGTTGCTGGGGGCTGTGGTCTACAACCCAGGCATGTGCCCTGACTGGGAATTGAACCTGCGATGCTTTGGTTCACAGCCCACGCTCAATCCACTGAACTACGCCAGCCAGGGGCTTGGTTTGCAATAGTTTACATTTACAAAAGAAATGGTCAGTCATTCTAATTTTTGTTTGTGATCATAAACATTTCTCAGTTTTGCTTTCTCATTATAGCCTTTGTAGTGTCTGGGAAGGGGCATTGTGCTGTGATGTAGCCATGGGACATCTTCTCTGGTATTTTTTTTTACCACTTCTATGAATGTCTTCTCGTTAGAAGGGACTATTCAAGTTTTTTAAAATACAGATGCCTGCCTGGGTGGTGTGGTTCAGTGGATTGTGCACCGGCCTGTAAACCCAAGGGATCTCCGGTTGGATTCCCAGTCAAGGGTATATGCCTGGGTTGCAGGGCAGGTTCCTAGGAGGGGACGCGTGAGAGGCAACCACCCACTGATGTTTCTCTCCCTCTCTTTCTCCCTCCCTCCCCCTCTCTAAAAGTAAAGAAATAAAATGTTTAAAATAATATAGGTGTCTCTTCATTGATGAGTCATAAAGTTCTTTGTTGTGGAAGAAAGAGTCTTACTGAAAGTATAATGTGCAAGCACTTTCTTCAATTCCGTGCGTGGTCTTCTTACTCTGAGAATAGCTTCTCCTGCTACCCAGAATATTTTAATCAAGAGGACATCATGTTTATTTGTTTACTTTCATCAGTTTTGCTTTGGAAGGGTGTGCCTTGATATGCCAGCAGCAGCCTCATGCATTTCAGTCTTATGTGTGTCATCACTGCGTTATTTAATTTGCTTGATTTAATAGAACTTGTTTCACAGAAACCTGCTTTATCGTTTTAGACATGAGATGATGACCTTTCAAGGGCTTACACATTTAAATAGGAGGACACAGTGTTCTCTGCGGTTTGATGTCCAGAGTCAGGGACAGGCTTCGGGCACTCAGTCTGGTGTCTGGTGCGTGGCATGGTTCAGGGGTTAGGATTACGGGGTTGGGGTTGTGGTGGATGCCATGACTTGTCTTTGAACCTCATTCGAACCCATCATGTTAGACTGTATTGTGACAGGTGTCCTATGGGTGTGTGATTAAAAAATCTCACCACAAGTGGTGAGTGTATGGTTGGCCATTTCCGCAGTGAGTATGCATGAACATAAGCAACATTTTCGGTCCTTTTGGCTTAGTCACTTCAAAGAAGGTACAGGGGCAACTGTACGGCAAGAAAAGGTCTGTGGTGTGTATGGAGACGATGCTGTGACTGATGAAGTGTGTCAGAAGTGGACTGCGAAGTTTCATGCTGGAGAGTCCTCCTCCCACAGGCAGGCAGACCAGGTGCAGTGGAGAGCCCTCAACAGCAGACGTTCACTGAGGACAGAGCACGTCATGGCAGGCGGGAGATGGGCAACACGTTCAAAGTGTCCTAATCAGGCTTTGAAAACCATTTGCACCAGCTTGGTTATGTTAATTGCTTTGCCATTTGGGCTCCACAGGAGTTAAGTGGGATGGTGGGGACCCTTCATGAGTGAATTTCCACAAGTGGTTCTCCACTGAAACATAAGGACAATGTTTCATTTCCATGAAGATTGTGTGTGGCGGGGGTCGGGGGGGATGAGTCTTTGCTGTTTGAGAACAACCTGGAATGTGAGAGATTGTGGGCAAACCAAGGAACCACCACTCGCCCCTCCCAAGGGCGGTCGTCATCCAAAGGAAGTGATGATGCCCTTGTGGTGAATTCTGGAGGGTGTCCTCCAGTAGGAGCTCCTTTCAGAAAGCCAGCAGGTTACTGGTGACAGGTACTGCTCCCCATCAGACCAACTGAAAGCTCCGCCTCAGGGGAAGAGTCCGGGGAATTTGTCAGCAGAAGATACGGAAGGTTAGGATGAGGTGAGAGAGCACATTTCTCTTTGGTGACCAAGAAAAACGCTTCCAGCCTGGCTGCGCAGTCCTGATTGCTCCACAGTACTCAGGAGACCTTGCTCCTCCCCACAGCCATTTAGTTCATTTCTCTGAATGTTTCTTTGTGAAGAGAAATTTCCATTCCCTGGAAGAGTGCAGAAGACACCTGGAAGAGTTCTCTGCTCCAAAAGAGAACAGTGTTGTGGGACGATGGAATGGTGAAGTGGCATGAAGGGGGCAGAGGGCAGAGGAAGAAAACGGTGACGGCATTGTGCAGTTATGTTGTGGGGGGGGGGGCGGGCGGGGACAATGAAAAGTGTGTCTGTCGTTGCATCTCAGGGTAAAAAGCAAGGGAACTTTTCAGCCGGGCCAGCAGTAGGATATGCATTGCATCAGTCGGTGTCTGCTGCCATCTTGTGGCCATTTTGGGGAATGTCACCTTATTGCAGGTCCGCAGGAAAAGTGGGTGGGTATACTGTATCATCTAGGAATGTGGAATCCAACATTATTTCGATGTGCATTTCATCACTTTTAAAAAATAAGGACTTTTTGGTAACCTTTTGTTACTGATTTCTAGATTAACCGAAATTAGTGCCAACAATCAGCTTTACATAATTTCAATGTTTTGAAGTTTGTTGAAACTTGCTTTACAGTACACTATGATCACTGAAAAAGTGTTCCCAATGCGCCTCTCTTCTGCCATCTGGTGTTCACGTTGGGAAAACACTTTGGTGCAGACCAGAAGGAAACGTTGGGTGTAGTGGATCATCCCTAAATGCTGAATCCAATTTTGCTGCTGCATGTTAAGTTTATTTTTTAAAGATTTTATTTATTATTGTTAGAGAGGGGGTAGGGGAGGGAGAAAGAAAGGGAGAGAAACATCGATGTGTTGATGTGTGTAAGAGATACATCGGTCGGTTGTCTCTCACACACTCCAAACTGAGGATCTGGCCCCCAGCCCAGCCATGAGCCCTGACTGGGAATCCAACCATGACTGTTCGGTTCTCACGCTGGTGCTCAGTCTGCTGATCCACACCAGCCAGGGCTCATGTGAAGTTTTTATATCTCTACAGGGTTTTTTTGGGGGGGGTAAACAAAGCTACAGGTTTGATCCCTGGTCAAGCCACGTGCAAGACAAGCAATGGCTCTGACTGGTGTGGCTCAGTGGGCTGGGCATCCGCCTGCAAACCAAAAGGTCACCAGCTCCATTCCCAGTCAGAGCACATGCCTGGGTTTGAGGCAGGAGATAGTCAGGAGGAAACTCCGGAGGTGCTCCAGGGACAAGATAAAGGACATTGGTACAGGACAGAGACTGTGTTCTGAGACCAGTTGTTCCTGCTTTCTGGGAAAGTGCTGAATCATGGCGAATCATAACTGCATCTGTGCAGAAGACTCTACATGACCCCTGCCTCATTATAATAGCATTATAATAAACCAGCATTGTGGGACCCCCTTCCCTCATAGTCAATTAAGGAAGATCATGGGAGACCACATGTACAGTAGGTTTGCACTAATATAACGACATGGGCAATAAAACCCTGCCAAAACTAGCCAAGAAATATCACCCTGTGAGTATAGAATCCCTGCAGCTCCTGAGATCAGATGTCAGGCTGATATTGACAAAGAAAAAAAATACCAATACACCCAAGTGAGATGCTTGGCAGAGAGAACCCACAGTCAGGGGTGTTGGCAGGGGTAGGGCTGGGAGCCAGGGATCAGGGGCTGGGTGGCTCCTCACAGGCTCCTGGCTGACAGTCAGCTTCATCCCATCCCAAGACCCAGAGTCCAGTCAGACAAGGAGCACTGATCCTCCAGCAGGGGCCGAACACCTCACAGCCCTGATCCCAGGTGGTCCGCTGGCAGAAGGAGGAGGCTGCAGTGTCTATAAGAGGCTGTGCCAAGACTGCACACCCTCAGGCCCCGAGTCTGGCTATCAGCCCTGCAGGGCTGGGAGTGGAGCCAGAAGTCAGGCCTGGAGTGTCCTCTGCTGCCAGTCCCCCCTACCACCACCACTACCTTCCTGTCAGAGCCCCTCTGACTGTGTTTCCGAGGGGAGCAAATTTCTCTGTCCTGAGCCAGGCCTGTGCAGTCTTCAGGAGAGTCCAGGTGGAATGCCCAACAGCCCCAGGTGAGACCCCGACATCTGTTCATCATCTTGGGGGCAGAGCTGGGTTTACTGCTCGGGACCATTTAGACGAGAGAGTTGTGTCCAGACGTGCTTTCACATCTCCGTCACTGGAACAAGGGCACAAACTCATGCCATTCTCTGTCTGTGTCCTGGCATCTCTGTCTTGGGATCAAAGGATATAAACTACAGCTTCATCCAGAGTGGGGAGGGCTTCCCAACTGTAACAAGCCCAGCAGTAGTGGCCTCCCAGTTCAAAAGAAACTGACTTCCGCTCTCCTACCTTCCAGTCTCTGGGATGAGATGAATGTGATGCTGGAAGTGCAGGGGCCCCTTGCTACCAGGAGGACAAAACTCAGGCCCAGGAAGACAGAGCAGAAAGACAGGTGAAGCTGTGTGCCTGGTGCTGCTGCTGGGCTGCCTGGCAGCCGGGCCTCTGGGCCTGGACTGTGTGCCAGAGCCACAGTGCAGTTGTGCTCTTGATCCATCTTGCTAACATTTCCGGGCACGTGGCTGAAGGTGCTTCTGCCTCATAGACTTGAGACCATTCAGGTAAAACATGCTGCACATGCTGCTCAGTAACCTAGAACTGATGTTTCGTCTTGGTCAGCCAAGACCCTGAGCAGAGACCTGAGATCTGGTCTGGCTGCTGTCTGGAGAAGCACCGACCACAGGGAGGCTCACGAGTCACAGTGGCTGGACTGTCACAGGAAGGATGCCTGTGCCTATCCTTGATGCCACTGTGATGGGAATTTGTGGTTTGAGTCAGAGTCTCTCTCCTGACCTCAGAGCAGCCACATTCGGAGTTTGTCATGGACACTGCCTGCTTTACTTGTTTCCCCATTTGAGTCACTGCCCAGGCCAGAGATGGCTGCCCCTACCCTGGGACAGAGAGTCAGTTGGTGTGTCCCAGTGAAGTCCAGAGGGTTCTAATGAGCCACCTGACTGAGGACCACAGGCCCAGGCAACACTGCGGCCCAACATAGTGACACACAAGCCACCAGTGAACACAGTTCACGGCATGTGTACTGGCCTCTGCTGGACATGGTCAGGCTGGAGGCGGGAGGGTGGCTGTTGCTGTCAGTGAGTGTGAGTCCAACTGTCACTGCAGAACATAACTCGTCACCTTGAACCATCGGGCTGTACATGGGCATGCTCTATAGACAGACATGCAGTGCTCTGCTCTGGGGATCAGAGGCAGGTTTGGCTCATCCACCCAGTGCCACCCAGAGAGCAGATGAGGAAGCCCTGAGGCACCCACCTAGAAGGACCATCCTCCCCATTAGACAACCAGCTTCTGGGCAAGGGCAAGAGGCTAGGAATCCATCAGATGTCAGGCTGCAGTCACTTCTTGGAGCCTGCACTTCAACACAAGGATGGTGATTGCCAGCGACTGCCAGGTGGGCAAGGGGTATGTGTGTGTAAACACCCAGCTCCCTGCACAAGGTGGTCTAAGATTCTGTGAACTATGCAAGCAAGGCTCAAATAAAAGTCTCTCTTTCTCACTTAGCTTTGAGAGCCACACAACATTTTCATAACACAGATCAGCTTGGTTGTGTGAAGGAGGGAGTATACAAGGGCATGTGCATTTGGGGGGTACCTTGGAGGCTGACAGCTATACTAGGAATGTGGTTTGCTGCTGAAGGGGAGAGAGAGGGAACAGACCTCTCTACTCATCTTGAATCACTAAGCCTTCTGGGAGAACTCCAGGGTCTGTCCTGGTGTTGCGGGTGGTGAGCATCATGTGGCAGTCTGTGGGTTCCCCTTACCACTATATTCAATGCCAGCCCCTCTGCCGCCAATACACCAGGACTCCGCCCCTCCCCCATGGCCCATGCTTGAAAGCCACAGAATATTGAGTTTATGGTGTTCTCTCTGGACTGTGGTGGTGGGGGAGAAACAGGGAAGGGAAACAAAACCCAAGAAATACACCTTCCTTTAAAAAAGCATAAAAGAACATAATAGTGGGTATTTATTATTGAAATCCACATAGTTTATGTAGACACTCTTCTTCACAAGCCTGGCACTGGGAGGACAGAAAGGTCATTGTTCCTGGTCATGGGGGTGGGTGTCCCCCTTTGGTGAACCTACTCCAGCAGGAATAGGGTGGGTCATACTTAGGTCGTGTCCCTCATGCAGGAGAGGGTATGATGGGGTCCTCACTAATTGCCATCTCTGTGTATTGAATTCAGCTCTGGTTCTAAGAAAAGTGTGATCTCTGGGAGCTGTTAGCACCCTTCCTTATGCTTATGCAGATGCAGATGTTTACCCCGTTCTCACCTTCAGTCTTGCTGGACTCCCACCATTAGGCCCACTGGAATTTTGTCCTCCTGGGCCATTGTGGACATTATCTGTGAATGGGTGGCCAGGAATGACCAACAGTGTGCATGTCCATTATCTCATCAGTCTTGACCTCACAAAGAAAAGTGTAAAGATACAGTAAGTACTAATTTCAAGATGGTGTCAGTGGTGTATTCAGCCCTTGGGACCCAGGTACAAGGAGAGTGCATTACAGAAGCTCCTGTGTTGCAGGCTTCATGAATGCCATTTGCAGACTGGGTGCACCTGTCACAGGAGAAACTCGGTTCTTCTTGCCAATGCACTAAAGGATTACAGATCAGCAAGTGTATTAGTGTGAAAACAGGGTTTGTTAGTGATATGTTCTCATGGAAGAGGATAGGTCTTGCTGAGATGGGAGTGAAAGGCAAGAAGTTGGATGGCAAGAGCACCAGGTCCTTTGTCCTGAGAACTTATATAGTTGGTGCGATGGGGGCAAAGAACTTACATATTGATTGACAGGTAAAAGTGGTACCAGCTTCCACGGGGGATGAGACTACTCAAACATAGGTATGTGTGGGCGTCGGTAGCCCAAATCCTTATCTGGCTTCAGACCCCATTTGGTCATCTTGTCAAATACATACGAGACAGGAGACAGTTAAAGTTAGAACGGTTACCCAAAGTTATCTATGGGCTCTTTCTGTAAACATTAGGGACGCTTCATAAAACAGACAGTTGACAGAGGCAAACGGTTAGCCTATTTTTGTTTTACGGGTCCTTCCTTGAGTGCTGTGGACCCCCTCCCATCTTCTAGGCCTTGGGATGAATAGTCTGAAAGCCTTTCTTTCCCAGAGGGTGGAAATGATACCTAGAACTTCCATGTGTTAGCATGGAGTTTCTTGTGATGCTGCACCATCTAGCAATAGAATTGGACCAGGCTCAGGACTGCTGAGTTAGTGGGTAAGACCTGTCTTCCTTGTCCTCCCTGCCTTGGCTTACCATCTATCCTCACACACCAGTGCATGCTGTGCACGAGGAAATGCTGACTCTGAAGGGGCAGCAAGGAGAGTGAGAAAGACCAGGTGCTCAGATTGAGCCAAGCTCACTCCCGTGCACTAGCATACATCCCCCCCCGTCCTGTTCACCTCTGAGGCTTCGGAGGTTGTAGGAAACTAGAAGAGCCGAAAGAAGCCAAGGGAGGAGGGTAGGGAGCCTATTAAGAGAAAAGGCCCCACTTCCCAGGAGTCTGGGGAATTCCCTTCTCTGGTGAGTCTGTCTCAAATCCCTCTCTCTGGGCAGTAACCAAAGTAGACTGGCTCCAGACTCACCCATTTGTAGGGGTTGAATTTCTGTGGCTGAGAGAGGGATGTGGGCTTCATTTTTGTATGGAGACAAAACTCCAGAAAAGGCCATCGAAAAACCATGAAAGAGATTGGTGCTGATATCCCCATATTACTCATGGAACTATTTGTCCATCTCATCTCTTGTCATGAAACTGGAGGGTTTGTTTAACCAGTGACTTCTGTACTAATTACCATCTTGGGGAGAGTAAGGTTCCATAGACGTCTGAGGGCTATTGACATGTGATTTAATGGTAATGATTCATTCACTTCACCTGCAAATATAGGGCTTCACCCCAGAGTGTGTCCTCTGGTGGGAGATGAGATTTGACTTCCATGCAAAGCCTCGCCCACACTCCCTGCAAACATAGGGCTTCTCTCCTGAGTGTGTCCTCTGGTGGGAGATGAGATTTGACTTCCATGCAAAGCCTCGCCCACACTCCCTGCAAACATAGGGCTTCTCTCCTGAGTGTGTCCTCTGGTGGGAGATGAGATTTGACTTCCATGCAAAGCCTCGCCCACACTCCCTGCAAACATAGGGCTTCTCTCCTGAGTGTGTCCTCTGGTGTCTGATGAGAACTGACTTGTCTGTAAAGCCTCGCCCACACTCCCTGCAAACATAGGGCTTCTCCCCAGAGTGTGTCCTCTGGTGTGTGATGAGATTTGACTTCCAGGTAAAGCCTCGCCCACACTCCCTGCAAACATAGGGCTTCTCCCCTGAATGTGTCCTCTGGTGTCTGATGAGACCTGACTTATGTGCAAAGCCTCGCCCACACTCCCTGCAAACATAGGGCTTCTCCCCAGAGTGTGTCCGCTGATGTGTGATGAGATGTGACTTCTGTGTAAAGCCTCGCCCACACTCCCTGCAAACATAGGGCTTCTCCCCAGAGTGTGTCCTCTGGTGGGAGATGAGATTTGACTTCCATGCAAAGCCTCGCCCACACTCCCTGCAAACATAGGGCTTCTCTCCTGAGTGTGTCCTCTGGTGTTTGACGAGATCTGACTTGTCTGTAAAGCCTCGCCCACACTCCCTGCAAACATAGGGCTTCTCCCCAGAGTGTGTCCTCTGGTGTCTGATGAGAACTGTCTTGTCTGTAAAGCCTCGCCCACACTCCCTGCAAACATAGGGCTTCTCCCCTGAATGTGTCCTCTGGTGTCTGTTGAGACCTGACTTATGTGCAAAGCCTCGCCCACACTCCCTGCAAACATAGGGCTTCTCCCCAGAGTGTGTCCGCTGATGTGTGATGAGATGTGACTTCTGTGCAAAGCCTCGCCCACACTCCCTGCAAACATAGGGCTTCTCTCTTGAGTGTGTCCTCTGGTGTTTGACGAGATCTGACTTGTCTGTAAAGCCTCGCCCACACTCCCTGCAAACATAGGGCTTCTCCCCAGAGTGTGTCCTCTGATGTGTGATGAGATTTGACTTGTCTGTAAAGCCTTGCCCACACTCCCTGCAAATATAGGGCTTCTCTCCTGAGTGTGTCTTCTGGTGTGCGATGAGATGTGATCCATCATTGAAGCCTTGCCAGCACGCACCGTGCTGGACTCTTAAAATTTTTGACATTCCAGCTTTCACAAATAATTTCCCTGTGTCCTCTGGACTCTCTTTCTGGCCTATGCGGGGCTCTTCCTCCATCATCCTCTCATGCTCACTAGAACTTGTCATTTGTTCTTTGGAAGGTTGGAAAAAGGGTCTTGAGAATGTCCTGTGACTGATCCTTTTAAGCAAAGGTTTGGACCTTTCTTTGACTTCCTGACCTTCAGCTTTATCATTCCAGCTGTGTGTACTAGTATGTTGTTGCTGCTGATTCTGATCCTCTGGACAGGGGTCCTCTGCTTGGAGGTGTTTTCTTGCAGATGTTCCAGGGAGAATCTGAGAGGGATGATTGAGTTTCACGTGCTGGCTGAGGAATTTCTGACTGGAGAAGGCCAGAGAGCAGGAGGGACATGGGTGCACCTCTGGCTTTGGTTCTGCTGAAAGAGAAAGTTTTGGTCAGGGCAGATGTTGATGAGAATGCCTGGGCCATATGACTTGTCTCCTGGTAAGACCTGCCCCATGAATCCTTCTTATTGTGGTGACAATGCAAGCTCCGTCTCCCACAAAGTGTGCACTCCCAGTCTTTCTTTCTTTTTATTTTTATGCAGTGCACCTTCTTCAGAATTCCAGAAAGCCTACATGAAGGGTCTTTGCTAACATTGCTCAGACTGGGAACTTTCGAGTAGCAGGAGAGGCAATTTCACTCCCTGAACTGCAGTGACCTTTCCCCTCTACGTCATATTAAATAAAACTAGGAATTGGATCTCTTTCAGTTTTTCAAAACTATAAAATAGTATCTTTCCTGCTCTTGCTTGTGTGACTCAGTGGATTGAGTGCCTGCTCGTGAAGCAAGGGCTCACTGGTTAGATTCCCAGTCAGGGCATGTGCCTGGGCTGTGGGTCAGGTCCTCAGTAGTAGCAGGGGGCATGTGAGAGGCAACCATGCATTGATGTTTCCCTGTCTTTCTTCCTCTTCCTCTCTAAAAATAAATAAAATCTTAAAAAGGAAGTCATTCCTCAAGCCTCACACCAAATATTTGTGCTTCATTTCATTCAGTGTTAGTCCATTTCAAATATCCTGGTAAGTCCTGTTTAAAAATATTTCTCCAACCACACGTCTTACATGCCTGACTCCTGTTGCTCTCTGGCCAATCCACCATGTGCTCTCACTTGGAGAGGAAATAATCTCTGAGGGGATTCCCCACTGGCATTTATTTTCTAAAAATTAACAAAGCATGATCAGAACAGAGAACACACCACTCTGCAGCTGACGACTGCACACTTGCACTCAGAAAAGTGCCCAGTGTCTCAACTCTGGTCATCAGCACTGCATTCTCGGGCTCTTAAGCATCTGTCTGATCTCTGTTCTTACCCTCTAGGCCGAGATGAGACCTGAATGACCCTCAGCCAATTCAACGCCTCACTGTTTTTCTTCCCTGCAGTAGCTGCTCCCTCTGCCTGCAGGTATTTTTGTAAATGTTCTCTCCTGAGGGAGCCCTTCCTGGACCATGTGCCACACCTTACCTCCCCTCACACTGATCTCTTGGCACTTGTCTTGGATTAGTTTTCTTCAAAGCACTAACCACTGTGTAGTGTTATGCACATGCAAGCACGTGTGCCTGGGTTTCCCTCCTTTATTGGTCAGCTCCTCAAGAACAGTGATTCTCACCCTCATGTTAATCTGTATTTCCAGGTCCCAGGACCGTGTGTGCCTCAGAGTAGGATCCTACCTGACAATTCACTGAAATGGTGAACAAATGTGCCCTGCCTGAATGGTGTGGCTTGGTGCTTTGGGTGTTGTCTGAAAACTGAAAGGTTACAAGTTCCATTCTGTCAGGGCACATGCCAGGGTTGGGGGCATGCCACAGACAACCAATTAATGTTTCCCTTGCACATTGGTTTTTCTTTCTCCCACCTTTCCACTCTCTGTAAAAAATAAATAAAAGCTTGTTTAAAAAGATTTGATTTATGTATTTATTTATTTTCAGAAAAGGGGGGAAGGGAGGGTGGGAGAGGGAGAGAAACATCAATGTGTGGTTGCCTCTCACATGCCCCCCTACTGGGGACCTGGCCCCAAAACCCAGGCATGTGCCCCCAACTAGGAATCAAACTGGTAATCCTTTGGTTCATAGGCTGGTGCTCAATACTCTGAGCAACACCAGCCAGGATAAAATCTTTAAAAAATAATGAATGCCTATAAACAAAAATGTTTTTAGAAGTATGGAGGAAACTTAGAAGAAACAGCTATAAAAGTGTCAGAAAAACTGCCTTAGTGAGAGAACTGGTTAGTACTTGAAAACTTTTTTTTGCGCTTCAGTCTTTTAGTACTATATGCAGTTGTGTATTTTGTTCATGAAATATTTTAAAAATAATATAAAAATTTTGCCTAAGAGTCAAAAAGGCATATGAATGAATTGTGAATTTCTGAAGCATCTGAGTTGAAACTTTACTGACTTTAGAGTGGATTTTACTCTAGTTAAGAGTTGGATCATGGATACTTCTATGGAGAATTCTCTCATTTCTTTCTGTTTTGTAGAACAGTGGTGCCCACCTCTCCCGGACGCGATCTCTCTCTTCCACTTGCTGCCCCACTTGCTGCCCAGCTCCTGGCCATACTCGTCCCCGCACCAGACCAGCAGCTCACAGCCTGGCCTGACGACCCGGCAGGTTCGGTAGAAAATCTGCTTGTGGTATTGAAAGGCCACCAGGTTCTGCTCTTCATCATCCCGGGCACAGTTCACATACCTGGGATTGAGGCAGAGGAAGGGAAAGAAAACCACAGTGATGAGTTCCCACTACCTGTTACATCCATGTCCAGCTCCTCACTGATTCTTAAGGCCCATTAGGCTCTGGTGTTGCCCACTGCCCCTCATGCTCCTGGGGAATCTGTGTTCAGTGTCTGAGCCTCTGTCAGCATGTCATGTGAATTCTTATCTCCAAGTCCTGCTTGCAGTGCAAATGCTGCCTAATAC